>NC_143569.1:82185833-82495000 GCF_054136105.1 Typopeltis vanoorti | reverse complement strand
ATACACTGACATAATATTCATTAAACATTTCCACTATATTATTGTCTGCAGTTCTCATCTTAGCACTTCTGGAAATTAGGATAATTTTTCCGTATTCATCCTTCCTTTTATTGGAGACAACTTAAAATTCCCTAGAATGCATTTTCCCTCTTCCAATTCTTTCCAATATTTGTTGCTTTTACTGTTCATGCTTTATGGCTCTCATATAACTACTATTGACAGTTTTTCTGCTTATACCTCCTCCACATCCTCCTCTGTAGTTCTTGGTTAATTGCATTATTCATCCACTTCACATCTGCTCTCTTTATTCTCCTAAATTCAGGAATGCAGACTGATGTGTTTTCAAATAGTTTTGAATTACTCCCAGGTACCGATGTCCTTAAGCTGCCCAGTTGGCATATCATGATTCTTACTTTGTAGATATTCTTTTTTCTCACTGGTGCATGTAGTAGCCTGGCCAAATCTCATGGATGTTTTATTTACTATAAAATACTGAGACATTGTCACTATGTTGAGCACTTGTGTTTTGCTTCCCTATTGTACAACGGGAACTGAAAAATTCTGATAAACATCTAGAACAAAAATGATATTAAAGCAACTGATATAACCGCAAGAAAGAACATATCTTAAAACCCGATATGTGGGCATCCTGAAACAACAGATACCCACAGGTCAGGAAGACCTTCCATAGAAATTGTGCCTGAAAACATCAATGCAGTGCATGATATTTGGATGATAGATGAATACTAGCCAGAAACATTCCAAAGACTGGAGATTTCCAGGAATCGAGTTGGGGTCATTATCCACCAACATCTGGACATGTCTGGACATGCAGAATCTATCAATGAAATGGGTTTCCAAATGTTCGAATGCCAACCAAAGGAGAGAATGTATACTGTCATCTCAAGGGACTTGGGGTCATTTGGAAAAATCAGGTGCAAATTTTTCGGTCCCATATTGTAACTGTTGATGAAAAAACATGGCTTCATCACTATGACCCAGAGACCAAACAACAGTTCAGTGGAGTAGAGATACAAAGGTTCTCCACAGCCAAAGAAGTTCTGAACCCAAAAGTCAGCAGGAAAGGTTCTTGGTATTGTCTTTTGGGACATGGATGGTGGAATCCTTATTAAGTACTGAATAGAGGCATGTTGCTTTTGCAGGACAATGCACCTGCTCACAACGCTCATGAAACCTACCCTATTCGCTAGACCTTGCCCCTAAATTTAAATAAACACTTGAAAGGAAAAAAATTACCACAGATAATGAGGTCATATCTACAACTGAGGACTGGTTTGCGCAACAAGGGAAAGACCTTTCTTTGCAAATGATACAGCAGCATTGTAACAAGTGTATAATACTTCCTGGGAAATATGTAGAATAATGTGTAAGTTACACGGTTCTATCTCAATTCCTTCATGCTGATTATCACAACTTTTCAGCATACCCTTGTGGACTGCAGTAGGTACTGTTTGTAGGCAACTAGAGAAACTCACTCACCTACTTCCACTTCCTTTTTCTATTCAATGCCACCATAGGTAAAATCTCCTCTGATGATCACATTCTGGTTGCCTACCAATCTGATTTGCATCTAATCTAACTAGCTCATAGTCCTTAACATTTCCAGATATTCAACAGCTACCAAACTACCAAATGCAGTATCTCATTCACATCAATTTCACACTGTCAAAAGTTCAACTTCAGGATTTTATATATATATATATAGAAGCACTCGAATTTAGATGGATTAAAAATTGGGCAGCTGCAAAAGGCCGCTTTGTTCGGCACAGCATTCATTTTCGGAAAGTATTTCCAGAACTCATAGGCCCTTGGGTAGGGCTCGATTTAGTGGAATATAACCAGCCCTTTTACTTAAGACTGAGGAAGCAAATCAAGCTTTGACGAATATTTTATATATATACAGGGTGGCCATAAAATGACTTTCCCTCTTTGGAGGCATCTGTAGCTAAAACCAATAAACGGAATGAGACCACATTTTATATTGAGAGTTCTGAAGGCATGGGGATATGATTTCCGCGAAAAAAAAATTTAGTACCAAAAGTCGCCGATTGGTGAAATTTTAGCGCTGGCGGATCCGAAAACAAGTGGATAATAATAATAATTATTATTATGTGGCACCTCCAGGGAGTCCAGACTCATCGAAGGAGAGTGTGCCAACAGCGTCGAACAATTGAACTCCTTCCAACTACTGACCGCACCCAAACTTGCTTAACTTTTTGTGAGCTATTAGTAGCAAAGGCTCTACCAATCTACCAACCTTTGCTGGCATTATTGCCAATTACATTAAAAGCAGATAAAATGGAATAATAACATTTCGATTGTGTAAGCGACAGCCGCATCATTCATTCCAGCTGGATATGTGGCTCGTTACAATGATGATAATAATAATAATAATAATTAAACCAAAACAACTTGCGAGTGACAGAAATTAATGCAGTGATTGAACTCACAGGAAATAATGTTTTATTCATCAGAATCAGGGTTTTCAATGTGCTGAACTTTCTTGTGTACAACAAATTGCATTCGGTGTGCGCCATGGTCTACAGCTGAGCATAAGGAGTCGGATTGGATGTTCATAACAGCCCGTTCTGTTATGAACATCCATGTGTGGCCATGCTCCATCCTGCATAAAAATTATGGAGTCCAAACATTGTCTTTGCTGCATTGCAGGAATGACAAAATTTTCCAGCATTCATCGATAAATCTCTCCAGTAATGGAGCAGGTTACAGGACCTGTAGGGGTAATACGCTCAAAAAAGTATGGTCCTATTATGAAATCGGCTGTGAAGGCACACCACATGGTTACTTTTGGAGAATGCAGTGGTACTTGCTGGATCGCTTGGAGATGTTCAGATGCCCAAATTCTGCAGTTGTGAGTGTTGACCGACCCATTCAGATAAAAATGAGCCTCATCACACCACAATATTCTCCAAGGCCAGTCATTGTCGACCTCCATTCGGTAAGAAACGTTAGCGCGAAGGTCATGCGCTTATCATAATCTGCGGTAGTTAATGCTTGCTCACGACTGAACTTATACGGATAGAAGTGAAGCATTTTCCATAAGATTTTCAAGACTGTACCATAAGCCATATCCAGTTGCCGAGCTATGGCACGAGCTCTTGGACCAGTACTAGTCCCTGTGTCGTCGAACACCGCAGTAGGTCTGTTACTGTCTCTTCTTGCACTGCTTTCTGTCCTCTGCCAGGTCTAACTCCTCGTGATCCAGTTTCTTCAAACTTCTTAATCATAGCTCTCAGCGTTACAGCTGACATAGGACCTGTACGCAGGTTAGGAAGCCTTCTAAATTCCTGAAGGGCCGCTACAGCATTGCACTGTTTAAGGTAAAACAACTTAGCAAGTAAAGCACGCCGAGGCAAGGTAGGACACATAATTGAGCACAATTCGTCAGTTATTCGAATAACTGCCTGAACGTTCCCAATCCGTTTTTAAGTGGAATTGGTGATGCTACTGTGACATACGCACAGTAAAATTTGCATAATCCTTTTTACCTACCTTTACTGCAAATATTTGACAACTTTCGGCTCCGACAGCCAAAATTTCCCCAATCGGCGACTTTTGGTACTAAATCTTTTTTTCGCAGAATTCATCTCCTCATGCCTTCGAAAGTCTCTATATAAAATGTGGTCTCATTCCGTGTATTAGTTTTAGTTACAGATAGCTCCAAAGAGGGGAAGTTAATTTATGGCCACCCTGTATTTTTATTTTTATTTTATTTTATTATTATTATTTTTTTTTTTTTGCATGCTATGATGCTCATCGTCTACTCATCTGTGTGGACTGCTAGTAATACAGGCATTCATGATATTGAGTGTGAACATTTTGCCTATTTATTTACAAGTATAAATAAATAAGCAATGAAATTGCCCATTAGTGCCTGATTAAAATTATGATGATAAAAGGCAGTTATATTCTTCATGTGGTTAGATTATTGCACCACTAAGACAGCCTACTTCATTTTAAAAAGATAAAATCAAGATAATTCGCTGCATTCTTTCAGTCAGTTATACATGATGATAACAAGATAAGTAATAATACAATCACTGACACCTGGCAAATCATCAGTCACATTTTGTAGTTTGGTAGTTCTAGTGAAAAAATGTTTTTTTTTAGAATTTTTGTTTTTACATATTATATTTCAACTTTTTCATTTGGTTTAGTCTAATAAAAATACTGAAAGAATTTTTTATTAGACTGATAAGATAAAATATAAATGAAACAATTGAGCAATTTTTGAAAAGGAGATAAATTTCATCTGGTGTGTGACCTCCACCCTCCTTACTGGAGATGTCTGGAAGTGGCTTGAAAAAGTTGCATTTGGTCTTTAGAGCAGGGTTTCCTGATTATGTAAAAAATAAACATAAATAAAAAACCTTAGCCCACCCATGGTATTAATGTACTGTAAGTTTGCAAACTTTCATTAGTGGGAATTGTATAAAAAATAAAGTCAACTGGAAGTTTGATGTATATTTAATAAACATTTTATATAAAGGCAGAAGTGGATAATTCACTTCCGCCTCTCCAAAGGTGCTTCTGGTATGAATTATTGTTACCATTAATTCAGTATAACACCTAAGCTGTTAAAGGAGGCTATTGTGTGTGAAAATTAGTATTCAAGGAAAGAACTTTTACTTTTATATGATCAATGTGATCTAATATGTGCAAATATGAAATTATATTGAGAAAGCATGAATTAAGCCAATTGTGTGTGTGTGTGTAAAGAGAGAATAAATTGAATATTTTTGCCATATTCAAATGGTATATTTGAAGGTGAATATATACATGAAGAACTTAATCAGAGAAAATAAAATATATTATTATTATTATTCAGGCCTCCATGGAGTCAAAAGACTCATCGTGGGAGGTCCTTCCTAAGAACATAAAGTCTGTCAAGATTCATCGAGGGGAAGTCCCCCCCCCCTTAAGAAACACAAAGTCTATCATACCACTCCTTAAACTCATTGACCATTCTCGCTCTCACCACTCCATCAGGCAATGCATTCCAATGTTCAACCACCCTCCATGCAAAGAAACTACTCCTCACCCTCTTGCTCACAGTTTCCTTTCGTAACTTCCAGGGATGGCCTCTTGTCATCACTCCTTCCCGATATAGGAAATGAGAATAAAAAAAATACATTCACTTTAAAATACATTCTATTTTAGATATACATTACACTGAGAAAATGATCTTTTATGCACATTTGACTATTTTCATGTTCAAGTGAACAGAACTTAGTGTATGACTTCCAATATTCATGTACCAAAAGGGGTCTGTAGTCCACAGATTAATATGTTAGGATAAACTGTGGATGAAAACAAGAATATAACTTGTCATTATAATATACATAAAACACCACTTGCAACATTTACATAAAACTAGTATAGCAGAAGTTAAATCTGCAGTGATTCTAGTTGCAGAATGAGACTAGGAAAGGAAAGAGAAATAGAAAGAAAGAGTTGGAAAGTGCTATGTAATCAAATTCCAACTTTGCATATGATAGGTGTTAGTATACAGTATTAAAGTACTATTGAAGAACAGCCTGGATGTATCTTCCAGGAAGATACATCCAGGAAGAACCAACTCCTACCAGTTGCATCCCTCAGGTGGCAGATGAGGGAAGCTCTGAAAGATTGTTTCAAATAAAGAATATGATGCTTTGGACCAATGGGATCAGTGGATATTCTACCTATTATCTGGAAAGATCCTCTGCAACCTACCATATTTTCATGCATTGACTTCACTCCAAAATCCTATTATGGTTCCCCTTATAACAAATCTTATGTTGCATCAATTGTCTTACAGAATAATTGATGGGAAAATTCTAACAGTCTCTCACCACAGGCATTATGTTCTCCCAGACCAAGCCTGTCACATTCAAAGATTAAACAGAGGGTCCTCTCCGAGAAGTATATTATTTCATTATGTTATGTATCACTGACATTCACCTTAATAAAGATTTGCCTTTTTAACGAATTTATAATACCCATTATCATCCATTGATTATTTACAAAAATTAATGCAAAATGTCTTACGGGCAAAAATGTTTTATGGCATAAATGTTTACGGCGAATTTTCCAGTCACAGTTTTGGACTGCCTACCAAGGAGAGATGCTATCATATTAGGGGACTTCGTTGCAAAAGTGAAAAAGAGTATGGCAGTTAGGCCTGAATGTGACAGGCTTGGTCTGGGAGAACATAATGCCTGTGGTGAGAGACTGTTAGAATTTTCCCATGCTCAGAAATGAGTTATTACCAGTACCTGCTTCCAGAAATACCTTTGATGTGCATAATTGTCCTGAAGCAGACTGTGGCACAGACCATAAGCTAGTAAGAAACAAAGTACTGTAGTACTGAGCTCAGGAACTCTCTGGGTCAATCCTGTCCTGTGAATCCTCAGTGGGTTCACAGAAGAAACATCAAAATGGCTGGATGTCTTTTGGAGACCAGTGAAGAAGACACAACTGAAATGCTCTGGGAAGGAGTTATGGTTAATTGTAATGCAGGATACATCCAAGAAGTATCTAGGTCCAGTTAGAAGACCAAGAAATCCATGGATCTCAGATTCAACTGGATCTCATGTTGATTCTGAGATCTTTGCATGAACTTTGTTTACTTACACTTGGATAAAGAATTAAACAAGAATTCCTTGTCAAATATAAGTTACTTTGCAATCAAGTGAAAAGGGAAAAAATTGGTATGGATGCTTAGATGCTCATTATCACCATGTTATTTAAATAAGAAATAAACATCTAGGGATAATTAATTAACTAAATTTATTTAGCATTAAATTATTAGACGAATATTTTGCTTTGATCATTAAGGCATCTTCCCATAGAGTATGCCAGTTAGGACTGTAGGATCCCACCTTGTTACAGTTAGTTGGTGTTTGTCTTCCTTCCGGTGTTCCTGCATACTGTGTGCCCTTGAAAGATGCCTTGGTGAGTAAGGCAAAATAATTATAAGAACAATTTAAAAGCTAATAATAATTCAATAGCTTTAATTTAATCTAATAATAATTTAATAGCTAAATAAATTTAGTTTATTAATTATTACCCCTAACTTGTGTATATGACTTCTGCATTGATTCAACCTCAGTATCTTCTTGGGTCTAACTCCCACTGATGAGACCTTGATAAAAGTCAAAACTAGTCTGGATAGTGCATATTTCTATGCTAACTATTCCCACCATGAACAGCGATATACACCTCTGAAAGGAGTGTGGCATGCATTATGATGAGGATATCTGAGGCAACTGATAAGAAGTCATCAGTCTCTATATAGAAGTAGTGTAATTGTGAAGATTTTTCATGCGTAAACTTTGTTTACTTACACTTATCTAAAGGATTAAACAAGAATTTCTTTTTAAGTATAATTTATTTTAAGACTTTTACTTTGAATAAAGTTCTTCTCATCACTGATGAGCTTTGAACCAAGTCTCTTTACACGATTAGCACATGTCAAACCACTCGGTGGAAACACCAGATTGAAAGTGAATAAAGTTATGCTTTATTAAATAATAAAATCAGAGCAATGATATAGAAAATGAAGAGGTGAAAGTAAAGATGAGTCAGTTAGCCTCTTTTCCAGAAACTCGAGTATTTCATCCTACAAAAACCCACGGCGAACTAGCAATAACACATGCAATTTACAAACATAGTGGATGATGCAGACAGGATAACTCACCTATCATGAGCAGTGATCAGGTTTCTAAAATGCCAAGTTTCTTGGCCATGACAATCCAATGAGCCTAGCATAAAAGGAAGATGAAGACAGATGGGTATAGGTAAATATAGCAAATGCTGCTCCATGTTGAAAGGAAGCACATGACATACTTTTTCCCATAGTAATAGTTCCCAAATGAATAAGTGCAATACACTAGTTTGTCTGACTGATTCCTATCTCTCTATCTATCTATATATATATGTGTGTGTGTGTGTGTGTGTGTGTGTGTGTACATACACATACATATATGCCTAAACTTATACATTGTTGCTCCACTTTCAGGTACTCATGGAGATATCAAAAGTCATCTATTGTATAACAAGTATAGTTTTATTAATAAGCTTTGTCGAGTCAGCTGTGGATCAAGATTTTGATATTGTGAGGAATGATAATTCTGCAGCCCTTCGTCCTGGAGGAGCTATTTTAGGACCTATTACGCAATTACTGAGGCCATTATCTTTTCTGATGAATTTTGCATCATTTATTCGGGTATTGCCTAGTCTTTTTACAAGAATTGTTGGCAACATTAGCAACAATCTTGGTGCAGCAGGAGCTGCAGGAGGAGCAGGAAGAAAAAGACGCAGTGTTCTAAATAACCAGCCTTCTCATTTAATGAGAAACCTCGTGATTTTTCTTGGTGTTCTTCAACAAGCAGTTGAAAAGTATGAAGAAAATAAATGTAAGTTTAACCCCCCCCCATTTATATATATCGGAGTTTTTTTCTCCCTTTTTCTTTTCTTTCACTAAGGTACAAACATTTTTATTGAATTTCCTATATTATACTTTCCTTCAATTATTACACTGTACAATTTACAAAAATAATCTTCCCATAATGAACACTGAATTCATTATGGAAAAATCATGAAGACTACTGCTTTGGAATAATAATTTTAAGATAAACTTAAATTCTCAGTTTTGACCACGTTAAAATCATCATTTAGAGTACACACACAGCCACATGAAACTAATTCCTACAGCATGCTGCAGCAATAGTAATTTGGCCAACTGTTGGTCAAGCTTGACCATTAGAAAAAAAAATTACATCAATAGCTAATTGGTTAAGCTTCATAGGGATTAATTACCTAGGGTTCTGTTATATTTTGGTTTCTGGGTAATCAAAATTTTTTGTATTTGGTTAAATCATTTCACAGTTAATCAAAACTAGAACTGGTTTTGATTAACTGTGAAATGACTGACCTAAAGCCTTTCCAATTACATGGGCTGAGACCTACTGTTTGGCACATGCTAAATGGCTGGATGATGGCTTAAACAGATGGAAGAGCTCTAGAATATGGATGGCCCACATTCGATCCATTATAATCCAAATTACACATCCACCTTATTTATCTTGAAAGTTTATTTTTCACTTGGTTAGAGTATAATAAATTTAGTTTAATCCTTTATCCAAGTGTGAGCAAACAAAGTTTGTGCCTGAAAGTATCTTTCAGGACTGGGTTAAGGTGGTACAACAGTGGGAGCCAGGCCCGAGTGGAGATATCAGGCAGAAGCATTAGCAGGTCATCTCTACCTATAGGAATTGCCAGTTGATGTGCCACCCTTTTTTAATAATTTACTCTGGATTTAGAGAAAGATGTTGAAAGTTTATTTTTCACTTGGGCCTGGCTCCCACTGAAGAGACCTCAATAAAGGTCGAAACTAGTCTGGGTAGTGGCCCTTCCCTTAATGCATAACATTAGACATATCCGCAAGGAGATGTGTTTTGCATTATAGGAGATACTGAGATAGGAGTGCTGGTGGCTTGCTCCACCTTTGCAACGAGTTGCCCTGGTGTTGTACCACCTTAACCCAGTCCTGAAGATACTTTCAGGCGCAAACTTTGTTTGCTCACACTTGGATAAAGGATTAAACTAAATTTATTATACTCTAACCAAGTGAAAAATAAACTTTCAACATCTTTCTCTAAATCCAGAGTAAATTATTAAAAAAGGGTGGCACATCAACTGGCAATTCCTATAGGTAGAGATGACCTGCTAATGCTTCTGCCTGATATCTCCACTTGGGCCTGGCTCCCACTGAAGAGACCTCAATAAAGGTCGAAACTAGTCTGGGTAGTGGCCCTTCCCTTAATGCATAACATTAGACATATCCGCAAGGAGAAGTGTTTTGCATTATAGGAGATACTGAGATAGGAGTGCTGGTGGCTTGCTCCACCTTTGCAACGAGTTGCCCTGATGTTGTACCACCTTAACCCAGTCCTGAAGATACTTTCAGGTGCAAACTTTGTTTGCTCACACTTGGATAAAGGATTAAATTAAATTTATTATACTTATTTATCTTAAGAAGGCAACTCAAGAGACAAACTGTTTTGAAGGTACCAAACAACAGTTCTCAATCAGTGAACTTATGATTACAGGTCAACCTTGTCAGCCTGGTTGGCCGAATGGCTAATATACTTGCTCTTCAGCCAAAGCTGTGGGTTAAACTCATGCAATAAAATGGATTTTTTTTTTTTCATGAAAATGTTTAGGTATCAAATAATTTTGTCACTTAAAGGTCAAAGCTAAATGACTGGGAGGAGAATTTCACATACGTTTATGGAATGCAGAGAACTGATTAGGACTTCTGACCATTGATCTAATCCTCACTTTCACATGGTGTGATGCATTAATAAATACTATACTGAACAAATGAGGATGAGCTGGTAGTTTGTTCAGTACTTAGCTGATCAAACTGTATTCTGTATTGGCTTCATCCACTAATTTCATGCCAGCTGGAGGGAACTGCCTAGTTAAACAAGGCTCACTGTTTTTACCAGGGAACCAAGGTGAACAATGAAAAGTCAGCTACCAAGTACATAAGGGCTGGTAATTGTACAACATATATCCTCTCCTAAGAAAGGAGAGGATATATGTCATACTGAAATCATTCCTAACTTCACATGGTATGGCCTATTTCCATAAAAAAGGCTCAAGTATTTCCCCTTTAAAAGCATACTTCACTAGTTGGAGGAAAAGCCATCTAGATCTTTAGGTGTTAGATGTCTTTCATCACTGACAAAACAACAGAGGCCTACTTACTAGAGTGTAAAATGACCTTTGCTATCTTTTTGTCTCTAGAGTAAGGGTTTGAGTTTGTCTTCTGTCCCTTTCTTCCTACATGCAGTGCAAGTAGAGACCTCCTTGTTCATGCTCTTCACACTGTCATTAACTGAGAAGCCAGTACCTCCTCCATTTGAGGATACAGCAGTAAAGCAGTTTCTACAGGCTGGATGCCAGATAGTACATAGGATTAAACCTGTTGGCAGCACTTTGAGAGGCTTCATGAGGTGAGTAATCCTTCTTCCTTACCTCTGTCAAGCTATGCCTAGAGGGAATCCAAATATAGCACCTTGCAGGGAAACTGAGGCCACATTTGGAGTGGATAATCCATGTATGGGAGTTGTGACTACAAGTCCTTCACTCCTACTGCTCTTTTAAATTTTTCCATTATTTTACTTGCAACCATGATAGCAAAAAAAAAAAAAAATTGTCAGGACCTAAGGCTAAATATGGCTGTGAGACCGATAGCAAACAAGTACCATGAAGGAAAGTTGCAAAAAAGAACTTTGAAGAGAGAGTTCAAGAGTATGTGAAACCACTCAGAGGAAAATAGGTGGGCCTCCAACTTCAGATCATCAAAAAAAAAAAAAAAAAAAAAAAAAAAAAATATATATATATACGAGGGCTGTTCAATAAGTAATAAGACTAATTTTACTGTCACGAAACCACTCATCACAATATTAATTTCTGTGGAATAAAGAAATGTTGCTGTCTGTATTAACAAAAGAGGTTGATAATAGATGGCGTATACGGGCTGATGTGCCAGATTGTCACGTGACTAAACTCAAGCTTGTTTTGGCACGCCTACAAGCCGCGACCAGTCATCGAAATGGAAGCGTCCTTGGAACAGTTATGCGATTAAATTTTGTGTGCGTTTGCAAAAATCTGCATCGGACACTTTTAACATGATACGCGAAGCTTTCCACGATGAAGCAATGTCGAGGGCAAGTGTTTTTCGCTTGCATAAAATTTTTAAGGAAGGAAGGCAAATTGTGGAAGATCTTGAACGTAAGGGAAGACCTTCAATGTCCATCACAGAGACAATGATCAACACAGCAGTGATTATCATCAAGGAGGATCACAGAATTACAGTATGCCAGCTGCATGTTGTCCTGAATATTTCTGTGGGAAGTGTTCACTCAATCATGGCTGAACATTTGGGACTGAAACGTGTTTGTGCCCGATGGATTCCCAAACTCTTGCCACCAGAGCAAATGCAGCATCGAGTGAACGTGTGCACAGAATGGAAAGAAAGACTGGAACAAGAAGGCGACAACTTCTTAAAACGCATCATTACAGCAGATGAAGCCTGGTTGCATCACTATGACCCTACAATGAAACAACAAAGCAGTGAATGGAAGCATCCATCTTCGCCTACCCCCAAGAAAGCAAAAACTGTAAAATCGGCTGGTAAAGTTATGACCATAATGTTTTTTGACTACGAAGGCATTGTTTACCAACACGCTGTAGAACCCGGGAATACTGTAAACGGCTCATTCCATGCGGACGTTTTATGGACAATGGTACAGCACGTCAAAAGGAAGCGTCCATTGCTGAAGAATGGCTTCTTATTGCACCACGATAATGCAAGGCCACATATTGCTGGTTGTGTGGTGGACGTTTTGCAGAAGAACAAGGGTGTGCCATTTCAAAAGCAACAAAGCATATTATTATTATTATTATTATTATTGTTCCGGGCAACTCCAAGGAGTCGACAGACTCATCGAGGGAGGCCCTAACATCATGTCAAGAACAACTATTCGACATTCACACAGTATCTATCATACCTTGCCTTGAACTCATTCACGGTCGTAGCACCCACAACAGACTCTGGAAGCTTATTCCACTCATTCACTACTCTCCAAGAAAAAAACCTAGCTATAACAACCTTGTCAACCACGCTCCTGCCCAGCTTCCATTCATGGCCCCTAGTCCTCCCACCACCAGTCATATTTTCAAAAATATCTTCTGGATCAATCTTATAGAAACCCTTCAGTAATTTGAATGTCTCAATCATATCACCCCTCCTTCACCTATCGACCAATTTCTGCAACCCACAAATCTTCAACCTATTCTCATAAGGTTCATTCCACAGACCTGCTATCATCTTGGTCACTCGTCTCTGGATCCTCTCCACTTCCTCCCCATCACGAAGAAACCCTGGTGCCCATAACTGGGCACAGTAGTCCAGATGGGATCTTATCAAGGCTCGATACAGAGGAACAACAACTTGTTTGTCTCTGCATGTTAAAGTATTTTTCAGAAGCCAAGTGATTTGGTGAGCTGTTTTAGTCACTTTTGCAATGTGCCCCTAAACTTCAATTCCCTATCCACCAACACTCCCAAATCCCTGGCCTCATCAATCTCCTGGAGTACGGTTCCACCAATGCGATATACTGCTGCCATTCTTTTCACCCTAAAGTGCATAACCTTACACTTTGGCACATTAAATTGACATCCATTTTTCCTAGCCCAGTCCTCCAAACTATCCAAATCATCCTAAAATTTTGACATCCTGTGCACTCATAATTGCTCTACCCAACTTTGCATCATCAGCAAACAAGTGAACACTTCCTCTCAAATCCTTTCCTATATCATTGATGAACAAATTAAAAAGCAGTGGTCCAAGAACAGAGCCCTGTGGCACTCCACTAGTCACAAGCCGTCTTTTAGACTCCACTCCTGAATAAACCACTCTCTAGTATCTCTCCTTCAACCACCCTCCTATCCATCTCACCCTATATCTATCCCCATCTGCTCCAGTTTACTGATTAGAGTTCTATGTGGTATCCTATCAAAAGCCTTGGCAAGGTCCAGTAGTATTACTGTAAACCCATTACCCCTATCCAGTTCAGCCGTCACTGTGTTATAAACGTGAGCAAGTTACTGAGGCATGATCTACCCTTCACAAAACCATGTTGTCCCCCATACAATATCCCATTTTCATCTATCCAATCCTGTATTCTTTTCTTGACTAATTTCTCTAAGACCTTGACAATGATTCCTGATATGCTAATCGGTCGGTAATTTACAACAGCAGTCTTGGAACCTTTATGCAGTGGAACTATTTTCCCCTCTTTCCACCCCCCTTGGGACTAACCCAGACCCGAGACTCAAATTAAACAAAATGGTCAAGGGTACTGACAATTCTTTAGCTGCTTCTCGTACAACACGAGCTGGTATACCATCCAATCTCATAGATGTATTGACATTGAGGTTATACAATAGACTACTCACCTCCACTTCATTCACCACAATTCCCGTATAATCTACTGGTACATTCGTTTCTGCAATGTCACCACCTGGATGATATATTCTTCCAAAGTGCTCACTCAGTAACTCAACTATATCAACTGATTCAGTTACCTCCCTACCATCGGCATTCTTTAAAATCATTCTGCCATGTACATTTTTCCTTTTACTTGCTACATATCTAAAAAACTGTTTAGGATTCTCTTTAGCCTGCATGGCCAATGTTCTTTCGTAATCCTTTTTTGCTTTTCTTACCACACTCGTTACCCTTCTGGCCTGCACTTTATACCGTTCGTGTGCCTGCCGGTCACCTTTCTCCTTAAATTCCCTCCATAGTTGTTTCTTTTTTTGCAGCTCAAGCTTAATGGTGTTATTCATCCATTTAACCCCTAGTTGATTTATTATTCGGACTCTAGGTATACAGTCAGCCATTGCTTTATGCAAACACTTCGTAACTACCTCCCATGCACTATCGACTTCTAGTCCTTGCAGTTGTACATGCCATGGCACTAAACCAATCAAACTCCTAAGCTTGTCATACTTACCAGCCCGATAATTCCACATGTACCCTGTCTTAATTGTAAATTCCACACCTTTAGCCACCTCCCAAGTCAAGACCCTATGATCACTCTCACCGTTTGGTGGCAATGTGGTCATATTTGTTACAGCCAAATCCTCAGATGTAATTACTAGGTCAAGCACTCCTAGTATTTTCCATTACATGCTGTCTCAGATAGTTATCCCTTAATAACCGCATAAAATCCAATTCCTTCCTCCCGTGTGTCCTCTCCTCACTTCAATCAATGCGACCATAGTTGAAGTCTCCCATAATAATCACCCTCCTTCTACTCATTTCTTCTATTTGCTTGTGCATACTGTCACCACCATCTTTTCCATCACCTGGTCTATAGCAGCACCCAATTGTATATTTAGTTCTGTTAGCCACAAATCTCACACCAAATGGCCTCAAATGCGCTCTTTTCTCTATCCTGCAATTCAACTTCTATTCTCCTTGGCTGCAGCTCATCAGCTATCATCAACAATACTCCTCTCCCCATTTTATTCTCCCTGTCATTCCTGAACACACTATACCCATCACATTCAATCCCACTAGCTATATCATCTACAGTCAGCCATGTTTCGCTAATGCCAATAACCTGTGGTCTGGAAGTGCCAACCATGGCCAAAAACTCTTCCTTCTTGTTCCTAATACTCTTAGCATTAGTGTACATGAATTTAAGACCCCCATTAGCCCCAACCCTACTTTGATGCCTTATATTAACTATCCCACTCTGATTTGTTGTCCTTATTTGCTCTGGCATATTATATTCATTCTTACATTCAACTGCCTCCATAAGGACTGTATCTCTACTCCCCCCCCCCCTAACAAATCTAGTTTCCCTGAATTTGCACATCCACTACATTCAGCAACACTTTCTCAAGTCTTCTTACACCGTAACCATTCAAATGCAAGCCATCCATCTTATATAGATCCTTTCGCCCATCAAACTCACTCCACACGTCCACAAATTCCACACCACTCGTCATACATAACCCACGCATTCGCAATTATGGCCTTCCTTTTAAACATTTCACTGTCATACCGTGGCAAAAGACTAATCATCCTACTCTCTCACTCTTTTCTTTTGCTACCTCAAACAATTCATTCAGGTCTTCTATCATTTCCATTTTGTCTCCTTTCAAATCATTTGTACCTGCCACAACAATCATTTCTTTCAACCTTTCCTTTTGCCTCTCTAATAGACTCAGTTACATCCTTTATGGTCGCACCAGGTTGGTACGATTTTGTCAAATCCTCTACTATCACATCTCGTACTAACGAGTCGCCATACAGCACTCTATCCTTCATTTTGTTCATGTTCACACTCATCCGTCTATTTTTCCTGTCATACTTTTTATTATTGGCTGGTTCATTCAGTCGACTTTTGCTCATACGCTCTAGCTGCTGTTTTGCCCTTTGTATCACACCATTCAACAACGCGATCTCACTCATTGCATCTATCTCATCTTTTTTATTCTCAGTAAAACCATTAATACTATCATTCACACTTTCTACATTCACACTCTCACAATTCTCTGGTACAACCTCGCCGTTTCTTGTCATATCCCTATTTTCTTCATTCTGAAGTTTGACAAAAATATCACACTCACGATCCGAAATACTCTTCAATTTCTCATTCTCCCTACATTTTCTACACACATTCACTCCTCTATTATCATCTAACCACACTCCGACCGCACTCCGCAAAACTTACATTTCGCAGCTAGTACACTGAATCATCTCTTTTATACTACCGTTCTTTGATAAAGATGGCAAACCATCATTACTGGCCGCCATTTTCCTTCGTACTGGAGCCATACTTACTTGCAATGTATTTTATCAAATTATAAATTATAACACACTAAAAACACACAAAAAGATGCACTAAGAGACGCAAGGCAAACAAAACTATGCAATATTAAATAAATTTATCAACGATAACTGAAAATAATACTTATCTTATCCGGAGCTTTCACGAACACTACACACTAGGAATCCCTCTAGCGGCGACAGCCCCAATAAAATATGTTATGAAGACACACAAAATACTCTAAAAACACGAAAATCGTTCTAATATACTATAAAACCAATTTTCTAAGGAAAAACACACACAAAAAACACCAAAAATCACCAATTTTACACGAGCGCTAAATTGCACCGACCACTCACCATATAACCTCGAATCCAATATGTAAAAGCTGCGGAGGCAGTTTTGAAAGAACTCTCAAAAAACGGACTTTCACATGTGTTTAAGAAGTGGATGCAACGTTGGGACAAATGCATCGCGTCTCACGGTAGTTACTTCGAAAAAGACCATGTAAATGATGACGATTAAAGGTAATCTGTTTTCTGTATAAATATAGTCTTATAACTTATTGAACAGCCTACTTATATATACACTGTATACAGCCCCAAAATACAACAGAATTCCACGTATTAAACATATGTTAGAATTCCACATAATAAAAAAATTCTAGATTGATTATACTATCATTTGAGGTCTTAATTTTAATATCAATGATGTGCACTTCCACCTACAGCCATCCAAATGCAACATGTTATTTCACTGAACCAGAGCAGGTATCCTTTGCAACAACATCTTATCCCAACTTTCCAAATTACATCTTCCATGATGCCTGTCATAAGAAGGGTGGAACTTGTGCATTTGTCAGGTCTGCTATACCATGCCGAAGGTTATCAGACCTTGAATCCCCCTTTATATGATATGCTCTAGTTCAAGATTTCCTCATCTCATTTTGTTGCCTTCATTTGCTGCTTCTGTTTTCCTTACTCCAGTGACTTCAACCTATTTGAATATTTATCTCTGAAAGTCAATCACATACAGTCTAATTACCAAAACAGTGAGATAATTCTTCCTTGATGATTTTAACATCCCTAATTCAGACTGGCATCTGTTCTCTGGCTTCACAGATCAAGCTGGAAGAGTGTAATAATGTGTGCACATGCGCGCGCACACACACGCACACACACACACACACATGTAGAAAATGCATAGTCCAGGCCCATTCTATAATGGACTGATCATGCTGAGGCATCACTCTGTTGGTGATGTAATATAAAAAATAGTTTGTGCATGCTTGATATTATTATTAGACGCCTCCAGGAAGTCCAAAGACTCATCGAGGGAGGGCACCTGCTCTACCGCTCTCTCTCCACAACTACACCAACGCCATCTACTGCCGACCATTACTACTGGTATTTCCACAGACAATCACAAACATCCATGCCCACAGCGGGATTCGAACCCGCAGCCTTTTGGCTGGAGAGTGGATACGCTAACCACTCTGCCAGCCTTGTTAAGCTGTCAATTTGCTCTTAGTTGTTTTTTTTATGCTAAATATTTCATTTATTTTTAATGAAATATTCTCTCATCACTCAAGTCAGTATGATAATGTTTTGATTGAAAAGACCCTGGATTTGAGTCCCATCCAGTTTGCAAAGACTTTTTTTTTTATATGAGGGATTTGCAACTAAAGGTGTTAACTGGTCTCAATATGGTGGTGGCAGGATTTTTTTCCTGGAAAATCAGATTTTTCATGCCATAAAACAGGCAACTAACTTGAGAATACACGCAATTAACAGACGTAATATCCTGGCCTCATAACCTTAGTTGCTTTGGCCATAATTCCAGACTAACCCTCCCAATTTTCAGTATGATTAAATAACTGAAGAGAAATACAACTTATAACAGTTCCAGACACATATATTCCAATATAAATGAAGATATCAAAAATAAAATACATGTTCAAGTGCATCCTTGAAGAATAAGAAAGCCAGAACTTCGTGGACCTGCAGTATCTTGACAAGCTTTCGAAGCTTGTCAAGATACTGCATCTTGACAAGATGCAGTATCTTGACAAGCTTCGAAAGTAGTGCATGAAACCATTGAACTGAAATGTCACTTGGAATCAAAAGATTTAGGTAAGCCAATAATTTTTTTTTTTTTTCACATGAATAGGAGAAATTCATTACCAGTAAGTAGATGAAAGTGAGATACACCAATCTGATGTGCTTCTTGAATTGTGCCTTTGATAACAAAAGGAACAACATTCAAGCTTTTTTATTCTGTAAACTTTTGTAATTCCAACAAGAAAATATCTGATGAAATCTTTTATCTACTCAATGCCTTTATAATTGAAAGTGACACTGAATGGGAAATATATTAGACCAAGTAGCAATAGGGCTCAGTCAATGGCAGGTTCCCACTAGGTTTTCAGTGAAGATACACTGTACTATTAACAGGAAGGCTCCAGACATGAGAGAAAAAAAAAGCCTTGAAGTTTTGACTTCAACTCTTTCTTTCAAGAACATGTTAATTATATAAAATCTCATCCATTGAATTCTACTTTACTGCTTTATACAAAGAACTGTAAAGTGATTGTGAATAGCCATTGAAATGTAATACATTTCAATGACTATCAAAAAGCAAACATTTTGAAACAATGCACTGAAACAAAGATGACAGGTAATACATTTCATCAGTTATCAAAAAGCAAACATTTTGAAACAATGCACTGAAATGAAAGATAGCATTTTGCTATTAGAAAAAACATCACCCATTGGCAATGGATATTACTGTATATTCAAATTGAAAGATAGGTTTTATGACTTTCATTTGTTATCAAAGATGGCTTACATGACATTTTTTTTAAATGAGTTACATTGCAGTTTGTAAGGCTTAAGCACAAATATTTTGAAAGTGCTGTAAAAAATGTAATCAGCAATTGAAAAAAAACTTTATGTGCTTTAAACTGAATTTGCTACTCTGGTTGGCTGAGCAGTTAGTGTATCTGCTCTACAAAATAACAGAATGTGGGTTTGAATCCTGCTGTGGAGTATAGATGTTTTGCAAATTTCTTAAGGTGGTAGATGAATTTTATCACCTGATATAAGACTGACATCCTGTAGTAACAAGATGATGGATGGCTGAAGTAGCATTAAAAAGTTCCATCTTTGGTCCCTAGAGCAGGCCCAGAATTTTCCAATCCTTAGCCTGCCCACACTACTAATGTACTATAGGCTAATAGTAGCCTTTTATGGGTGGATTGACATTAAAAAGAGAGAGAGAGGAATATGCTGAAATTGATATCCCAGGTGCAGTAATTAAAGATTATGTTTTGGGTGAATTACTCAATGGCTTTTTCAGACTTTTCCACTGGGTCTCTAAGTTTTCAAATTTGGTTTTTGTTTTCAAATCCTTTAATTTGTTACTGAATAGTATTTATATATTTGAGTCTACAATTCACTTCTAAAGGCTGCTAGACTTCAGTTCTTTTTTTAAAACTTTCTTACATTTAAGCACCTCCATAGTACAATTGAAAAAACAACAGAACTTTGCACCCTTCAATTGGAAAAGACCTATGTTCAATTCTTGTTGTGATGAGAGGAATTTTTATATGAACTTTTTCATTTGAGGATGAGTTAGTCAATCTCATAGAGGTAGCAGGGTTTTTTCCCCAGAACTTGATGTTTTTCATCCTGTGGTCAGGCAAATTGGCCATGAGAACACACAATTTACAGATAAAAAATACTGTTGGTGGTGGGCAGTATATGATCTTGATGATAGTAGTGTCATTGTTGGAGAATTAAGTAGTAGGGGAGATGTGTGTGTGTGTAGCAGAGTGGAGTGCCCTCCAGTGATGAGTCCTTGGAGGTGTCATGTAATAATATTATTTACTTTTCAGTATGATATCCATTTTTATCTTGTCAAACTAAATGATCATTTCCTATTTCAAACATCTCTATATACTCTTATATCTTGAACTATCATAAAGATATCACTATCAACAGCATAGTCAAAAAGTAACTTTTTCTTGTATCATCTCTGAATTGAAATTTGTACACATCTATTTTGGAGCATGGTGTTTGTAATGACTAGTCCATGTCCTAAACAGAAATTCAGCAGATACTTCCCATTATCATTAGCTTTGGTCTTTTCTCCAAATTTTTATGTATCTCACATTCATTTTCTATTGTTGTTTAGATCTTCAACAAGAAACAGTTTCCTTTTTATTCAGTTTAAAGTATTATTTATTTTTTGGTTCCTTGATTTCTTGATAGAATTTCTTTATACTGTCATGGCAAATTCTGTGAAAGAAACAATTGAAATGACATTCTTGAATGTCTTCAGTTGTTTCAACTAGGAGCCATTTCCCAATTACATGATAATAGTCTGAGCTAAAACTGTGCTCACATTAGTTTGCTCACTCTATGATCCGCTGTTCAAGTATAATTTATTAAATTGTTCCTGTAGTGTGTATAGATATATTTTGGGGGATACTTTGTGCCTAAAGGAATTGTTCATTACTTCTGTAGTATTGTCTACTGAAATGTTCTTTTCCCATTATTCCTAGTTATTTTGCCACAGCTGTTAATGTTAATTTGCTACAACCACAAGGTCAATTTTTATTTTGATTTCAGTTATTCTTTCATTTTAATGGATGTATTTTGCTATTGTATTTACTACTGTTTATTTATCATTCTTTGAGCTTTAATTAATTTTCAAATGACTATCCTGCCAAAGAAAGATTAGAAACTTATTGCACATTAGCCTTTAGTGAGCAATAGGTTAGATATTCCAGAAACTCTGCTTTAGGGACCAAACATAGTCTTAAGACCATTAATAAATAAATACATTTTGGTAGACAGGTTTACATGTTGGTTACCCATAACTATTATTTTTCAGAAAATAACAACATATACTAAAATATAAATTATAATATCTTTAATACTTTCCTTTATTAAGCGCCTCCATAGCACAATTGGAAGAACAACGGTGCATTGGGCCTTTCGACTGGAATAGGCCTAAGTTCGATTCTTGTCACGATGGGAGGAATCTTTATCTGGACGATTTCAATCGAAGGTGAGTTAGCCGATCTCATATGGAGGTAGCAAGGTTTTTTCCTCCCGGAAACTCGGGTTTTTCATCCTGCATACAGACAAATCAGCCCTTAAGAACACATGCAATTTACAGACAAAAAATACTAGTGGTGGTGGTGGAGGTAGATGGCGTTGATGGAGATGATCCGTAGTAGAGGTTCGGTGTAGTGGTTGAGACATTTGTAGGTGTCCTTTTGCGATGAGTCTTTGGACTCCTTGGAGGAATCAAGAATAATAATAATAATTATTATTTCAGCAACGTTACATTGCCATCATTTGGGATTACAAAACAATCCCATGCATGCAGGCACTAATACCAGGCAAACTGAAAAGAAAGGTAACCAAAGTCAGGCCTGGAGTCCTAAATGGTGCCCCCCTATTGGGCTGAAGATCTGGGGATGAGTGCTTCCCAAATTTGGGGCAGTCTCATGCACAATCCTAGGCTACAATTTCCAAAAAATATCGTTCGATGCTGTTAACACACTCTCCCTCAATGAGTCTTTGGACTCCCTGGAGGTGTCACATAATAATAATAATAATATTAAACCCTGTTAAACCCCCCCCCCCCTCCAGAGTAGA
Source organism: Typopeltis vanoorti (assembly GCF_054136105.1). Lineage (NCBI taxonomy): Eukaryota > Metazoa > Arthropoda > Arachnida > Uropygi > Thelyphonidae > Typopeltis > Typopeltis vanoorti. Next base: position 82,472,886 of record NC_143569.1, on the reverse strand, counting down.
GATTAATCAAAATCTATCGCCATTCCATACGTTTGGGAAACATCTGAAAAATTAACAAAAATCCTAAGGGAATACAACTTTACAACCACTTATAGACCACATAAAAATTGGCTTCCTTTATCCATTCCACCAAAGACCAGCCACATTCTTTTGTCCTACTATGGCCAAACAGATAGGGCAGCCAATATCAGGATATCCAAACACAAGGACTATATCCAGTCCACCATTACTACTACTCAGGACTTGCTGACCATGCTTTAGCCAACCACCACAGGATATGCTGGAAGAAGGCCACTATTATTATTATTATTATCATCTGAGACTTCCAGACTCCATTTATAGTATCTCTCAATGAGCCAGGGACTCATGAGAGAGGCTATAAATCACCCAAACCAGCTGTCGTAACTTCTCTTAAATTCATTCACACTAGATGCACTCGCTACCCCTAAAGGCAAACTATTTCACTACTGCTCTGAGAGAAAAAACAAGCTCTTACCCCTTTCTTGACTGCAAACAAACTTAACTTCCATGGATGCCGGCATGTTTTCTCTCCACCTTCCATATATAATGAAAAATTTCATCAGACAGTATCCTATAACACCCATTCAGATGTTAAAGACCTCTATCATATTACCCCTCTTTCTCCTGTTAACCAGAGTCTGTAATCCCCATATTTGTAATCTGTCCTCATAATCTAAATCCCATAATCTTTGTAACTCTTCTTTGCACCCTTTCTGCAGCTTCTTTATTCCTTTGGAACCTGGGAGACCAAATGTGCACACAATAATCCAGGTGCAACCTTATCAAGACCTCATAAAGAGGCAAAATGATTTCCTTATCCTTACATGTCAAGGCTTGCTTCAACATCACAATCATCCTCCAAGTTGTATTTACAACTTTTGCTATGTGATCATTGAATTTCAAATTCCTATCCACATTATGCCAAGATCCCTAGCCTCATCAGTTTCTTGTAGCAAAATCCATCCGCTGGAAATCTCATGATGCCAAAGTACATAACTTTACACTTACAAACATTAAACTAACAGTCATTTTCGTTTGCCAAAATTTCCAGTCTATTCAAATCATTTTGTAAGTGCTGGTTATCAGTAGCATCCCTAATTGCCCTGCCTATCTTTGTATCATTGGTCAAACAATTGCATACCTCCTGTTAGACCCTTCCTAATGTCATTAATGTATAGATTGAACAAAAATAGCCCAAAGATCGAACCTGAGGTTCACCACTGGTTACCTTAAATCTGACAGATTCACACCCACCACATTTCATATCTGTCTGTGAACCATCCACTGATCCAAGTCAAGAGTTTCTATTCCAATCCCAAATTCTCCAGTTTATGCAACAGCCTTTTGTGTGGTATCCTATCAAATGCCTTAGCAAAATCCAACATTATTATAGTGTATCCATTCCCTTTATCTAATTTGGCCATAACATTGTTATAAAATATGAGCAAATTGCTAAAACGTGACCTTCCTTTAGTAAACCCATGTTTCTCCTTTCAGAGTATAGCTGGTTTGTCCACCCCTTTCTGTATGTTAGTTCTTACCAACTTCTTTAAAATCTTCACCACACCAGAAATACTGATAAGTCGTTAGTTAGAGACATCAGCTTTGGCACCCTTGTACAATGGAACTATCATATACATTCCTTCCATTTCTGTGGCATCATTCCTGAGCTGGGACTCAAGTCATACAAACATGTGAAAGGCCTAGTGAATTTGATTGAACATTCCTCTAGCAAACATACTGATATTCCCTATGTCCCTATTGACAAATTCTTATCCAGGTTATTCAACAGCTCTTCAACCTTTTTCATGCACCTCTAACTCTTCATCCAGTGCATCAGGTTGATATATCTTAACAAAGTGAGCACTCATTAATTGAATAATCTCATCAGCTTCTGACATTAGAGTATCATCTGCATTCAATAAAGTTATTCTCCCACATTCATTATTTCTTTTGCTTCCAGCATAATGATAAAATTCTTTTAGATTGTCTTTAACATGCATAGCCAATTTAGCTTTCTGCACCATACTCATTACTTTTCTAGCCTGCGCTTCATATATTTCATAACTCCTCTCACTCTTATTCTCACAATATTCTTTAGATATCATCTTTTTCCTTTTGATCTTTTGTTTAATAAGGTTGCACATACATTTCCTCCCAACCTATTTATTCTTTGAACACTAGGGATACATTTAGATACTGCCTTATTTAAGCACTTTTTCAAAAGATACCCATGCATTGCTGACATTTTGCCCATTCAGTAACTAATACCATGGGACCAACAATAGTATTCTCCTAAGTTGAACATAATTTCTAGCTTTGTAGTTTAGCATGTAACCTGTGCTAGTGAGAACATCAACAATATAATTACATACTTCCCAAGAAAGCACAGCATGATCAGTCACCACCTGGTAAATTAGTCATATTCTTAACAGAGACTCCTTCTGACGTTATGAACAAATCTAACACTCTCTGACTTCGAGTTCCTTCTTTCACATGCTGCTTGGATTGGATAATTAAAGTCACCTATAAGCAGGGGTGTAGTCCTAAAAGAAATAGTGCCAGGGCTCTACCTTGGAAACAAAAATCCAGAGCACGAAGTGTGGCATTATTATTATTATTATTGCAACAGCTATATGGCAGAGAAATTGCCTCGTTTTTTGAAACGAAAATGACAAGAGCGGCAAGCTGCTATTTTTTGACTGAAAGCTGGAAATGCATTATAAGTCTCATTATTATCTTCTTCTTCTTTCACTACGTGTTATTCCCACTTTCTATGCAGGGTCCGCGTGTTACTTAGATGCGACGTTGTTAGTACCACTCCCAGCCAACCTGTCGCCTGGTCTGCCGCTGGGGGGGGGGGGTATACTTTTTTGGCTGCAGAGATGTATGTTCACGGGGCCGGTTTGCCTGTTTACGGGATGAAAAACGCCAGATAAACTGGCGGAAAAAACCCTACTGCCCACGCCCAAGACCGGCTAACTTGGCTATGCCTGAGGAAGATCCTCAAGTTCCTCACGTCTTCGACGGGAATCGAACCTGGGACACTCCTTCCCCAGGCATATGGTTGCGAGGCGCAAAACCACTAGGCTAACCGCGCGGACCTTTAAGTCTGACATTAGAGTATATGATAAGTCTCATTATTATAATTTATTATAATGAATTTAAAAATTTCGATAGTTTTAAAAAAGTACCAGGGCATCGCCCTGGCCTAACTACACCCCTGCCTATAAGGCTAAATTGGTGATGCATTTCTTCATCCCTTGCAACTGAGCTGCCAAGCCTGTAGCAACACCCCACCACATATATTTTGCTAGCCTCCACTTCACACCATATAGCCTCAAACTCACAGCTACATGGGACACTGTTACCGTCATTATTTTCTTGACTTTCTACCCTAACTGGACTTAAGTTGTCTGATATCATTAGTAATACCCTCCCCTCCTCCCCTATCTCTTCTGTCATTCCTAAAAATAGTATGCCCATTACATTATACTGCAGCAAATACAAACATGAGAGGCTATTCCTTGAATCTGCCTCAGCCCTGAGAAACTTTCCAAACCTCAACAAATTTGGGTGCATGGGGATGCCCCAAATTTGGGAAGCACTCATCCTCAGATCTTTAGCCTAACAGCTATCATATACATTTAAGACTCTAGGCCTGATTTTGGTTGCCTTTCTGCAGCCTCATTTGCCCACTGTTAGTGCTTGCATGCACATATCATTGTTTTTGCAATTCCTGATGATGGCAATGTAACATTGCCAAAATATAGGAAAGTATTAATTAATGTTAGAGCCTCCATATTTCAGTCAGTATAGGCGAAGACCTTTGGTCGGAAAGACCTGGGTTCGATTCCCATCCATGATGTGAGGAACCTTTATCTGGTCTCTTTCGACTAAAGATGAGTTAGCCGGTTTCATATGGAGGTAGAGAGTTTTTTCTCCTGGAAACTTGGGTTTTTCATTTCTCAGAACTGGCAAACAGCCAGTAGAACATATGCAATTTACAGACAAGAATACTTAGAGACCTCTACAGTTAGGAAATCCAAGGATACTTGGAAGGCTGTGGGTGCTTAAGTGCCGGTTAGAGCCACTGATGGATAGATGGATTAATTAATGTTATTATTATTTTTAATAGTTTAGTATACATTATTTCCTGGGAAAAAAATACATATTTATACTGCTTTGTCCCTCCAAATAAACAAGAATGTGTTCTTGCCCAAGAGAGTAAAATTTGTTTACCTAGCTAGTAGATAATTTTCTTTAAGTTCATTTAGCCTTTTTGCTTTGACATTTTTTTCTACAAAATACCACATGTAGTAATTATTTTATTTTATAGGTAACTTCTCTCACATTCTTGTTGCTATTCTAATCTGCTTGTTTTTCTCAAACCAGTTTTTAGATCACTACTATTAAGTCAGTCTGGTTTTAATGTGTTCATAATAATAATAAAAATGGAGTACTAATGAAAGTGAGGTAATTCTGACAATATGGCTGCTACTTATGAACTCTAGAAAGGTGCTGATATTGTCTATATTTTACATCTTGTTAAAGATGTAGACAATATCAGCAACCTTTTACCCTACTAGAGACATCTCTCTTCTTTCAAGGTAGCAGGGAGTGATCACAGTGCTTATGAATGGTGACATAGCACACTCTTAAGACACTTTTATTTTTAATGAATTTGGGCAAGCTATTAACTATCTCTCTTATATTCTTATTGAAAGAATCTATATTTTTATCTCATCAACATAATTTTATATTGGTAGTCATTAGTATTAATCATGCCTGAATGATGGAAATGCATGTATTAATCAGTTATAAGTCATTATAAACATGAAAATTAATTTGATTTTTGTTAATCTAATACATATTTACTGTTAATATATAAAACAAATTTCTACAAGTTGGACTACTCAATTTATACTCAAATAAATTTAACATATTTGTAAACTCACTTGGTGTCTAGAGGAGAAAACTGAATCTAACCTTAGCTATCCACATTTTGCTTAAATATGCAATGGGTTTACAACCTTCATGATTGAAATTCCTTAAAAAATTGAAATTCCAGTAGACAGAGAAACTTACCGTCAAACAGTGGCTATACTTTGACATTATCTGTATATTCCTAAACTTTGTAAAAATATCTCCAAAACAATGCAAAGTAACTTTGATTTCATAGGATATTTCCATAGATGTTCACTAAAACATCTATGGTGTTTGTGTGACATGCACACATTAAAAATAAGCATTAGCTGGTTACTTTGCCAAGATTATAAAGAAAAAGAAAGAAATTAGATATACATCTTAAAATAGTTTGCAAATTAGTACTTGTCTTGTTTCATGATAAATTTGCATGAAAATTCCTCTAACCCTTGAGAAAATGAACTAACTATTATTATTATTATTATTATTATCCAGGCCTCCATGGAGTCAAAAGACTCATCGTGGGAGGTCGTTTTTAGGAAACACGAAGTTTATCATGCCACTCCTTGAACTCATTGTCCGTTCTTGCTCTAACCACTCTTTCAGGCAGTGCATTCCACGGTTCAACCACCCTTCATGCAAAGAAACCACTCCTCACCCTCTTGCTCCCAGCCTCCTTTCATAACTTCCAGGGATGGCCCCTTGTCATCGTTCCTTCCTGCCGTTCCACCAAGTGAAGGAACTCCCCAATGCCCACCCTGTAACTGCCTCTCAACAGTTTAAAAGTCTCAATCATATCACCTCTCCTTCTTCTATCCACCAAACTTTGCAATCCACATTTCCTCAGTCAATCCTCATAACTGACATTGTACAGTCCTGAAACCATCTTTGTTATCTGCCTCTATACCCTTTCAACTATGTTTCTGTTCAAAGCAGACTCACTTGTTTAGGCTGTTTCTTTTAACTGAAACCAAAAATGAACTTACAGTAATTCAGTAACTGCCCTTCTGATAACTCTTTATCAGGAACTTCTGCTCAAATCCTTCATTTGCAGTCACTACATATATCAGTGAGGCATTTATTTCCTACTACAGCACAGTCAATAGAAATTATGTCTTTCAGAACAGATCGAATGTCATTAACTCATTAATGATTTAATATGAAGATTCAATGAAATATATGTATGCAGTGCAACACAAATGAAATTCAAAGAGAAATAAATATATTCAGAAAGAAAAGAATATGCTATTAGGCAAGTATTGCAGCTTCACCTAATCATTTTCCATATAACTTTTATTAATGCAGTATGGGTTGAAAAGTGCACATGATTTTGTATGAAGGTAATCATTGCATTAAAGTAGTCTTAATGTTTTCTTTACAAAGAAACTTCTTTCATTTTTTATATCTTTGCAATATTTAGAATTATAAAATGATTTGTTTATTCCAGAATAACCAGGAATGCAACTGCATGCAGCACTTGCAGAATGATTTGAATAAGCTGGAATTTGTGGGGATGTGAAAGTGACTATCAGTTCAATGCTAATAAATATATATAAAATTATGCATTTTGGTATAATGAGATATTCGGTGTCATATTGTATCAGTTGGATTATGCTAGAAGAAACTGATCAGGCTAGGAATTGGAGTTTTAGTAGATAGGAAGTTGAAATTCAAGGATCATACAGCAAAGATTGCAAATACAACTCAGAGGATAATTGCAATGCTGAAGCAAACCTTGACATGTAAGGATAAGGAAGTCATTTTACTTCTTTACAATGCCTTGGACTATTTTGTGCAGGTTTGATCATCTCTTCATTTCTATGGTGATGCTGATACAGTGGAAAAAGAGAGTGTTAAAGATGGTATTGGAATTGCAGAATATAGATTGAGAATTTGTGGACTGCACACACTAACAAACAGGAGAAAGAAAGACAATATCATTGAGACCTACAAACTTCTAAAAAAAGTCATACAGGATACCAGTTGATAGAAATTTTCATTTTATGAAGGATGGGATGAGGACAAGAGGGTATCTATGTAAGTTGAAAATTAATGCAGTCAGTGACTGAAATGGATTACCTTTAGAGGTGGAGAATTCATGTAGTGTGAATTTAAAAAAAAAGATATAACAGCTGATTTTTGTGATATGTGGCCTCCTTTGATGAGTCTCTGACTCCTTGGAACTTTTTTTTAAAATTTTTTTATTTTATTTTAAGATTAATTCCACGTATACAATAATGAATTGATTTTGGCTCATTCTTCCTTCAACATGACTAACAGCCGTATTGTGAGCTGTTGTTGTATGCCCAACAACAGCTCACAACAACCTGTGAGCTGTTGTTGGGCATGCATCCACAATGTTCCAGTTCAAGCCAAATCTAGTGAGTTGACAATGGGATTCTATGCATGCCATTCAGATTTTTCTACATAATTTTCCTCAAATTGTACTGCAATAGTACCTTTTTTTTTTTTTAAATGTTGGGCCCATACACAGGAGGTTGATTGGTCAACCTATAGTACATTAGTACTGTGTATGGGTGGTGGGTTGGGAAAGAAGGAATTTGTTTACATTTAATTTGAATGACTTTAAATTGTATTTGTTGGGAAACACAGCAGGTGGGAGACTGTTCCACAGTGCAGCAGTTGCAGGGATGAAGGAAGAGGAAAAGAAATTTGTTCCGTTTGTTTCTAGGTGTACTGTGAAGGGAAATTGTGCAGCAGCTGCATGTGTTCCAATGAGCTTAGTACCGAGCGGGGGAATTATTGATGTTATTTCGGATGAGCATTTCCCATGGAAATATTTGTAGAATATACTTACTGCAGAGACCAAACGTCTGTGTGAAAGTGGGGAGAGAGTTGGTAAGGGGATGGATCATTGATAAGTCTAATTGCTCTCCTCTGTATTGAGTCGAGCATTTTGAGAGAGCTGTTAGGGGCCCCACCCCATATGTGGGAGCAGTATTCAATAGTTGGACAGATTTGTGACTTGTATAATGTTAGTAGCTGTTCAGGAGTGAAGTAACATCTTGAGCAGAAGAGAAATCCTAGATTTTTTGAGGCTGAGGATGCAATGTTTGAGATATGTTTGTGCCAAGAGAGGTTTGATGTGAGGGTGATTCCGAGGAGCGAGATCTCAGGCTGTCTGGAAATTTGGGTATCGTCGAAAAGGATACTGGGAAAAAGTTGTTCTTTTTTATGGGAAATAGTACAGAACTGAGTTTTGTTGGCATTGAAATTTATGAGGTTATCTGAACCCCATTGTAGGATGGCTTGGAGATCGGAGTTGAGGGTGGTGGTGGTTGATGTTCTGTAGGATGAGGTGAGTTGTGCACGGTAAGGCTTATCAAATGCAAGCGAGGAGTGTAGTGTGCTGTCATCTGCAAAACTGTGTATTGGTTGGGGGGGTCAATTGCAGCAGGTTGTTGATGTATAGCAGGAACAGGGTTGGTGAGAGGACAGAACCTTGTGGGACCCCAGCATTAATTGAGTGGTGCAAGGGTAGGGTGCCATCCACCATCACACACAGTGTGCGTCCAGACAGAAAACTGGCGATCCACCTACAGAAGTCCTGGGTCAGACCGAATGATGGTAGTTTGCCTAGTAGGCCTTTGTGCAAGACCCGGTCAAAGGCTTTGGAGATATCTAGTGCAACCACTTGAGATTTGCCAAACCTCTCCATAGCATTTGTCCAGAGATGGGTAACATATGTAAGTAGATCTCCTGTTGATCGGCAGTGGCAGAATCCATACTGGTGGTCATTTATTTGGTGAGTGTCTTCAAGATAGTGTAGGAGGTGGGAATTGATGATTTTTTCCATTACCTTTGACAGGACTGAGGTAAGCGAGATAGGGTGGTAATTGGATGGCAGTGACTTGTCACTCTTCTTGGGGATGGGCTGAATATAGGCCAATTTCCAGTTTGTGGGATAGATTCCAGTGGAGTAGGAGAGTATATAAGTGACATAGGATAGGGGTCAGTTCTGGAGCACAATTTTTCAGAACAATTGGGGGAATGCCAGGAGACTTTTTTGTGTCTAATTGGGACAGTATTTTTCTGATTTCATCCTGGCAAAAGGATATAGGGGGCATTGTATGTTGTTGGGTGTCTGGAATGGTTGGGGGACATTTATCATCGTCAGTTATGCATGCATTTGAAGCAAAGTATGAGGCCAGAAGATTAGCTTTTTCTGTGGGTGATGAGGCAGTAGACCATCAGGGTATGATAGGGGTGGGAATAGTGTTGGACAGAAGTTACGGCCAATTGCTTTGGCAAGAGACCAAAAGGCTCAGCTGCTGTTTGGACAGGCTGCTAGTTTCCTGCTTTTTGCTCTTTCGAACTCTGTTTTGGAAGCGTTGATTGTTTTTTTTTGCATCTATTGTGGGCTTCGGTGTAAGCTTTGAAGGAGGATGAGGTTCTTGATTTCAGCCAGTTGTGGTATGTCTGGTGCTTCACCTCTACAGCCTTGGCACATCTTTTGGAGAACCATGCTTTCATTAGGGAATGGCAGTTCAGAGTGTTGTGTGGAATGTACGTATTCATGCTGGTGAGGATTACTTTAGTAATAAGCTCGGTGCATATGTTTGGGTTGGAAGGCTCTGGAAGCGATAGGCCAACCAATAATGCAGCATAGAAGTTGCGGAGGCTGTCCCACTTGGCACTGTTATAGTGCCAAACCACCCTTGTATGGGAGTGTCTGTGTAAAAGTTGTTGCATGGGAGGAGGAGATGAGCACTAGGTTGTGGTCAGAATTGCCCAGGGGGCTAACTACTTTTACTGTATTTGGAGGGGGTCATTGGTGAGGAAGAGATCTAGGGTGTTTGGGGAGTGGTTTGTGTCTGATATTCTGGTTGGCATCTGGACAAGTTGTGTAAGGTCATTGGTGATGGCAAATGTTTCTATATCTCTGCCTGCAAGATCTGTACAACTGGAGGAGGAAAGCCAGCTAGTGTTGTGGACGTTAAAATCTCCTAGAAGGATGATTTTGCTGTTGGGAAAGTGGGATTGGAGAAAGTCGACTTTTAGGAAGAGGAAATTAAAGAGCTCAGGGTGGTTTGTTGCATTGGGGGGAGCGATAGAGGCAGCAGATGCATTGAATTGAGTGGGGAAGGGATATTTTCATCCAAAGAAGGTCAAAGTTGGGTGATTCTAGGTTAGGTGCTCTCTGGCAAGGTATGTCTGAATGGATGCATGTGCAGACACCACCCTTGGGGCGAAAGTTGTTGAAGAGTGAGTAGTTTTGGAGGTTGAGATAAGTGGTGCTGGGGGGAGGTGAGATTTGGGTTTCTGCCAGGAAGAGTAGGTGGGGTATGGTAGACTGTAGGTGGTAGTGGACACTATTCAGGTTGGAGTTTAGGCCACGGATGTTGGTGAAGTGGATGTGTAGGGTTTTGTGGGATGTTTGTTGGACCGCATGGGTCTTGCACATTTCCTATGCGGTGCCCTGCTGGTCTCCATGGTGGCATCACTTGGTTTTTTCACCAGTTTATCTTGTCTGTAATTGATGGTCCAACTGTTGTCACCATTCTGACGTTTTTCTTCGAGTTGTCTTCGAAGCTGGCATCTTCGTTCTCTTTGTGCAAATGATATGTCTGGTTGTGCACGTATGCGCGATTGGGGCAGGAGTCTTTGAACTCGTTGTTGATCGCTGTTATTATTTTTGATGTGTTTGTCGGCATGTCGCAAGTCACTTTTACTAGGCGTGGAAAGTTCGTACCGTCCTTCCTTTTATTTATAGGCCCGAAATGATGGCACCTGACAATATTCTCGGGATCCTGCAGTATGCAGGATCCCAAGAATATCATGCATGCATGCATACTGCAGTATTCACGGTGTATTATCATGATGAAAAGGCATGGGTGTCTGTTTCATAAAGTGTTACAATACAAGAAGCACTGCATTATCCTTAAGTGTTACTTGGCTATAAGCATCCATTCTTCTAGACATTGCAATCAAAGGGATGAGTCCATATCAGGAGAAACATTATGCTTTCGAACCTTTACAACATTCAGATTATGTAGTCAGTCTAATTAGAAAAGAGGTTATGGCACAGTTATCACTTTATATGATGGATTTCCAGTGTTCTATGACTAGTCACAATCTTTATAACAGTGGGATCCATACTGTTAACTGCCAAGATTGAGTTTATGTGCAGTGCCCTCTCAATGAAACTAAGATTGTCAGTTCTTTATACAGTGTCCTACTTCTAACCAAATTCCTGGTTGACCGTTTCCACATTGAACTGCTGAAATTTCTGTGTCATTCTTCATTATTACCCTTTATGTTAGCTTCCTGGGTTTTGCCTATGTATTTCTTGGTTCACATTTCTATCAGCTGGTGACATTGCCTGTAGCTGATTGAGTGATGCAGTCTTTTATCAAAGTCATGAATAGATAAGCCACTATATGACATCATGTGAGAGCATCTCTTTTTAAGTCTGTAATTTCTTTTTCATGCCATCAATAGTAAACACTTGCACAACCAAGGTGTATGGGGATTATATCTGCTGTATTTAGCAGTATAGGCTACATATAATGACAGGAATGTACATATCATAATGTTTCATTCTAAAACAGGAGGCATTCAATAATTATTTTAACATAGTGTAACTTTTCATGCAAGAGTCATGTTCAAATTCTCCTCACTCCCCTCTTCCACATTTCAACAAAGTATACATTTGCAATACTTACAATACTTATTTAAAAAGGGAATAAAATTTGAACCAAAAACCTATCAAAAAATAATATAGGCCTGATAATATATTTGTAAACAAACAGTAACAAAGCAGCAACAAAATACAGCGAACTAGTATTTGTGCTTGAATGATTTAGAGAAGGCTTTTGATAGAATCAGAATGTAGATTCAACAATATAGCTTGGTATTTATTGAAAAAATCAAAAATATACACATAACACACAAAAAAAAGTGTAATAAAATATCCCTATAAGCAAAGAGATCGAACAAGGCAATTCTTTAAGTCCATGTTTATTTAACATAAATATGGATAAAATAATAAGAATTTAAGACACGGCGTGCTTAAGGGTCAAATTTGTATAATTGAGAGGAGACCTCCACATAGCCTTTAAAGGAATGCAGAGAACCGACCACGGCTTCTGACCTAAAATCCAATCCTCACCTTCTCGTGATGAACCCTGTTAGGTATCTATCTGGATACTGAACGAACGAGAATGGGCTGGCAATTTAGGATTTAGACGACCAAATTGTATTCTTACTACCTATAAAATGATAGTACAACATGACAATTTCATTCTGGCTGGGGCATCACTCAGTTAAACAAGGAACCCTGTTGTTTTCGCCAGGGAACCAGGGTGAACAGTGTAAAGTCAGCTACTGGAACAAATTCTGAAACACACCCCAACTCGACATAAGAAGCTTGAATGGCAAAGAAATGGAGGTGGTTGAGGAAATGGATAAGTACCAGATCAACATAATAGGGGTGACTGAAACAAAAAAGACAAAATATGGCAAAATTTTTCTGAGCAATAAATACAAAATGTTATATTCAGTCAATGACAATCAGGGAAAAGAAGGAGTAGCCATAGTATTCAACACTAAATACCAGGCTAATCTTCTTGAATGGCAGACAATTTCAAGTAGAGTGATGTGGGCAAATATGAGAATGGGGAAACTGGACAATGAGACTTATTTGTGCCTATGGTCCCACAGAAGGTTCTACTAAGGTTAGGATTGTAAGACGTCCTGTATTTTACGTCGAATTTTGCTATAGCGATGTTTTCTCACTGGCCCAGGACACTAGAGTGTACAGTGGATTTGAAATTGGAAGTGATAACCATTTAGTTTTGAATTTTATATTGAAAAAAAGAACATGTAAGAAAGTTTTAAAGTGAATAAAAGTTGAGCAGCTCTGAAATGTGAACTGTAGACTAAAATACACAAACATTATTGAAGAAAAAATGAGAGTTTGAGAACAGGAACCAAACCTTGGAGATTTAGTGGCAAATCCTGAAGAAAACATTGATTCAGCCAAAGAGACATATGGTGAGGTTGTCAATGTGAAATGAAAATTATTATTTTTCAGAACCTTCATGGAGTCAAGTCACTGTGGGAAGCCATTAGAAAACCAGGTCATACCATCCCCCAGTCACTGTCTGCACTCTTGCCCATCACACAAATGCATTTCATGGTCTAACCACTGTCCATACAAAAGAAAAAAAAGCCACATCTGCACTCTTGCTTACTGCTTCCTTTTGCAACTTCCAGGAATAGCTCATTGCTATGATTAAGACATTTTGTACTATATGAAAGATCACTCCAGTGTTAATCCTGTAGCTATCTCTCAGCAGTTTACATGTCTTAATCATAGCACCTCTTTGTCTTCTATCCACCAAACTCTGCAGTTTGCATACTCTCAAGTTCAGTCCCAATAACATTTGTACTATTTGTCTCTTTTCCAAGTTTACATTGTCTTCTTCAAATTCTGGTGACCAGATTCCTGAGAAAAATGATTTGATATGACTGTGCCTGAACTACTATGCACAAATCCGATCGCCTGGGTTCCAAGGGGATAAAGAAGCTGTAGAAAGCCTGCAGAGATGAGTTACAAAGATGATACTGGGATTATGGAATGTACAATTACAAGGATGAATTGAGAGTATGTAGACTGCAAATACTGGCAGACAAGAGAAAGAGGCATGATATGACAGATGTCCATAAGCTAATGAAATGGTGTTATAAGATATTGGTTGATGAAATTTTTCATGGGACGAGGACAAGGGAACATTCATAAGAAAGGGGCGAGAGCTATATTTTTCTCTCATGACAGCTGATGCAGTTGATGATTCCTTTCGATGAGCCCTTGACTCTGTGGAGGTCTCTGACAGTATCTTTCTTTTGAGATCATTTTCCAATTTAGTTCTGCCTCAATACTGTTTTCTTTCCTGAGAAAAATTTTTGGGTGCAACAGTAAAATTTAAGCTTTTGCTTAACATTTCCAATGTATCTGGAAAAAAATGTATAGTTGGATAGATTTAGAGCCAAACTAAATTCAGCATGTTTGTTTGCATTTGGAAAGGAGCAAGTGAGTGTGTGTGTTTGAAGGGTGGGGGAAATTGCATGTCAATAGGTTTGTAAGCCTTTGATGCTCTTCTGTTATATAGGCACTATTAATTAATGACTGGATCTGGTAAGTCATATTCAACATGGTTCATGAAGCTAAATAACTGTCACAAGTTAAAACAGCTATTGCTATTTTAACTTGTGACAGGAGTCAGCAATAGCATTCCACAGGAAAAAAAAAAAAAAAGGCTTCTTTAGTCTTCCCATTTACTCATCATTCAAGAAGGCCAATCTTTATATTATTTGAATAGCATACAAAAACTATAGATATACAGGCAATAAGTTGGAATAAGTTAATAACAGAACTTCAAAGTATTAAAAAAAAAAAAATTAACCAGGGCTCAACAAGTATGTAAGTACCCATGGTAATTTGATTTTGCCAACTAGCAAGTAGCTGCAAACTAGACAACATAGAATATGTTTTATTTAATAATAATAACAAAAAACTTTCTAAACAATTTTTTTAACTTTAAGAAATCACAGAAGGTCCATTCTGGTAACAAAAATTAATGTAACAAATTATGTTTTTACAGTTCTTCCTATTCTTATTTACTGACTTCTTAGAAAGGTTCTCACAAAGGAAATATTCTCCAAACAATGATACAGAACTACTAATCACTTTATGGAACTCCTATTGACTAACTGGTCAGTCCCAGTTAGTCCCCAGGAGTTCCATAAAGTGATTAGTAGTGGCAGGAGGAGGAGGGGGGGAGTCTAGGGTGAATAACATTTTGCATAATTTATCAAGCTCTGAAATTAAAGATAGATAAAGTTCTCCACTAATACAATCTTCATGCCACTTTCAAATGAAGGTGACTAGCTCATTCAGCTAGCCACCTTCTAAGAAACACCTTCATCTTCTTGCACATTTCAGAGCGCATAAAGTTCCTTGTGCCTGTAGTTTAGCCTACTTTGGATAGACTAGTAGATCAGTTAACATTTACCTTGAAGACACAAAAATTACATCCACAATCATGTGTATAGTAAGTTGGGACTGCAGACCATGTGCTGGATATTGCTTCAAACAGGATTAAATGAAAGATGACACCTGTGCTGCATAGAAGTTACTATAGGTCTGAGAGACTATTTTTAAAATCAGCATTGCTATGAAGCACTCTCCCCCAACAAGCATGGCTTGCATTAATTTGCCAGAGATCTGGGAGACAGTCATTCTACACGTACCGGCCACTGAATTAGACACTGTTATGCAGACGTACATAAAAGTCAAATAGTGTATATGCAAAATACTTGGTCATGTGCATCACCACATGTTCTTGGCAACTATTTCAAAATGCTGTTGGTGAATAATCATCAATAGTGTTGATCAAGATGGGAAAAACAAAGGATTTTTCAGAGTTCGATAAAGGCTTATTGGGGATGCCTGTCTGACTCGAGTCATGATTTTGAAAACAGCAGAGCCGACTGGTTTCTCAAAAAGTGCGATATCCTGGGTGTTCAATCAGTGGAAAAATAACCCACATTGATTGTCTAAGAGATGTAACTGTGGTCCTAACACAGTCCGTCATAAATGAGATCGCTGTCATCTGAGTAGGTTTGTATGGGAGCAACTGACTGAAGTATTTAATGAAGCCTGTTCCTGATCCATATCTCACTGAACTATGCACAGGGAATTGAAGAGGATCAGTAATGGCAGTCGCATGTCTATACGGAAACCACTGATTTCTGCAAGGTTTCTAATTCACTGGTCAGTATGTGTGAGACCAAATATAGTGACTTTCCAAAATTTAAGATTATCTGGCTTCTATAGGGCACCTTGTTAGGACATTAGTTCTTTTTCAGTTACAATTTGAATTGTTTGAGTGCCATGTGCTTGTCACTGTTGTAATTTGTACTCTGAAAATGCTGGGTAAAAAAACCAGCAAAATATTAATAAGTTTTAAGTTCAATAAAATAATTATATTTTTTTCTCTTGGTCATAAACATGAAGCACTTATGAATAATCAACTAAGCTTATTAATATGTGGGAAGAGTTGTATGTCAGAAACCATGTTTTATTGGAGTTTATATAAAAACTAACTAGTTGTAAGTCTCTTTGGAATGTTATTGTTTTCTGGGTTACTTACCTACAATAACATTAAAAAAAATTTCTATGAAGTTTCAGCTTAATGTGTAAGTGAAACTGAAAACAAATCCAAGCCAATGTATTCAAATATACTGACAAAATAACAGAATAAAAAAGTAACATATGAATAAACAGAGGCATGACATTAACTCTGAAAAATTTTAATTTTCAAAAGACAGCATAATTCTATACATGCACTAAAAATACCAATTTTGAAACCATGTATATTAGCAATTTAGAAAAGAAAACAAAGGGATTTCTATTTTTAAACAGGAAAGGTAACTCATTTAAACCATCTTGCATTATAACTGACAGGCGACAGGAATGAAGATTTTAGTGTTCCCTAGCATAAGCTCAGTTGATGAATGTAAAATGTTATTTAGAATAGAACTAGAGATGAAGTCACAAATTTTCTTAAATAAATAAGGTAGTAACTTCAACTATTTTAAGAATATTGCAGCTTATCATTAATACACATGATTCTGTCACTTTAAAACTTTATATATATATATATATGTTTGATGTCAACACTATATTTTTCAACATTTCTCTTGACATCTATAAAAAATATTTACAATAACTATAGACAAAGTTTTTGCAATTTTTTTTGAAGTTTCTGTGCATCACAATGAATTTAACAGTACTAGTCAAGTGTGTGTGTGTGCTATATTAACTTGCAGTTAGCACCATTCATTACAATGCAGAAACTGCATATAGGCAGTGACTGTTTTGTATAGTACAGTATAGACTTTGTAAATAATTGCACAGCAATTATCCAACTCAGCATAAATTATAAACAAATATGGTTCATAACTGTTAATATTCTAAATATATAAAATGCAGTAACTTCTGAACCACAAGATAGAATGAATAATGCAGTACTGTGAAATAATGAAAACTGTGATATAAGGCAGGAATTCAGTAATGCTAAATCTTAATAACAATCATTAACAGCCAAAGATGGGAGGAAGAATAGCAAAGCACAGAAAATGTGATACTAAGTTCATATAACAATAACAGCAACTTTTGTGGCAGAACATACCGCCTTAAAAGGCTCTGGTATGCAACAAGTAAAATGAAGTGTGCAAACTGGTCCATGCATTTTTATATTCTATACATTATCACACGGCTTTTAACAGCTTTCCTATCAATAGGAAGTCAAAATTGCAGTTTCTGTTTCTTATCTTACAAATGATCCAAGTTCTTATTCATCAGTAGCAGCTGAATCAAAAAGCTGCATTACTATCACTTGAAATGAAAGCACTACAGATTCCCTGAGGGGTCCAACCATGACTGTAACAAAGGCACTTTCAGGTTCAAACAGGCACAATTAGCATTCAAGAATCTCAAACACTTCAGTCCTCTGCAAAATTAGCGAGCAACTCATCTCGACCAGCAAATACATGTTTCCTTAATAATACTTCCAACTTTTTACGAGCTCTTCTCTCTTCTTCTAGTTCCTTTGCTAATACTGCTGTTTCCTAAAAAATAAAAAATTAGGTACCATAAACTATCTGATTTGACTTTAAAAAAATGTTTTGACTTCTTAAATATATTTTAACACCTTTATATCATTTGAAAATAATAATAATACCCTCTCTATTCTTAACTTCTTAAACTCTAATTGTTTTCAAAATCTAGCAAATGAATTATAAAAAATAGAAACTGTTTTATGATTTAGCAATATAAAACTGAATATAGCATTGATATGTTTTACATATACTTTTCACAATCTCAACACTGATGTCCACTTATTCAATATATCCAGGGCTTGACAAATTATGCAAAACCTTACTTGCCATGAAAAAAATGTACTCATTCAAGATATCCTACCATTTTTAATGCTGTGTCCCAATAAGTCAATAGGAGATTCATAAATTGATTAATGATACTGTGTCATTATTTGAATAGCATTTCCACTGTGTGAGAACCATTCCAATAAAATGAATAGGAAGAACAGTAAAAACACTGATGTTTTGGAAAATATAATTTGCTATATTAATTTTTGTGACTAGAATGGCCCTTTTTATTATTACTCACATTCTTCTGTGTGTTTGTTTTAATTAAATAAAAAATATTCTATTTTGTCCAGTCTTCACCTACTTATAATAGGTAAGTGGGTGAGAGTATTTGTTAAGCCCTGAATATACTATATCTATCTACTTCTTGTGCCACTTACACCAAAGGATTTACAACAGCCAAAGGATTTTACTATATGTTCAGTATCATTCTTTATCTAAATCATTTGGTTATGATCTTATAAATATAGTAACATCCAGTTAATTCAGTATCAGGCAATCATAACCTGTTTCTGTGCTAATAGTGGTTTTCTTTTCCTCGTATTTATGAAATTCAACTACTTTTTAATTCAAATACAAAATGCAGTTCCATTAAACATTTTACTGTTAAACATTCTTGTAGATAAGCTTATATGTTGGTTATACATAGCTCAGGAAATTATATACTAGAATATTAATTGTAAAAAAAATTTAATACTTTCCTATATTTAGGCACTGTTACATTGCCATCATCAGGGATCACAAAAAGCAATGATATGTACAGACACAAACACTGAGCAAATGGGGCTAAATAAAGGCAACAGAGTCATAAACAGTGCCCCCTAGTGGACTAAATTGGGTTATCATAACCATTGGGCTGACGTTCTTAAAATGTATGCTTCCCAGATTTGGAGCAATCTCATGCACCCAAATTTGGGTGCATGAGATTGCACTCAAAGTTAAGGCCTGGAAAGATTCTAAAGCTGAAGCAGATTTGATGAATAGTCTTTTATACTTGTATATGCTGCAGTGTAATAAAACAGCCTTCTTTCAGCGTATCCTGTGGTGGGTGTCCAAAGCATTATCAGCAAGTCCTGAGTGACTGTACTGGTGGAATTGGATGTAGTCCTGATATTGGCTGTAGTAGGACAGTTTACAACTGCAAGGGACTTGGTATACTCCTGGTAGATCTAGGCAATGTGACTGGTCTTTGGTAGAGCAAATAAAAGATGCCAATTAACATTTTTTTTTTTTTTGGGACACACTATAATTATAACGTGTTTAGAAAATATAATTATAATAATTATATTTTCCAAAACATCAGTGTTTGAATAATCTCTGCTTTGGAGGGGAGGGGGGGGGGATTGCTGTTACATGTTACCAAGGCACAAAGTAATAAATTGGATGTTTTCCAAAATAAATATTTAAGAAGAATTTTAAAAATTTTCTGGCCAAATACAATCACTAACAAGGAACTTTTAAAGAAAACTTTCTCCAAGTCAATAGATGAAGAGATTTGCCTAAGAAGATGGAAATGGACCGTTCATTTCCAACTTCTAATTCTGTTTATCCCCATGCATTTTATGGATGGGGGTAAACAGAATTCCCCGAGTAGCATTGAGTTGGGCACCAGAAGGAAGATGCTCTAGGGCCACCAAAAATTAACTTGGAGAAGAATGATGGAATCCTAAATGAATGAGGCAGGATGGACGAGCTCGATAGAAGCAAAAGCAGCTGCAAAGGACAGGAGCAGATGAAAAACCAGCGTTGCAGCCTTATGCGCCAGTAGACATAGAAAGCACCGATGACGATGTTTATGGATTTTTGGTAGTCCATATAACCAGGGGGGTCTAGAGTTATAAGGTTTTAATCTGTTTATAACTTCCGCATGCCAAGAGGGAACCTTTTTAAGGAACCTATGGAGTGTCCTGATTTGTGTGCTGGTGGGATCATAGTCTATAGGGAGGTAAATAGCATGATCTAGTAGTAAAGAGGCAGGTTAGGTTTAACTGAGTAGTCTGATTGGTTTAAAACCACAGTTGGATTTCCCTTATCTACTTTGGTAATTATTATTCTGTTGTTGCTTTTTATCTCTTGCAGAGTCTCAAATTCTTCCCGAACCTCAACAAATTTGGGCGCATGAGATTGCCCCAAATCTGGGAAGCATACATTTTAAGAACGCCAAGACAATTCAATTTAGCTCACTAGGTGGCACTGTTTAGGATTCTAGGCCCAACTTCTGTTGCCTTTATTCAACCGCATTTGCTCAGTGTTAGTGTCTGCATGTGCATATCATTGTTTTTTGTGATCCCTGATGATCGCAATGTAACACTGCCAAAATATAGGAAAGTATTAATTAAAGTTTTTTTATAATTAACATTCTAGTATACATTGTCATTTCCTGAAAAATTAAAAGATACAGTTAAGTACATGGTACTGGAGCATAAATTTCTTTCACTGAATGGGCTTATGGTAAGCAACAATTTCATCTACCTTTTATTGTAGATAAGCTTGGTTATACATGGTTTTGTATAACCAAGAATTGGTATGGTTTTGTGAAGGGTAGGTCATGCCTCAGTAACTTGCTCACGTATTATAACACAGTGACGGCTGAACTGGATAAGGGTAATGGGTTTACAGTGATTCTACTGGACCTTGCTAAGGCCTTTGACAGGATACCACATGGAATTCTAATCAGTAAATTTCAGCATATGGGGATGGATATAGGGTTGGTGAGATGGATAGGAGGGTGGTTGACGGAGAGATATCAGAGGGTGGTTTATTCAGGAGTAGAGTCCACAAGACGGCCTGTGACTAGTGGTGTGCCACAAGGATCTGTTCTTGGACCACTGCTGTTTAATTTGTTCATTAATGATATAGGAAAAGATCTGACAGGAACAGTTTATTTGTTTGTGGATGATGCAAAGTTGGGTAGGGCAATAGTGAATGCAGATGATGTCAAAATTTTGCAAGATGATTTGGATAGATTGGAGGTCTGGGCTAAGGAAAATGGATGTCAATGGAGTGTTGGTGGATAGGGAGTTGAAGTTTAGGGGGCACATTGCAAAAGTGGCCAAATCAGCTCTCAAATCACTTGGTTGCTGAAGAATACGTTGACAAGCAGAGACAAGCAGGTTATTGTTCCTCTGTATCGAGCCTTGATAAGACCCCATCTTGACTACTGTACCCAGATTTGGTCACCTAGGTTTCTTCTTGATGGGGAGGAGGTTGAGAGGATCCAGAGGCGAGTGACCAAGATGATAGCAGGTCTGTGGAAGGAACCATATGAGAACAGGTTGAGGATTTGTGGGTTGCAAAAATTGGTTGATAGGCGGAGGAGGGGAGATATGATTGAGACATTCAAATTACTGAAGGGTTTCTATAAAATTAATTCAGAAGATATTTTTGAGAACAGGGCTGGTTGTGGGAGGACTAGGGGACACCATGGAAATTGGACAAAAGTGTGGTTAGTAAAGGTGTTAGAGCTGGGTTCTTTACTTTTAGAGTGGTAAATGAGTGGAATGGGCTGCCTGAGTCTGTGGTGAATGTTGTGACAGTGAATGAGTTTAAGGCGAGGTATGATAGATACTGTATGAATGTCGAATAGTTGTGATGAATATGATTTGGGGCCTCCCTCGATGAGTCTAATGACTCCTGGAGTTGCCCGTAATAATAGTAATAGTGATACATAGCGGCCTCACAGACTTTGGGCGTGTGTGTAAAGGAAAAGGGGGCGAGCCATTGCAAACAATGAATGCTGCACATGTGGTTGCTGAAAGCTGTAAATGATTTACTGATTTATGCGTCGTTCAAGTTGTAACAGTATTTATGGCCAGACTAGGTATATTGCTATTATAATTCTCTGCTATCCTTAAAAATATTTCTTAACTTCCTCACTAATTAAGTAAATTGAGTCTTCATATACAAAAATGCAAACAATATAAGAATACTAAGACATACATTAATAAAAAAAGTATTATAAAACATGTTGATAAACTTTATCAACCAAAAATGATCTTTAGAACTAAAAAAATAATTAAATAATTCACATCTCGTCTATGTCCAAACTATACCAGCTAAAAATGGAATAACTATCTCTGTTAAATTCAACTGCACTTCAAATAAAAGCTGAATGAAGCAATTTCTTTACTCTCCAGTGGAAGCAATTCTTTTCCTGGAAAAACTTGTTAATTATAGATTTCCTATTTTCAGTAAAAGATATGAGAGGTAAAACTTGAACAATTAAAATCCTTGATTTCAAATACTCCCACGTTCCTCCATAAAACAGAAAAGTCACAAAATGTTCCTTCTTCCTGCTTTCTTTTTTATGCACAACTTTTTCCTTTTCCTATATGAAAATTTTCAAGGAAAAATAATCCTTTAAAAAATCTACTTCCATTCTCCAAAAAACTGGTACAAAATCATTACTGAAATGGAAAATTCAATATCTGATTATCACTTTTCTTTCTATATAAAAATAATTCATTTATCAAGTTCCAAAGTTCCTTTAATTTCTTTCCATCTGTTATTCTTTGTAAGATAGCATTTAAAACTTTTAAATGCCTTTCCTTAAGTAAAAGTACTACTAACTGAACTTTCCACTAATTTGTTCCAAAAATTCTAACACATCTCTCTATATCTGTCTTACAGCTCTCCCTGATAAGTTTTTTAAAAGAGGTAAACCGTGAATAGACATATCGGTACACAATAAATAATGGAAAAACTCACGTAGAAAGATTATTTATTAGTATAATTTTCGCCTGTGTGTCACAGGCATCTTCAGTACATTAAGCTCAAAATTAAATACTAACTGACAATTCCAAAAAGCGCCACCTAAGTAGCTGGTGTAAGATAACTAAAAAGGTCAATAACTTTCCTAAAAAAGTTAGGAAAGATTAGCTGATTTGTAAAGTACTATCTCCCATAAAGGGGATTGACGTAAGCCGTCGGATCTGTTTAAGTTAAGAGAATGAAGTAGAGTTTCACATGTTTCTTTATAAAGGCGTTCCATGAGAAACTGACTTTTGTGAAGAACTCTTGTCTTTCTCCAATGAACTCTGTGTCTAGTGAAGATGGCATGTTCAGAAAGTCCAGACTTTTCAGGTTTAAAGTATTCAATATAAGATTGGTGTTCTTCTAGCTGAATAGAGGCGGATCTTCCCGTTTGTCCGAAATAAGATAATCCACAAGAGCACGGAATCTGGTAGACACCTGGATGATTAAGATGTGGAAGCTTGTCCTTAGGAGAAGTGAGAAAGGTGGAGATTTTTCTAAATGGTCGAAAGGCAGCAAAAATATTCAGTGGTTTTAAAACTTTTGCTATACGTTCACTGATGCCTTGTACATAAGGGATAGTAATGCGCGTTATTTCTTCTGTGTTTGAAGAGGAAGACATATTAAAACTACTCAAAGTTCTTTTAATGAAGCAATTCTTATAACCATTAGATAGAAAGGAAGAAGTTATGTATTGTAGTTCTTTCTGTAAAAGATCGTCTGTAGAAAATTATACTAATAAATAATCTTTCTACGTGAGTTTTTTCCGTTATTTATTGTGTACCGAGCTCTCCCTGATGTTGACTAGTTACCATATTCTTTTCACTCATGCATGCATGTTCCAGTGCACAAGATACTTCCAGTTTCCACTTCAGTCATGAAGTTAAACAAGCTGCTGCCATTATGTATTAACTTCATGGAGCTTTACTTGAAAGCAGTAAAATGAGTTGTCTTTTAACTTGGGCATTTTGAACATATCTCAACACTAAATTATAATTCTTATTTTGGTCACAAAAATGTAAGCGCCTCTGTAGCACAATTGGAAGAACGACGGTACATTGCGCTCTTCAATTGGAATAGGCCTAAGTTCGATTCTCGTCGTGACGGGAGGAATCTTTATCTAGACAATTTCAATTGAAGGTGAGTTAGCCGATCTCATACGGAGGCAGCAGGGTTTTTTCTCCTGGAAACTCGGTTTTTCATCCCACATACAGACAAATCAGCCCTTCAGAACACACGCAATTTACAGACAAAAAATACTAGTTGTGGAGGCAGGCGGTAGATGGCGTTGATGGAGATGATTCGTAGTAGAGGTTCGGTGAGACAGTTGTAGGTGTCCTCCCGCGATGAGTCTTTGGACTCCTTGGAGGTGTCAGGAATAATAATAAATGTAAATCAAATGAACTCATTTTGCTAAAAATGAGTGCTACACATAAACGCAATATATTAACAATGCACAACTACATAAAAAAAGTTACAATTAATTCATGCATTTTCTCCCAGTACATTTTGCCCCAATAACAATTGGTAATTTGAAACAGAATATTTAATTTGTGAAAATACTGCAGAATATCTGTATTCCTATACTGATGATCAACAGATATCTTACCATCAAGGAATGAAGTCATAAACTGAATTTGGAGTAAATCACATAATTATTAGCTATAATGAGGGACCTTCTGCACAACCTGTCACATTAGTGACATGCATTCAGCAAATGGGAATTTCTAGATTACCATAACTATGAGAAAGGATTATCTAGATGGCTAGTGATTGCACTGCAGTTGCTTAAAGAAAAACTTGTTGGGAACACTTTTTACTTTTTCCTCATTATAAAAAATCTATTTTTAATAATTTGGTAACAGTCTCTTTTAAATATTTATCACTATAAATTCTTTCATAAAATATTGCAAATCTGATATGCTAATGCAGAAATGTTAAACTCATCTTCCTAGAGATCAAAATCCACTTGCTAAGTACTTTTTTTTCTAGATGAAATGAGCATTATTAGCTGTTATAAATACTAATAAATGAAGAGAAAGATCTATGCATTTTATTTATTTATTAATTTTTTTTTCACACCATTCAAATCTAAGATTTTGTTTTTAGACTTTCTGTAAAAGGAGCATACACTTGTCATTTCCCATTGACTGGCAACTAGCATTCATGCACATTATTCTAAAAAAAAACACTTAAATGTAGAGGGTTTGTTATAAACAGATCACATCATTGATAACTTTAAAAGGAAATGTATCTGCATAAACAAGCATGTTATACTTTTATCAGGAATATTTTATGCTGAATCTTTTTTTTTTTTTTTGCTAGATAATATACATTTATTCATGATTCCATTATCTAATATTTTTAATTTTGATTTAAAGTATACCATGTTTAATATTTCTTCAGTAAATGGCAGTTAATGGATATATCAACACATTGTTGTTTATTATGCTGTTTACTTTGTTCTGTTATGATATTATTATTACGGGTATCTCCATGGAGTCAGTAGACTCATCGCGGGAGACCCAAACTATCAAAACAATATCTATCATATCTCTTCTTGAATTCATTTACAGACGAAGAACTCACAACTGAGTCAGGCAATCCATTTCACTCATTCACCACCCTACAGGCAAAAAACCTCGTTCTCACACCCTCGTTAACCACACTTTTCCTTTATTTCCAGGGATGACCTCTTGTTCTTCCATCACTATCACAGAGCTGAAATATTTCTCCTGCATCAATTTTATAAAACCTTTTAGTAATTTAAATGTTTCTATCATATCCCCCCCCCCTTCTCTGCCTAACAACCAACTTCTGCAATCCACAAGCTCCCAATCTATCAATGTAGAGGGCATTTTCTTTTACATCACTCACCAAAGTCACTCTCCTCTGAACCCTCTCCATAATCTCCTCATCTCCAAGGAATCCAGGTGACCAGACTTGAGCACAGCAATCAAAATGTGAAAGTATCAATACCTTATAAAGGGGAATAATAACCTTTTTTTCTCTGGATGTTAGTGTGTTCTTCAATAACCAAGTAATCCTATGAGCAATCTTGGACACCTTAGCAATGCGCCCTCTGAACTTCATATCTCTATCTGCCTCATTAATCTCTTGGAATACCGTTCCATCAATGTGGTACACAGCTGGTAATCTTTTAATCCCAAAATGCACAACTTTCCACTTTTCCACATTGAAGTGACATCATTACCTTTTGCCCATTTTGCCAGCTTATTTAAATCATCTTGCAAACTCTCAACATCAGCTTGATTTTTTATTGCACTACCCAACTTTGCATCATCAGCAAACAACTGAATATCTCAGTTCAAGTCATTTCCTATATCATTTATGTACAAATTAACAATAACGGCCCAAGCACAAAACCCTGAGGCACACTACTGGTCACCTGCCTCCTCCTGGACTCTGCTCCTCCATACACTACTTTCTGGTATCTCTCCATGAGCCATTCTCTTATCAATATCATCAGTTTAGTATCCATCCCCATCAGCTCTAATTTGCACAACAGTATTCCATGGGATATCCTGTCAAAAGCCTTAGCAAAATCCAGTAATATCACTGTGTAGCCATTTCCCTTGTCCAACACAGAAGTCATTCTATTATAAAAATTAATAGATTGCTAAGACAGGATCGACCTTTAACAAAACCATGTTGGCCCCTATAGAGTATCATATTCTGATCCACCCATTCTTGAATTGTCTTTAACCAACTTTTACCACCACACCCGAGATGGTGATTGGTCTGTAATTAACTACTGCAGTCTTAGAGCCACCTTTTTGCAAAGGAACTACTTTGCCTTCCTTCCTCTCCCTAGGGACCATACCAGAGTTCAAACTTAAGTTATATAACCAAGTAAGAGGTGTTGACAATTCCTTTGCACATTCACGCAACACCCAAGCTGATATTCCATCTAAACCTATAGCAGTGTTTGCATTTAAATTCTGCAATATACTAAGTACATCTGATTTATTAACTTCAATTCTCACATTAGTTATTGCTTCAGATAGAGATATTCTCACTTGGGTGATAGACTTTTGAAAAGTGATCAAAATTACATCTGAATTGGTCACTTCAATACCATCAGCATCCACTAAGGTTATCCTTCCAAAGTCATTCTTCCTGTTACTTGCCACATAGTGAAAGAACTCTTTGGGATTACTGTTGAGCTTGGCTAAGGTCTTCTCATAATCTGATTTAGCTTTTCTTACTACGCTGGTAACCTTCCTAGCTTGAGCCTTGTACTGCTCATGGGTGTACTAATCGCCTTTCTCCTTGTAAATTCTCCATAACATTTTCTTTTCTTGCAGATCAAGCCTGATACTACTACTCATCCATCTAACACCTATCTTGTTTGTCTTCCTGACCAGGGGAATACATTCTGATATTGCCTTCCTCAGATACCTGCTGATTTTATCCCATGCACTGCTAACATTTTCCCCCTGCAATATGTTCTGCCATAAGGCAGCTAAAAGCTCACTCCAAAGCTTGTTATAATTACCTAACCTGTAGTTCCATATATACCCCCTTCTTAAGAGAGAAATCCACAAATTTTGCAACCTCACACATGATTGCTCTCACCAATTGGAGGTAACAAGGACACCTTACTTATGCATATGTCCTCTGAACCTATGACTAGATCCAACACTCTCACACCATGAGTCCCTTCAGTTATGTGATGTTTCAAGTAATTATCTCTTAGAAGGTGTATGAATTCCATTTCCTTTTTGCCACATGATATTTCCTCCTTCCAATTGATATCACCATAATTAAAATCCCCCATAATAATCACTAACCCTACACTCATTGCACTAATTTGCTGATGCATGAATTCAATATCACCCCTTGTACCCCCTGGGCTATAGCAGCAACCAACTGTTTGGTTGCGTTGGTCACTATTTCACACCAGACTGCCTCAAATGAACTATCATTCACATGCCTGTTTATTTTGTTATAAATTCCATTGAAAAGAATGAAAAATTTTAAACATAAATCTGGCTCACATGGTCTCCTAGTTAATGAAACTATTCTATATGTGATTTTTTTGCATATATACTTTGACATACAAAGCGCAGCAAAAAAAAAAAAAAGTAATGAGAATGAATTAAAAAAGATATGTCATGTAAGTATCATTCCAGGAGAGGGTGCTAGAAAAGCATACCAGTTGGCTTATGGCCTTTATATATATATATATATATATGGATGTTCTCTGTACATCATATCTAGCATCACTCTTAGAAAACAAAAACAGAATAACTGATCAATATCAAGTTTTGCAAAACTGAGAAAAAGTCCACCGAAGCCATATCCCAAACATTTTGATTGGTTTAAGTGTTTTAAAGAAGCAGGGAGGATGTAGCAGATAATCTTCAATGTGGATGACCAAAAATGACCTGCAGTCTTGAATTAGTGCATAAAGTATATGATTTGCTAGCAAGTGACTGCTGATTAATGCAGATAATGCTAGTAAGTCAATTAAATGTGAATATGGATTCCAAGTGTTAAGTGCCAGAAGGAACTGATGTTCTGGAAGGCTTAATGAAGTGAAACAGCACTGAAAAAGGATTACAATTAAATAGTATTTTTAATCCTTTCTCAGAGCTGTTTCATTCCATTAAGCCTCCAACATGAGTGTGAATATGGAACAGATAAGAATGATAATTACCAGACTTGGTAGAAATTAAAAAAATTTTTTAAAAAAGTGCAAAATTTGGTTCATTCAGTGTGCATTATAAGGAATAATGGAGACGACTGGATGAGCACACAAAGATTTTGTTTAGTACTTTCAGTATGATCCATAGACCAAAAGACAAGTACAGAATAGCAAACCACCAAATTCAGTTTCCAGAATTAACGTACCATGCTGATTGCATTCTTTCATCACAAAGCAATAATCCTTGAAGAATGAATTCCTTATGATTAATATCCATAATTCCTAATGGAATGAATAGTAATTACAAATTATTACTACCTAGTGGTATTTAAATATTTATTGATAAGAATCAAGCCTGTATAACTAAATTTGGAACAGTTTGGTCAGTGGCTGGTCTATTGCATGACAGCAAACATGCTCTCAAGATCAAATGCAGACATTTCTTGCTCACAAATAGGTTGCAACGTTTTGCTATGATTTTTACTCTTCCAACTTGGTCCCAGACTTTTTCTGATTCTTGGGTTGAAAGTGAAATTAAAAGGATACCAGTTTGTCACAATCAAGACTATGATAACAGACAAGTTTTTCATGTCTTTCCAAAACTACAATAAGTTTAGTTTGGGGATTATTTTAAGAGAGACAAGTAAGAAAATATTTTCCTTATCAATATTCAGGCTTAGCTAAATTCATTCCCATTAATTTTTTGATGCATTGTGTATATCTTTGTATACAAGAATAATGTGAAACCAATAAGTATAGTAATGCATCGTTATAATTTTTTCCATTTCTCATATGCCCAGGAAAAGGTAGCACAGAAATTGGTGCTACCTTTTCTGCATATTGAAATTATTACATTTGAGAGAAAGGTCTTAATACATGACATAATAAATTTAGTTTATTCCTTTATCCAAGTGTGAGCAAACAAAGTTTGCACCTGAAAGTATCTTCAGGACTGGGTTAAGGTGGTACAACACCAGGGCAACTCGTTGCAAAGGTGGAGCAAGCTACCAACACTCCTATCTCAGTATCTCCTATAATGCAAAACACATCTCCTTGCGGATATGTCTAATGTTATGCATTAAGGGAAGGGCCACTACCCAGACTAGTTGCGACCTTTATTGAGGTCTCTTCAGTGGGAGCCAGGCCCAAGTGGAGATATCAGGCAGAAGCATTAGCAGGTCATCTCCACCTATAGGAATTGCCAATTGGTGTGCCACCCTTTTTTTTTTTTTAATAATTTACTCTGGATTTAGAGAAAGATGATGAAAGTTTATTTTTCACTTGGTTAGAATATAATAAATTTAGTTTAATCCTTTATCCAAGTGTGGTGTTGTACCACCTTAACCCAGTCCTGAAGATACTTTCAGGCGCAAACTTTGTTTGCTCACACTTGGATAAGGATTAAACTAAATTTATTATACTCTAACCAAGTGAAAAAAACTTTCAACTTAATACATGACAGACATAAGAGATGTGCTCAAGACATTACTTGTGATGGCAATTGTTAATCATTCCTTAGAATAAAATGTGCATGATAATGATTACAGTGCACACGCACGCACACACAGGATGTTGTCTTTCATCTAGAACAGTCATAAGGCATGGGGTTGCAATATATACATTCCTTCAGTATGTTCCACAGACAAAAAGTGGAACTTCAAATGAACTAGTGTTCCAGCTAGAGTTCATGCATTTTCCATATTTAGATTTTTTCCACAATACTGAATGTAATTTTTGCATCTGTCTAGTGATGAAGCCAATAAATTATGCTTTGAAGTTGCAAACTGATCTATGATTCAAAACTCTTGAATTAAATATTTGTATTTAGGAACTGAAACCTCTGTTTCTTAAAAAAAAAATAGAGTTGATAAAGACATCATCTGCATCATCATATAATTTTAGGCTTTAAAACTTGTGATTAGAAAATTAATTTACTTCTATATTATCACAGCGAATATGCAATCATCAGCAAAGAACTCCCCTCCCCCACAAAAGCTAACTAAATAAATTCAATAAACCTTTTAGACAATACCATTTCATTCAACCAAACAGCCAATAAAAATTTAGAACTTATCACACTAGACTGCTTAGGGATTTACAGTCTGCCAAAATTGCATTCTCTAAGCCCAAATGTAGATTTTACTGGCAGTCCAACCTACAAAATATCCAAATTATTGTCCAGCATGCTCGGTCTTCTCACAGGTTGCTCAGTCTTATCTAATAAAGATCATGCAGATTTCCTCTCTAAAATTACAGACAGAAAACTTAATCCTCCTGACACAAATTAAACATTTGCAGGCATAGACTTCTGTGGTTATTTGGTTCAAAAGACATATTTCGGTGATTACATCACATTTTTTATTATTCAATTATACAATATACTGAAATAATAATAGTTCCCGACAAGTTTCGTAAATCATAGGATTTACATTTTCAGGGGTAAATAGTATAACTTAAAGTTTAAACAAGAGAAATTAATAAATACAAATCATAACCGTCTGGCTATTCATAAACTCAAATAACAGAATGCAGATATAAAACGTTATTGATGTTGAACAATACTGGACGATGTCACGTGTTCTTGTTCTCTTTTATACAGTCCGAGCTCAGATTGAGGTATATTTTTTATTAGAGCTGACCACACTTGATGGAGAATTAAACCTTGATTTTTATTGCACTGGATTGAGTTTTTCAGCATATTAGAAGCTGCTTTAAATTTTCTTATATAGCAGTTGTTTTCTATGTATGACATCATCTTTTGCCAGAGTACATCGTGTCCAGTGGAAGTGGTATGGAAAGCAAGACCCATTTTTTTGTTCTCTTTTGTATTGTACATCTTTTTGGTGTTCAGCCATGCGTATTTCTCCAGATCTTCCTGTCTGTCCTACATAGCAAATCCCGCAAGATCAATGGATTTTGTAGACTCCTGGTTTTTAAGAGGATGATGAGGTGGTTTTGGTCGATGTAGGAATCTTGAGATTTTTTCCATAGGAAGGAAGGCTACTTTTACGTTGTGTTTGTTCATTAATTTGGCTAGCTTATCTGTAACATTTTTGATATAAGGAAGCGAGATTGCGTTTTTGTAATCCTGTTTTATTGTGTTGTTAGTTGGAGGCATTTTAAGGATTCTCTTAATGGTTTTTGTTTCATATCCATTCTGTTGGAGGATTTGTGTTAAGTATTTTAGTTCTTCATTATATCTTTCTTGTGTGCTGGAGATATTGTATGCTCTGTCTCGAAGAGTTTTAATTAAGCTTATTTTTTGTGAAGGATGGTGGTGTGGGGCTGCATTTAGAAATCTTTCTGTGTTGGTCGGCTTCCTATATACTGAGAAGGAGAGTTTGTTTTCTTCATTAACTTCTAATAAAATAACCAAAAAAAGCAAATTTTCTATTTTCTTCTTCTTCTAAATTAAATTTTATCGTGTTGCGCAAATTGTTGACTTGTTGAGATAATCTTTAAAATTGATAAGTTCATCTGTTGTTCCATTCCATATGATGAAAATATCGTCTACATAGCATAGCCATATTTTTGGTTTTTTATGGTAATTGTTTAGAGCATTGTTTTCAAATTTTTCCATAAATTGGTTTTCTAATATCGGTGATAATGATGAACCCATGGCCAGTCCTTCTTTTTGTTCCCAGATTCTGTCTTGATAGGTGAAAAAAAGTATTGTTTATACAATGTTTAAAAAGATCTAAGATATCCAGAGGGAAGAGGGCGTCTAGGATATTCAAAATTTCTTGTCTCGGGACATTTGTAAACAAGCTGATAATGTCTAGACTTGCTAAGATGTCTGACAGATCAATATATACATCTTTCACTTTTTCTATGAAATGTGTACTATTTTTTATGAAGGGAGATGTTTTCCCTATATGCTCTGAGATCATGTTGGTGAGGTATTTTGCAATTTACTGAGTAATAAAAAATGTGTTGTAATCACCGAAATATGTCTTTTGAACCAATTAGCCACAGAAGTCTACGCCTGCAATTACAAACTTACGGTGAGTGCTTTTGGCATAAAGTTATACAACTAGAGAAACTACGCATTAAACATCTCAACTTCATTAACCGTCTAATTTTCCTCATCTGATGCAGAGATAACGAAGTCATCCCGAAATTCATCAAAATCAAACGCATATTCAATACAAACAAGGCCTCCAGAATTTATCATAAAATGGAACTAGCTCTTTTAAGAGAAAGAATTACACTCACTAGAGCAGAATTAGCATTAATTAGTAATAACACTTTTTCTCTTCATAATGAACTGGCCACATCTCTTCCATCCTACCTATGGAACAACATTAATAGTGTTACATTCAACAAAGCAATAGTGATCTCAGAACAGAAGAAACATACATTAATTCATAAGTTCAACTTACTCCTTCAGAAGAAAGAAATACATAAAAAACAACTAGATTATTCAAAAGTAGTTATTAACCTTTCTTGAGAGTCCTAACAAAAGAAGAGAACAACCTTTTACTTAAGGGTTTTAACTTTGCCTTAACCCCACGTTTCCTACCAAAAATTGATATCATAGCACAAATAGAAAAAGGAATTAGAAATCTACCAAACAACATGGCAGATCTTATCCGTATAGAGAGTGCAGCTTTACTATTAAAAAGCAGATTACCTCGTAGGAATCTACCTTACAATGAATATGCTTGCCTTATAAAATTAAAGGATGACAAAAATATTGTCATAATCAAAGCGGATAAAGGCAACGCAACTGTCATTTTAAATGCTACAGAATATGATAATAAAATAAAAAGTCTCCTGGAGGACACAAACACCTACAAACCCTTAGACAGAGACACTACTTGGCATACACACAAAAAAAACAAATGATCTCATTAAAAAAAGTGCCTTTATTAAAAATACTTACAATCAAAACATCCTTTGATACCAAGAATCTATGGTATTCCAAAGACCCACAAGACAGACATACCTTTAAGACCAATAGCAGATGGAAGAGATTCACCGACTTCCAACTTGGCGAAATATCTCACCAACATGATCTCACAGCATATAGGAAAAATCATCTTCCTTCATAAAAAATAGTACACATTTCATAGAAAAAGTGAAAGATATACATATTGATCCATCAGACATCTTTGCAAGTCTAGACATTATCAGCTTGTTTACAAATATCCCGAGACAAGAAATTTTGAATATCCTAGAAGACCTCTTCCCTCTGGACATCTTAGATCTTTTTAAACATTGTATAAACAATACTTTTTTTACCTATCAAGACAGAATCTGGGAACAAAAAGAAGGATTGGCCATGGGTTCATCATTATCACCGGTATTAGCAACCTATTTATGGAAAAATTTGAAAACAATGCTCTTAAGAATTACCATAAAAAACCAAAAATATGGCTTCGCTATGTGGACGATATTTTCATCATATTCAATGGAACAACAGATGAACTTATCAATTTCAAAGATTATCTCAACAATTTGCACAACATCATAAAATTCACAACAAGAAGAAAATGGAAAACTTCCTTTTCTGGATATTCTATTAGAAGTTAATGAAGAAAGTAAACTCTCCGTCTCAGTATATAGGAAGCCGACAAACACTGGAAGATTTCTAAATGCAACCTCATACTACCATCCTTCACAAAAAAAAAAAAAAAAAATAAGCTCAATTAAAACAAAAGGTTTCGAGGCTCTATTACATCATCCAAATCTCAATCACGGTGAAGGTTTAACCATTCCAATAATTTGTGAAATTGTAATCTGTGCAAATATATTATAACACACACACGCACACACAAAGGTGTTCACATTGGACCCCCCCTAATTTCAAAGAACAGTAAAAAATTGAAATGCAGAAATATGTAAGGTTTGGGTTGTTCAAGCGTTCCAGAGACTACAAGTTCCATCCCAGAATTTTTTCCTGCATCACAATGCTTGAAAGGGCTGTTGTAGTTTGGTATAATTCAAAATTTCTTAAAGTACATTTAACCTATCCTGATTCAGTGCTCCTCAGAAATGTTTTTATTCTCTTTAATGTTGAAAAACAGTGTTCAGGCTCTGATGTAGTCATAGGAATTGTAAAGAGAATTTTTATCAATACAGTAATTTCACTAAGAACACAATCTAAATTATTTTCTGTTATAAATTTTAACAAGTCAATTAATTTACAATAATCATGCATGTCAAGTCTACTGGAGACTACTTGAAGTTCAGTTTCAGTTTTTCTTTGTTGATCATGGTGATATGCTTTAGTGGCCAATTTTATTTCTTCTGTAGGTAATTTATTCTTAAAATTGGCTAATTTATCCTTGTTAAATAATTTAGTAGCTACGAACACTTTAATACTGGCACAAACTGCATATAAACAACAGTGGAACTGCGCGACAGACAGTGCCGCATTACACTAATAGCTCGCATCTCACTTTAACATGCATATGCTTGCGCACATAGCAATATGACTGTGGTAAACACAGTGGAGCTAGCGTCCTTCGCCCTCCTAAGTGCTACAAGATGGATTTTTATTATTTTTTATACAAAATAAGAGAATTGTATAGGATTGTTGGTGATAAAATTAAATATTACAAGCAAATATAAATAAATTAATAAATATATTTATATATCGAGAAAAATTTGGGGTGCTGGTTCCACAGTGCCTATGCACGAGCTGCCCCTGGATGTAATGCAAAAAATCATTGGCCCATTTTTTTTCATGGGAAACAATATCAATGGAATTCATTCATTCATTTCGTATGGCGATTCAACAGCTGTGAGCCCCTTTTACGGGAATGTATGGCACCACCTCAATCCCTCCCCTTTTTTTATCCAGGCTCAGGATTGGCATAGCTGACAATTCAGACCTATGGCTGGAGGGATTGTCTTAAATATTCCTGACTGTATCCATGTGTGTTCAAGCAGGCAAACGGGGCCGGTTTGCCTGCTTGCGGGATGAAAAGCCCCAGAATAAACTGGGGGGAAACCCTGCTGTCCACGCCCAAGACCAGCTAACTTGGCTATGGCTGAGGAAGATCCTTAAGTTCCTCATGTTGTGGGGAACATAGCCACTAGGCTAACCGTGCAGACATCAATGGAATGATTTACCTTGACATGCTGGAAAATTTCATCTTTCTACAACTCGAAGACTTGCAACTGCACATCCTCTTTCAACAGGATGGTGCCCTGCCACAGTGGCATTTGGTGGTCTGTGCAACTCATGACAGGGCCTTCCCTCAGCAGTGGATCAGACATGGAGGACTGAATTCCTGGTCACTACGATCGCCAGGTCTTACCCCACTTGATTTTTTCTTCTGTGGGTGTGTGAAGAACAGAGTCTATGCAACTAAACAGGTTAGTCTAGAGAACCTGAAACACAGCAGAGGACAAGACCAGACAGTAATAAATAAATGCACAAATTACAACATTATTTCTTTCAATTAATTTGTTTTCATAAATCTTGTGGCACACCAGTTGAAAATCTCTGCTTTAGACATAGGTGGCCAACAGCAGGCCTGCGGGCTGCATGTGGCCCGTAACGTGATTTTGTGTCGCCCACAGCAGGATAAAAACTATATTAAATTATATGTATTATCAATTTAGCTATTAGTTTCAGCCACAGATTTTCTGATTGATATACTAATTATATTCATTATTTCTGATGACGGAAACAATTTATATTCTCAACACGGAATCAAAATTGCTTTAAAAAGATTACTCAATTTATAAAATCTACTGCTTCTCTGTGCGAGTTGTAGTAGTGGGAGTAGTAGATTTCTATGCGCTCCAGAGTAACTCATCATTGAAATTCACTTGCTCTGCTTTGGTTACAGTGATCAAATATAGATACAAATATAGTAATTCAATATATATATAACTATTGCCTTGAAAATATGCAGAGTTTATTTTTATTTAAGTTCTCTCTAAAAGTGTGCTGCCCATGACGCTATCATTCATCATATATTGGCCCTCATATAGAATGAAGTTGGCCACGCCTGCTTTAGACCATGCATGCCATAAATGTGCTTTAGATTCTGCAACCTCTTGTTGTGCATCTCATGTTACTGATATTCATGTTTAACTGCTGCCCCCCCCCCCACAACCAAGGGTACATTTCAGGAATTTGATGATGATGTTTGTTAAAAGATTGACAGCAAGCCAAAATGAAACTTACCGATTTTAATTCTTTTACTTCATCTTTCAGAGCATATACTGTGTCTACTAAGCTCCTATGGGGAAAAAAATGCAAATTTATATAAATTGTCTATCGTTGTCAAAGTATCCTGTACAGATCTTGAGAATACCTATCATCAAAATCATGAGATATGTGTGTAAATTCAAAGAGAGAGAAGAAATATCACTTAATTTATCTTAAACCTAATTTTTAAATTCTTGGTCACAGCAAACACCTGTTGCCAGTACATGAAAAAAACAACTCATTAAATCATATTTGCTAGAGATTATAATTTGCATTATGATAATTATTATTTACTACTGATATCAATTCATTGCATGCAAATAACTAAAAATTTCTACTGTTCTCAGTTTCCAAATTAAAGAAAAAACCCAAAATTTCAAAACAAATATAATTGAAATAACTGTCCTCCCCAATTACAATATGCTAATATGGCCCCTTATAAAATTCAGAATGGATAGATAAGTTTTGGTGATGTTATGGAAAAATTTATGTTTATTAATTTTTTTTTGGGAGAGATTAACAAAATAATCAGTTTTTGAAAAAAAAAAAAACATTATGTTGTCTGTATTGTGCAATATTCTCTTTTTGATATCAACTTTTTGATAGAACACGTTAGCATAATGCTGAGAAAGAGATCTCTCACATGAAAATTAAGCACGTAATTCCTTTTTCAATTTATATGACTCAGTCAAATGTTTTTAATTATCTTCCAACTCTATTAGCAATATTAGCACTTGTTTTTAAAATGTTTACATGTAACTGCTTCCTTCTTTTCAGATATCAAGCCCTTATTTTTTTAGAACTGTGTCCACTCTATCTAACCATATGAACTGGAATTTAATCTTTCCAGATGGCAGTGCCAAATTGTACTGATAAAAATGAGTTGTAAATATTAACCATAAAATCTTGTCTATGGTCTAAAAAAACAAGGAAAAAAATTCTGTATGTATGGCTTTCATCTTACTTATCATTAACACTGCTTCCCTTAATTTGTTTTATATTGTCTTTAAAACTTAATTCATTAAAACAAACTATAATCTCCATTATGTTGATTTCTTATGCAACACCTAAGTACAACTTTAACATTAAACTGATGTTATGTCAATTATTCCTTGAATGTAGTCATGTAACACTAATAAAATAACATTAATAAAACACTAACAAAATCTCTAATTGCTGTATTAAAGTAATTATAAATACCCATAATTTAATATTCATTTTAACATTAATCTTTCATCCTTTCAGTATATTTATATCAGACCCACAGAATTTGCAGCTACAACTCGCATGTTGTAATGTCACAGAATATATACACACACACACCTTCATCTATATGATTTTTTTGTGAAACAGAATGACATCAATTAGATCTCATCATCGTTCTGAGAGATAGTCTCTGCTGTTATGGTGATTGTTTTCTTCCAGGATCTCCACCTGTGTGTCTCTCTCTCTCCAGCTTTTCAAGTTATTTTCTTATAATATCTTTCAATTAATTGAGACACTTCATCGAATAACACATATCTGGGTCATCGCCATCTTCTTTTCCCCACCATCTTCTCTTGTAACATGCTTACAATCTATTTGTTACAGCACCATACATGTCTCTGGAATTTCATCTTTCTTCCTATGATTGTCTTCAATACTCAGTTCTCTTTTATTTAATATTTATCAAAAGTAAGGGAAAGAAAAGAAAGAAGAATTTGAGAATTTGTTTAATTTGAGTCTTGGGTCTGGGTTAGTCCCGAGGGGGGGGGGGGTGGAAAGAGGAGAAAATAGTTCCACTGCATTAAGTAGGTTCCAAGACTGCTGTTGCAAATTACCGACTGATCAGCATATCAGGAGTGGTTGTCAAGGTTTTGGAGAAAGTAGTCGAGAGAAAAATACAGGAATGGATAGATGAAAACGGGATACTGTATGAGGGACAACATGGTTTTGTGAAGGGTAGATCATGCCTCAGTAACTTGCTCACGTTTTATAACTTAGTGACAGCTGAACTGGATAAGGGTAATGGGTTTACAGTGATACTGCTGGACCTTGCTAAGGCCTTTGACAGGATACCACATGGAATTCTAATCAGTAAACTGCAGCATATGGGGATGGATATAGGGCTGGTGAGATGGAGAGGAGGGTGGTTGATGGAGAGATATCAGAGAGTAGTTTATTCAGGAGTAGAGTCCAAAAGATGGCCTGTGACTAGTGGTGTGTCATAGGGTTCTGTTCTTGGACCACTACTATTTAATTTGTTCATTAACGATATAGGAAAGGATCTGAGAGGAACGGTTCATTTGTTTGCTGATGATGCAAAGTTGGGTAGAGCAATAGTGAATGCACATGATGTCAAAATTTTGCAGGATGATTTGGATAGTTTGGAGGACTGGGCTAAGGTGAATGGATGTCAATTTAATATGGCAAAATGTAAGGTTATGCATTTTGGGGTGAAAAGATTAGCAGCGGTATATCACATCGATGGAACTGTACTCCAGGTGATTGACGAGGCCAAGGATTTGGGAGTGTTGGTGGATAGGGAGTTGAAGTTTTTTTTTTTTTTTTGGGGGGGGGGGGGGGGGCACATTGCAAAAGTGGCTAAATCAGCTCATCAAAGACTTGGTTACTGAAGAATACTTTGATGAGCAGAGACAAGCTGGTTATTGTTCCTCTATATCGAGCCTTGATAAGACCCCATCTTGACTACTGTGCCCAGATCTGGGTGCCAGGGTTTCTTTCTTCTGGATGGGGAGAGGATCCAGAGGCAAGTGACCAAGATGATAGCAGGTCTATGGAATGAACCTTATGAGAACAGGTTGAAGATTTGTGGGTTGCAAAAATTGGTCGATAGGCAGAAAAGGGGTGATATGATCGAGACATTCAAATTACTGAAGGGTTTCTATAAGATTAATTCAGAGGATATTTTTCAGAACAGGACTGGTGGTGGTGGGAGGACTAGGGGCCATCCATGGAAACTGGGCAAGAGTGTGGTTAGCAAGGGTGTTTGAACTAGTTTTTTTACTTGGAGAGTGGTGAATGAGTGGAATAAGCTGCCAGAGCTGTTGTGGGTGCCATGACTGTGAATGAGTTCAAGGCAAAGTATGATAGATACTATGTGGATGTTGAATAGTTGTTCTTGACATGATGTTTAGGACCTCCCTCGATGAGTCTAAGGACTCCTTGGAATTGCCCATAATAATAATAATAATAATAAAAAGAAAATATTTCTTCTAAAAAATAAGAAAAGAGTATTTTCTGGTATCATTCATCTTCAAATTTCATTCCTGACAAAGCTTTATTGTATATTATATCATACTGGTGTAAATGATGCTGTGCAACATGTAGAAGGGAGGCAAGTATTAGAATTAAAGGTGAAGAATCAGAGGTGTATCAAGTGTTGCTTGGGTTAGATGTTAATAGGGCTGTGGGAATGGGTGACATATCACCACATATTGTTAAGGAATGTGTAAAAAAGTTAGCTATACCCTTGACCTGGTTATTTAATGAAAGTCTTACAGTGGGGATAGTTCATAAGGAGTGGAAAGAAGGCAAAATAGTACATTTCCACAAGCATGGTTCTAGGACAGGTTTCCAATTACAGACCTGTCAGTATATTTGCAGCTTTGGTCAAAGTGTTGGAAAAACTGATCAGGAATAAAATACAGGATTGGGTTGATGGGCATAGGCTAATCTATGATGGTCAATATGGTTTGTGGAGGGTAGTGAAGGATGTTTTAGTGATCTGTTTACATTTTATGATAAGGTGACAAATGTTATATATTTAGTTTAATCCTTCATCCAAGTGTAAGTATCTTCAGGACTGGGGTAACTTGTGGTAAAGATGGTATATGTTCTCATCACTTGCCTTAGTATCTCCTATAATGCAAAGTACATCTCCTTGAGTGTGTGTGTGTGGGGGGGGGACATGTATAATGCTATGCATTAAGGGAAAGGCCACTACCCAGACCGGTTTTGAACTTTATTGAGGTCTTATCAGTGGGAGCCAGACCCAGCGGTGGTGGTGATACCAAAGTGAAAGTAATGGAGAAGTCATATTTACCTATTCGAGTTGCCAAAAGGTGTCACACCTTGTCATTAAATTACTCTGGATTAGAAAAAGATGTTGGAAGTTTTTTTTCACTTGGTTAGACTATAAATTATATATTTAGTTTAATCCTTTATCCAAGTGTAAGCAAACAAAGTTTGGGCCTGACGTATCTTCAGGACTGGGGCAACTCGTGGTAAAGCAGTATAAGGTGAAAGATACTAAGGCAAGTGATAAAAACTTATACCATCTTTACCACGAGTTACTCCAGGTGAAGAGATATAAGGCTATGTACTGTACTGTAATGGTGGAGCTTGCTTCAAAAAGTGGATGAGATTTGGGATCTTGGGGGTGATAGCAGACAGTGGACTAATGTTCTGAGGGTACACTACGAGTGTTGCAAAGACTGGACATCATATCGCTATGATAAAGGGAGATTCCTAACTTCCTTATCCCTACATTGATGATGTAGGAATAAGGAGGTGGTGCTGTCTTTATATAAGCCCACACGTGGACCATTGTGCTAAAATTTAGTTGCCTAGTTTTCACTGTAATGCAGAAACACTAGAAAGGATTCAAAGACGAATGACCAAAGTGATATTGGGACTCTGGAGTTTTGGTTATGCAGAGTAGGTGAGGGAATGTAGATTACAGAGTTTCATGGATAGGAGAAAAAGAAAAGATATGATAGAGACCTTCAAGTTGGTTATGTTCTGTCCTTAAAAATACTGTATTCTTTACATTCAACTCAATGTCAATGTAATTACATTCAGCCTCTTGAGAGCCAGGTTTCATTAATGTCAACAGTCTTAGGCCATAATGTATTCACCAAGACAAACTCAACCTGTTTGTTCCTCTTCCTAGTATTTGAGTACAGAAATGTTACAAATTATCTGCTAGCTTTTTTGTAATTTTGGTGGAAAGGCTTATATTTGGTCATCTATAACATCATTATTTAAAGAAATTAACAATGTATAACAAGGCATGAAGGCACTACATAAGGTAAGCAAGCATGAAGCAGAAACAAAAAAGTCTAAAGTCCTATAAGAGTGTCCCCCTAGTGGGCTGAGATGGATGTTCTTGTTTGGCTTGACATTTTTGCAACCATATTGATTGAGGTTAAGGTAGTTCCTTAAGGAGGCCTTTTTCCATAGTATCTTGTGGTGAATGTCCAAGGCATGGTTGGCAAGCCCCGAGTGACTGTAGCAGTGGAACTGGATGCAGTCTTTGTGTTTGGCATTTCTGCTGTTTGCTGTTCTACCTGTTTGGTTATAACAGGACAGCTTACAACTGCATGGAACCTGGAAGGTCTAGGGACTGTGGCTAGTTTTTGGGGCGAGTGAATGACCAATGCCAATTTTTTGTATGATCTGCAGGTGGTTATAAGGTCGCAGTAGCGCACTCAGGATTTAATTGTGGGGAGGGGGGGGGCACCCAAGTTAAGTAGACGATTTGAGAATACACACTACTCATCGCATACGACCTATGATTGAGCATCTGTGATGATTGCTAATTCATAAGTAGTATAGAAATAGAAGACACGACACAACATAAATAAAAAAAAAAAAGAATTTTAATTAGGAAAAGATTTTCCAGTGTTTTTTCCTTTTTTTCTTTGGAGGGGGCCAGAGCCCCCCCCCAGCCCCCCTCTGAGTGCACCACTGTAAGGTCGTATCTTTTTAGAATTTTTGTCAGTTTTTGCCTAGTATGTATGGGATGGTAATAGATTTGGTGTAGTCTCTGTTCTGGAGGGGAGGAGGAGTGTGGTTCTGAGGTTTTAATATTCTTTGGATTTGGTGGAGATTGTAGCCACTGACTAAGAATGTGTTGTGAATGTGTTCAAGTTCAGTAGAGAGGGCATTATTATCAGAGCTAGCTAATTAATTTTGTTCTATTGTACAGGGTTTTAATGCTATCATACTTTTTTGGGGGGAGGGGTGATTGTAATTAAGGTGACTAGGAACTAGATTGCTTCCCCCCCCTCTCCAAGATGAACTGGATCCTGGGGTGCTAGTTATTAACATGTGCTAGGAAAGTGTTAAGAGCCTCAGAGCCATGTGGCCAAATGAAGAATACATCATTAACATAACATAGCCCAGCTGTAGGTCTGTGTGGGACAGAGGCTAAGGCTTTATATTCAAAGGTTTCCATGAAGTAGTTTACCATGGGGGGGGGGAAGAAAGTGGAGTCTACAGATGTCACCTCTATTCGTTTGTAGAATTTTCCTTGCCAAACGAAACAGCCCAAGTTCATGGTAAACTTAAACAAGGCTGGGATATTAGAAGGAAACTGTGTTCGGATAAGGTCCAGGATGCCCTTCAGAGGAATATTAGTGAACAGAGGGGGGGGGGGGCATGAAAACTGACTATTTTGTCAGTGTGCTGGAGT
Source organism: Typopeltis vanoorti (assembly GCF_054136105.1). Lineage (NCBI taxonomy): Eukaryota > Metazoa > Arthropoda > Arachnida > Uropygi > Thelyphonidae > Typopeltis > Typopeltis vanoorti. The sequence goes on along the minus strand of NC_143569.1, from coordinate 82,429,953 downwards.
GTTAGGTTTTTGATACTGGCCTTCTTAAAGTAGGCTGCAGTCTGCTCGACTCAGTTGGGCAACTTTCTCTTTCCCCCACCACCACACAAAAAAAAAGTCCAAACCCAAAGCATATAAATCCATTCCTTCAAGTGAGTCAGAACCATGCTCAGTGACAATCACATTATATCCACATACCTTAGCTGAACTTAACCAAACATTCTCATCATTCCTCCCATGATGCTCTAGTTTCCATAACTTTCAGAATTAGGTCTCACCCCAGTAAATAATTTCTCTAGGTACCTAATGCCAAATCCATTCAAGTTCAGGCCATCCTTCATATACAAGTTTCTTCTACTTTGATATCAAATTCACTCCACACATATCCAAAAATTAACACCCATTTCTTCTACTTGGCCTTCACATCAAATCATTTGCTATCATACCACTTCTTAACTCAGTTTATTACCAAATATGATAATACTAACAATTTCTCTCTCTTTTCTTCCTCACTTCTTCTAATAATCATTTTATATCCTCTCTCACATTATATTTATCACTGCTTATATCATCTGTTCCTACAAGCACTACCATCGCTTTTATTTTTCTGTTTCTCGAATGCATTTCTCACATCCTTAATTTTAAGTGGTGTGTGCACTTGATCTAAAATAGATTAAATATACACATCACCAACACAACTCTGCTTTTAATCCCTTAATGCTAAAGCCGCCGTTAACAAATTAACTGAAGTATCAGAGTTTGTGATCTTTGAGATCATCTGAATTAAAATGTTTCACTTGGAATTTCCTCTATCTGAAATTGTCTTTCAATATTTTAATGCTTTTCTTTACATTTGTTTGCTTACAAGAGATACAAAAATGAATTTCAATTTAGAAAATATATATAAAAAAAAAATTATATCCATTTCAAAATATAGCATCAGATCATTCCTGGCAATAAAGTTATTTATTACTGGAAATATTTTCAATTTTTATTTTTCAGGTCAGTGAAATGGAATGAGATATTTTATTCAGGTTGTTTCATTTTACAGAAAATATTTTAGAAATTATTTTTACGCTATTTTTGGATGACTTGCACTGAAAACAATTTGTTAATTTCTTTTTTTTTTTTTCTTTCAGAATTCTGATATGTGGATCTATGCTCATCATCAATGCTTACGGTTCAGATATATTGTTGTTCTGCTTTTATGAAGAATAAATTATGTTAAATTGAAGTGTTTTCTTTCTGATTTTGAGATTTACAATATTACAAATTATATATAGTAGTAATGTTTCAAAAGATCATAAGCTTTTCAGCTTCATCTTAAAGATGCAAACAAATGTTTTATTTTATTTATTATTTTGTAAGATGCTCATTTTGATAACAATATGCAATGCTTAAATGCTGTAAATATATATGCTGAAAATGTGTGAAACATAAGATATGTTTCAGACATTTTCACAATGGGGCACAATGATGCAGCAGCATTCCTGCTGCATCTTCCTATCCTCTCTGCTCAAAGGAACTGAATTTTAAATAACTATTTTTTGTCTGATTTCCTACTAGTTTGATATTTTTTGCAGTGAGTAATTCATATTTTAGTCTTAAATATATCATTTTATTGTTTCAAGCAAAAACAAACAAACAAGAAAGCAATACTTCTCACATAAAACTGTAAATATTCGATGTAGTGATGTCTAACCAGAATTGTAAATAACAATAAAGAGAACTTAATTGAGAACAAATATAGAACCATCTTGAAAAAAAAAAAAAGTATGGTATAAATTCATTTTCACAATTTCTGTACCAAGATAATGGTGTCCACAGAGTAAGTTCTCAATTTAGTCATGCCTTTCAGTATCTGTGCAAGGCTTAAAAAAGAACATTTAACTCCCTATGCTCTTCAGTTATAAGCTGATAAGAGTCATGTTTATTATTTATATGCCATCGCATTCAAAACTGGATGAAACAATTGTATTAAGCAATTCTGGTGATGTAAGTAGATCAGGTTCACAAGACACATAATTTGTCCTAATATTATAGTCCTGCATGCCTGTTATAAAAAATTATCAATTTTCTCCCAGAGTTTATGACAAGGTATATTAATGGTTATTAGCAGATTAATGTAGAAGTTTTTCTCATAGAATTGGAACAAACAGGAAGAGAACAAGAGATCATCCCTGAAGGTTATATAAGAGAGTTGGCAGCGGCGGGACTAGGTTTTGGGCATGAATAGTAGAGGATTAGAATGTGTTACCTGAGAATGTACTGAATGCAATGATGGTAAAACCATTTAAAGTACAGGCTGATGAGTAAAGTGAGTGAGAATGGGACTTCCCACAGTGAATCTTTTGATGACATGGAAATCTGATAATATGATCAATATCTTTAAATAATCAATTCACAATTTTACACTTTGTATTTTGCGAGCGCAAGAAGTTTAACTTTCATAGTGCTGGACTAGTGGAGTTCCTGTGTAACAGAATACCAGACTACAGGAGTTTAAATTTGTACACAAATTATTTAATTATATTGCAAGAAAACCACACCATTACATATCTTAAACATCATTATAAGATACTGATCGGGACAATACTTTACCAGATGAAGAAACCCAACAGGAAAGACATGTTAATCAACATGAGAAGAATTATGAACCACCAGAAGGAAGCACACTTCAAAACATCCCATTCCTCATTTCAAATGATATTGGCATACTGAAAACAGCATATCAGGAGACATTACTGCTTTTGAAACACAGTAATACAGTATAAACATCTCACTCTGAAAGGCCTGTGTAGACCTGCAGAAGTGACGTTTGTATCCATAGTAGTAGGCTGCCCAAAGTAAGCCATTCTCATTTCAAATCTAGTTGCCAAATAGGGAATTTTTTTCTTTGACTGGCTCCTGAGTTAGTTGATCTTGGGCACAGGCAATTGAGTTTTTTTTTTTTTTTTTTTTTGTCCCAGAAACTCAGGATTCTCATCCCATAAACTCAAGAAAACTGTCCATAGAGTCCACACTATTTCACACAATACTATACTGCATCAAGGTTAAGAACCAGAAAAGATGGCAGCAATTGTCTGCCTGTATTTAGCAAATGTCATTTATAATTGGTGATAGTCTTGGGCTAGCTCAGTGGAGATTGAATTGTTCTCTCAGTCTGCAAAAGTTACATAGGGTTAAAATGTCCTCACTTACTCCCTATAGCGAATAAGAGGATTTAACAGAGAATGATAACAGATGTGAATCGCTAAATGTCAATTTAAAATGGTACTCTGAATATGATGGGTAGAAAACCAGTAAAATATTAGTAAGTTCAATAAATTAATTTATTTTTCCTCTCTTGGCAATGTTTATACCATGAAGCACTATTATGAATAATCAACAATGCCTAAGCTTTATGTACATATAGTAGAAAAAGTCTGCAACTTCAGTAAGAAGCTAGACTCCATCTAATAAAAGCTCTTTGAGTATGCCTGTGATGTATAATTGCAAGTTGCTATGAAAATATGAATTTTCATTTAAACCAACTGAGGACATGAGAACTGGGATAAAAAGTATTTGGTTGATTACGGAATCCTAAATATTGGTGGCAAATATTATTTGATGTTAGCATATCCACTCACCAGCCAAAAGGCTGTGGGTTCGAATCCTGCCGTGGGCATGGATGTTTGTGATTGTCTTTAATTTACAGACAAAAAATACTAGTGGTGGTGGTGGGCAGTAGATGATGAATTGAAGTTGGTGGATTGAGTGATGGAGAGTTGTAAAGTAGATGCCCTCCCTCAATGAGTCTTTGGACTCCCTAGAGGTGTCACATAATAATAATAATATCTTCCTTTTAACATGATTCTGCCAGGGATGCTATCCCCCAAGCCCCTTCTTAATTTTTCTCAGAACTCTTATCTGTGGTTTCTGGTCAACTGTTTTAATTTTAACAGGACAATATAAATTCATTTAACTCCCCCACCACACCACCTTGGCTTATTTGTTGTCTATCCTATTTTTAATTTGCCATCTTAACAAAAATTGTGCATGGCCAAAAATTATTGCAATCACTGAGACATGGTTGACAGAAGGGGGATATAACAACAGGAATAGAAGTCGCTGGGTATAGCATTTTTCATCAGGATAGGATGGGAAAGCGTGCTGGTGGGGTACTGCTTATGATAAGTGATGATCTGTGTCCTCTAAGAGTGGAGGCTTTGGAAGGAAGTGAGACAAATGATTCTGAGAGCATATGGTGTGAGGTAGAGGTAGGCAAGACAGGATATTTAGTGGGGTGTTGCTACAGACCCAGGAGCACAGAGGATGGGGACCAGGAGATGTTTAGACAGCTAAGTTAGACAGCTGTGTGTCATCACAAGTGCAAGAAGAATGATTGTTATGGGAGATTTTAACTACAGTAGTATAAATTGGAGAGAGGAAGATGCATGTAGCAATAGGGGAATGGAATTTCTAGAATTCTTGAGGGACAAATGTCTTAGGCAACATGTAACAGAGGGAACAAGAGGTTCAAGAGTTTTGGATTTGGTTATAGCATCAGAAGAGTTGATAATAACTGAGTTGACATCTCTCCCACCAGTTGGAGAGAGTGACCATATGGTTTTGACTTGGAAAATGAATAGACATGCAGGAGTATCAAAGAGATGGGAACTTATGTGGAATTATAATGCAGGTGATTATAATAGTCTTAGATGTCAACTTCGGGAAGTTTCATGGAGAGAGGAATTGGAAGGCTGGGATATCATTAGTGCGTGGGAAATTGTGAAAGAATATTTGTTAGCAGCAATGGTAAGATTCCACAATTCCACGTATACCACGAGTGAAGAAGAGGACACAATTTGGAGTAAAGTGGATGACAAACAATATTAAACAGGAATTACATGTGAAAAAGAGGCTATGGAAGAGATATAAGGAGACATTGACTAGTGTGATAAGGAAAGCGAAACTGGAATATGAGAGGAGATTGGCCCTAAGATCCAAAGAAAATCCTAGGGAATTTTTTTAGCTATGTGGCCAGTAGGAGGAGAAATGACTGTGGAAGAATGATATTGTGAGATAAAAATGGGAATAGAGTGACTGATGCAGAGGACATAGTGGAATTGTTCAATGAACACTTTATTGGAGTATTTCATCCTAGAGGAGTCAGTTTTAATGCTAGAGGGATAGGGCCGGTTCGAGGTTTAGAAGTACAGGAGGAGAGTGTGTTTCAGATACTGAATACTCTGGATGTCAGTAAAGCTGTGGGACTGGATGGTATTTCACCCCAAGTTTTGAGAGAATGGGCTAGGGAACTGACAGTGCCTTTAACCTGACTTTTCAATGAAAGTCTGACTTTGGCAAAGGTGCCTAGGGAATGGAAGGAAGGTAAGATAGTGCCATTGCATAAGGGTGGTAACAGACTGGAAGTGTCTAATTATAGGCCAGTGTGTGTCATCAGTAGTTGTTAAGATCTTGGAGAAAGTAGTGAGGGACCGTATACAGCATTGGGCAGATGAGGGTAATGTTATCTGTGAGAGTCAACATGGATTTGTGAAAGGGCGCTCTTGTTTTAGCAATATGCTAGCCTTTTATAATAAAGTTACAAGAACATTAGATGAGGGAAAGGCGTATATTGCAATTTTCTTAGACTTAGTGAAGGCATTTGACAGGGTACCACATGATAAGCTGATATTTAAGTTGCAACACATGGGTCTGGATGTCAGATTGGTCAACTGGATTCAGGATTGGCTGTCTGATAGGTATCAGAGAGTTGTGTATGGTGGAGCAGTTTCAAGGAGGCAGAGAGTTACAAGTGGAGTCCCACAGGGCTCAGTACTAGGACCTATATTGTTTAACCTTTATATCAATGACATTGCCAGTGGATTGCAAGGGGATATTCAGTTGTTTGCGGATGATGCGAAGCTGGGAAGGATTATTAGTAATAGTGCAGATGTGGTAGCCCTGCAAGAGGATTTAAATAAGCTAGATTGATGGGCAAATGAATGGGGATTGTCGGTTTAATGCAGCAAAATGTAAGGTCTTGAGGTTTGGGAAACATCGATGGGATGCTGCATACTCTATGGGAGAAGTTATACTGGAGGAAGTAGGGGAGACAAGAGATCTGGGGTTAATGATTGATAGAAACCTAAAGTTTAGGGGACATATTACAAAGGTGGTAAAGGTAACACAGAGGATTGCTGCAATTATGAGAAGGACACTGACCTGCAGAGATAAGAGGGTTATCATTCCGTTGTATAAGTCTCTGATCAGACCACACTTGGACTATTGTTCTCAGATTTGGTCCCCAGGATTTGAAGGGGATAAATTAACTGTGGAAAGGATACAAAGACGGATGACAAAGATGGTTTCAGGACTGTACAAGGATAGTTATGAGGATCGGCTGAGGGAATGTGGACTGCAGAGTTTGGTGGATAGAAGAAGGAGAGGTGATATGATTGAGACTTTTAAACTGTTGAGAGGTCGTTACAGGGTTGACACTGGGGAGTTCTTTCGCTTGGTTGAACAGCGGGAAGGCGTGATGACAAGAGGCCATCCCTGGAAGTTACGAAAGGAAACTGTGAGCAAGAGGGTAAGGAGTGGTTTCTTTGCATGGAGGGTGGTTGAACCATGGAATGCATTGCCTGATGGAGTGGTGGGAGCGAGAACGATCAATGAGTTTAAAGAGTGGTATGATAGACTTTGTGTTTCTTAGGGGGAGACCTCCCCTCGATGAGTCTTGACAGACTTTATGTTCTTAGGAAGGACCTCCCACGATGAGTCTTTTGACTCCATGGAGGCCTGAATAATAATAATAATAAAGAGCTAATATATTTTCCCATTTAATTGTAGCTTTTTTTAACACTTTTTTTCCTTTTGGCACTTACAAAATTTAAGCACAGATCCTTGTTATATTCTCAAATTTCTCAATTATTTGCCATAAACTGAAAATCTCATTCTGACAGTACTTTCAGCTTGAATCTAGCTTGTCCTTCTGTAAGTTCCCTTTCTATAACTTTCTTAGCTCTTTTCACTTATGCTTGCATAAATCTTACCTGGAACACCAAATAGGGAAATATCTCTATAATTCTGATATTGTTTTTTTTCTCTTTTTATAGGTGGGTGATAGCTCTAAGAGTTCTACTCCACCTAGAATTCATCCTTCTGACCATGCTTGGTTGAATATCATCTACTTCAGTTGTTTTTCCACATTTAAATTTTTAATAGTTTTCTACCTCAATATCGAATTCCTCTTAATTGCAATTCCTATCAAAAGCGAGTTTTTGCTCTCTTAAGGTTTCTGCCTGGTCTATGAGAACCAAGCAGTTCGAAACAGCTGTCAGGCCAGTGAAACCTTATCAAAACGGACCAATGAAAGGCAAATATATGGATGCTTGGGCAACTCGTAAATGCCGGTGAGTGTATTCCCTTAAACTCTCTGGTCAAATTTCATATGAAATTTTCATAGTTTCTACATTCGGCTTTGAAATAATACTGGATTTAATATCCATTTGATTTTTATAATTTTGCACCACCGAACTGAAGCCTTTTGGCTCTTTATTTTAGTAAACTTTTTACCACTTTTCATTCACTTCTTTCATTTAACAATTTTTTAAAGCTTTAAAAATTTTTTAATTACTTCAAGCATCTAAATATATTTATCTTCAATTTTCATGTCACTTTTATCACCTTCATGTTGGAGGTTTAAGGGAATATTAACAGCACTGTGAAAGAATTAAAAACTGTTTTGTATTGCCTTTGTGTGTGTGTTAGTTATTGTATGAAGATGTCTCTGTGATTGAGACAAAATATTGGAAGAATTAAAATAGTTTTTAATTTTTTCCTGTTAATATTCCAACATGATTTCTTCTCAGCATTTAACATGGATACTGATTATTCATGGTGAACACATCGCATTCGATGCAAGACAATATGGTAATTTGAAATTACATTTATCTATGCAATTAGATTGGTTTGCCTTCCTTGAAAGATGCCAGGATACAAAAATATTACCAAATTGTGTCAAACTAAAAATTAAGTTCAACTAAAAAAAAAAAACCCTCCATATATACAAATGTTCTAATTTTGCTTTGCTGTGGGAACAGATCGCTGCTGCTATAAACACACCAGCCACACTGCTTCTAATGCCACTATCAGCTCGTTACAATGAGAGCTCACAGCTATCCTCAACCCTGAGCTTTGGTCCATTCTATCGGGACATTTCAGAAGCCTCTGTCCCAAAAAATTTCTATAAGAAGAAATAAACATATCAACGAAAATGCTGTCAATGCCCTAAGACAAGGTCACAATTTACCATAACACCAAAACAAATGCCGGTACTAGACTTAATATACAATGTCGAATGTAGAATCTGCAATCTGACTTCCAAAATATCTAACATCATACTTGATGCTAATATCTATATTAAATGACTTGCAGAAGAAAGAGATTTCAGTACTATTCAAAGAGTATAATGAATGTCACGACTGGAATTTAGATTATTATTATTATTATTATTATGGGTATCTCCATGGAGTCAGTAGACTCATCGCGGGAGACCCAAACTAGCAAAACAATATCTGTCATATCTCTTCTTGACGAAGAGCTCACAACTAAGTCAGGCAATGAATTCCACTCATTCACCACCCTCCAGGCAAAAAAGCTTGTTCTGACACCTTTGTTAACCACACTCTTCTTTAATTTCCAGGGATGACTCTTGTTCTTCCATCACTATCACACAGCTGAAACATTTCCCCTGCAACAATCCTATAAAAATCTTTCAGTAATTTAAATGTTTCTATCATATCCCCTCTTCTTCGCCTATCAACCAATCTCTGCAATCCACAAGCTCTCAATCTATCAATGTAGGGAGCATTTTTACATCATTCACCAACTTTGTCACTCTTCTCTGAACCCTCTCCACAGCCCCAAGGAATCCAGGTGACCAGACCTGAGCACAGTAATCCAAATGTGGAAGTATCAACGCTTTATAAAGGGGAATAATAACCTCTTTATCTCTGGATGTCAGTGTGTTCCTCAACAACCAAGTAATCCTATGTGCAATCTTGGACACCTTAGCAATGTGTCCTCTGAACTTCATCTCCCTATCTACCAACATCCCTAAGTCCCTAGCCTCATCAATCTCTTGGAGTACCTTTCTATCAATGTAGTACACACCTGGTAATCTTTTAATCCCAAAATGCATGACTTTACACTTTTCCACATTGAACTGACATCCATTATCTTTTGCCCATTTTACCAGCTTATTTAAATCATCCTTTATTGAGCCATTAGTAGCAGACGCTCTACCAATTGACCAACCTTGGCTGGCTCTTTAGCTCTATATTCAGTAGCTCTTTTCCAACTTCAATTCACCTTCAACAGTAATTATGAAAAGCCAAGCAAAGGAAAATAGATTATATGCAGATAATAGGGAAACTTCCTAAACCCATCCTGATTCACTTCTCAAATATATGTTGGCTTTAGTTCAAAACTCAATAATGTTAATTTCCATCAGCAGTCTGCAAAATCACAAATACTCTTCCTAATAGAAATTCACACTTCTGCTTCTTCAAGTGCTACTCATTTCAGTTTTCCCAATTACTTGGATTCTTTTCATCTCAAATGTGGAGTTTGTGCATATGCTCTTTCTAATATAACATGTTAGAAAATTTCCAACTTATTTTTTCTTTTTGTCTAAAAATTTCTCAGTCCCATTCTATCACAATCTTTGTTATCTCTATTTCTTTCTTTAATGCCTCCATCATTCTCAACATCCTATTTCTTTATGATTTCTTTTCTTTAAATGTTGATTTTCTCTGGTCCAATTTTATCTTCCTTGGAGATTTTAATCTTCACAACTCCAACTGGCTTTCCTTTTTAAATTATATATATCAAGCAGGTAAAGATGGAGAGATATTTGCTATCACTAATGATCATGTATAAATGGTTCACATACCTACCAGAATATCAGAAAACGCTAACTATCCAAAACTAGATCTCTTCCTCACTAGTGAGCCCTTTAAGTATACTGTGAATGCTATTTATCCTCTAGGCAATTCAGACTACAATCTTTGTTGATTTCTTCTTCCTTCGGTTTGATTAGATTTTCTGAACCAAACATTTGTACTACATGTATCACTGAAGTAATTCTTATAGTATAAAAACATTTATTCCCTTACCACTTTAAATTCTCATCTGTTATCTAAGCCTTTGTTCTCCAAGAAGAATGCAGTTATACATGAGAAGAACTGAAATATTACAACTGACTTTAATTTAAATCTCCAGCTTCCTTTTCTGCTTATAATAAATCCTGAAATAGCTGCAAGTAAATTATCAACACATCCAAAACTGATTCTGAAAGGACTAAAAGCAGCAAATTCATATCATGCCCAAAAGGCACTCAAGCTTTCTGATCCCTTGCTAAAGCTATTGGCCATGACTTTTGTCCCATTCTACTTCCATCTCTTTTACACATGATCCCATTGCATTGTTACCCACAGGAAAAAAAATCTCACAGCTTCTTACTTTCTTGTAATTCTTGCACAGATGATCTTACTAAACTTTAATGAAACCTGTGACAGTAATACAGTGTAAAATATATTGGACACAGCAACAAATATTTCGTACTGAACTTGACAATACATCATCAATGAAACAAACAAACAATTCAGAGAGAGAGAGAGAGAGAATACAAGGTAAATATAGCAGTAAAACCAATAACAGTGACGTCTGGATGGGTTTAGGAGGTTTGCTAGAAGGATCATATTAAATAGATTAAATGTATACATAAATATTTATCCCACACACGAGAGGTACAAGAACCTATAGCACATCAGTGCCGTGTGTGAGATATAGGTAAGGGTTGGGAAAGTCAATGAGAGCAGGTCATTTATATAAATCAAAAAGAGGGGTGGGTGAAATGACAGAGTCCTGAGGGACACTAGCATTGATAGAAAAGTCTGAGGAGAGAGCACTATCCACCATTACATGTAGGGATCGATCTGAGAGAAAACTGATGATCCATTTACACAAGGAAAAAGGCAATCCAAATGATAGTAACTTGTTGAGAAGCCTTCAATGCCAGATCCCATCAAAAGCCTTGGCTGATGTCAAGAGCAATGGCAGATTTATCCAAACCTTTCCATGGAATGGTTCCAATTCCATGGAAATGGTGAGTGACGTAGGCTAGGAGATCTCTTGTGGATTTAGAATGACAAAATTCATACTACTGGTCACTAATTAGATATCAGTTCTCAAGATGTTGACTGTTGATAACCTTCTTTTCCATTATTTTAGACAAAATTGATGTGAGAGACAGGTCGACAGCTTAATGATAAACATCTCCATTTTTGAGAACTGTTGTACATGAGCTTTCTTCTGCTGAAGGGGTGGGTGCTAGCTGAGTGCAGCTTAACGATGATAGAAAACAGATGTTAGTTCAGGAGCACATCTCTTGAGCACAATCGGCAGAATTCTACCAGGACCATAGTATCCAAGATTCTTCTGATGACTTTCTGGTGGAAGGTCACTCACAGGAGGCATGAGATGTAATGTTCTAGGCAAGGAAGGAGATAATTTGCTCTGGTCATGTATGTAGGAGTTGGAAGAGAAGAATGAAGCCAAGACATCAGCCTTGTCTTTAGGTGATGTTACCATTAGGGTGAGATAGAGGAGGAAGCGCAGATGGACAAAAGTTGTGCAGATGACTTTGCCGAGGGACCAGAAGGTGCAACTGCCAGTGGCACAAGAAGCGAGTTTTCTACATTTATCCTTGTTGAATTTAGACTCTGCCCTTTTAATGGTGGATTTGCAAGTGTTGTGGGCAGCTGGTGGTCTTAAGCCACTTGTGAAAGGCTATTTGCTTTTCTAAGACAGTCCTGACACACATTTTGGAGAACCATAGTTTAGATAGGGGGTTGGGTAATTTGAGACAAGTGAGGAATGAAAGTTTCCATTCTAATATGGATTATTTTTGCAACAAGATCACAACAGGTATCTGGATCTGATGAAAACAGTAGTCTGACCATGGAAAAGAGGAGTAAAAGTCATGTAAGTACTCCCACTTGGCAATGTTGTAATACCAGAACATGCGAGGTTGTGAACAGATGAAGGAAAGACGTTCCACCAGAGGTGAAAACTGAATAACATTATAGTCTGAATTGGCAAGAGGAGTAGTCACCTGAGCAGAATACCTGGAAGGAGAACTAGTAAAGAAAAGATCTAGAGTGTTAGATGAGTGAAGATAATTGTAAGGAATTTGGTAGGGATTAAATAATCTAAGTCACTGCTTACAGCAAAAATCTCTGCCTCTCTTCCAGCTTGGTCAGTGAAATCTGAAAAAGGAACCCAATTAGAATTGTGGACATTGAAATCACCAAGAAGGATGACCTCACTGTTTGGAAATTTTGACTGTATGAAATCAAGCTCCCAAAGATAGGAAGCCAAAAAAATTGGGAGAACGGCAGAGGCAGAATAAATGAAACAAAATGTGGCAGAGAAATTTTAAGCCACAGGAGGTTAAAAAAAAAAAAAAAAAAAAAAAAAAAAAAAGGTAAAATTATAGGTTAGGCATCCTTTGGCAAGGAATATTAGAATATACAAAAGCACATGTACCTACCTTATGGCAGATGGAATCATACAGGGTATAATTTGGACAGCTAAGATGAGCTGAGGTTCAGTCAGAAACAGAACATCGAGTTTGGATGACTGTTGATGCCACGGATGTTGGTAAAATGAATATGAAAGATTTCTTTTGTGTAATTTTTGAGATTTATTATTTTTTTTTTGAATTTTAGAGGGAGGTTATTTTTTAGCTGAACTGCAGAGACACTATACCTATTTAGACTTAGTTTCATGTTTAATGTTACAGAAATTGAAGAGAAAAAGAGAAGGGAAAACATACAGTGGGAGAAAATAGGCTCTTGAACTGCAGAGTATCCAGATTCCAAACCACAACATAGCTTCAACAGTGCCCCCCCCCCCCCCCCACCTCCAGACATGACCTGGCAGTGAGACTGTGTGTTATTTGATCAGGAAGTTTCCTAAAAGATGCATTACCATCTGGTTTAGTCCTGTACACTAATTGGTGGCCAGCCTGTAGAACTGCTTTGCTGCTATACCCTCAAAGGTGGAGGAGTGCTGGATCCCTGCAGTATGTTTGGCAAGCCCTTGCAGGGCTTTCCAAACATCAGGGGGTATTTAAGAGGGAGGTTTATTTGATTTGATTCCCAGAAGAAGGATTCTGGGAATCAAACATAGCAGTAACCACTTTAGGTCCCCAATAAGTAAGGTGGTGGTATTTCACCAGATGATGAATCATCTACCACCTAGGACTAGTTAGCATTTACTCCAACTAGAAAGTCATCCTTTACAGTGGGAATACTCACTGTTGTTGGAGCCCCTTTGGTAGAAACAGACCACATCACAAGATTGTGAGGTTGACTTGACTGAAAGAGGCTGCATTTCATCTCATTCACAGAGACATCTTCAGGAGTACAAACTAATACTTGTTTCACAGACACACAAAAGCAATATAAAACTAAATGAACCTCGTGGATGTAAGACTAGAGTCCTAGCTAAGTGGGGCACCCTCTGTGGGCATCTGTAGGAGGCCTAGGTTGTAAAATAGGATCTCGAAGGAATGAAAGTTTCCATTCTAATATGGATATTTAAGATGTATTACCATCTGGTAATGCATCTTAAACCTAACCTAACGTTTCCCATATTTTGGAGTTTTTTGAATTCGTATTTATTTAAATTAGCCTGATTTCTGAGGGAAGATTCTAAAAACAGTTTTTCCTTTCAAAATTTGCTGTAATGAAACATGGTAATGTTTTTCTGGTGATCTTATGGTTGCTATCCAATGCATGATCCATAAGACGAGACTGACCATTGTCATGATTGCAGATGTATCTTTTGTGCTCTTCTATGTAGATGGTGGCTGATCAACTTGTCCATAATATGCCAACTTGCAGGAACAGGGCACCTTATATACACCAGGAACTGAGAGAGGAAGGAGCTGGTTTTTAGTGGAGCAAATAAGGATAGCTAGTTTGGCTTAAAGACTGTACAGAGGTTGTATTTCTTTAAAGATCTGGTTATTTTTTCAGACATATCCCAGACATAGGAAATGAGATTCCAAATCTTTGTGATGAGATGGTCATGGACTGGAAGAAGGAATGATTATTTTTTAAAATTCTATTGGGATTGTAGCCACTAGATAGGCAAGTGTGGTGTATACGGTGAAGTTCTGTTGAAAGAGAGGCTTTATTGGAACAAATATTCTAGGCTGTATTAGTTAGAGAGTTTGATGATGCTGTATTGTTGGAGAGGGGGAAGAGTGATGGGAAAATTTGTGAATGTACTGCCTGAATGTAAGTTTCCTTGTGAAGGAGAGATGACCATTAGGAAGATGTGTTAATAAAGTGTCTAGGAGGAGTAGACTGTTGTTAGTTTCTTTTTCCATCATAAAGTGGATTATGTCTAACATGTCTGGACCACAAGGCAAAACAGAAAACACATTATCAACCTATCTTAACCACATAGAAGGTTTTGGGAGGGTATAAGTGGAACATGTTTTTCGAAAAACTTTTTGTGTAAAAACTGGCAAGTGTTGTGACCAGTAATGTCTTTTAAGCTGATCTTAAGATCAGCTTCACTACAACAATTGTAATAATTTCTTTTATTGAAATTTAGAGGGTGCCAAAATTAAGACTTCAGATCTTTAGTCCATTACAATTTGGACTATTTCAATTAGTCATTGTTGTGCATAGACTGTAACAAGTAGTTGGCTCACAGGATGCTGGTTTGAAATTCAGTGAAATATAAGCTAATCAATAAACATCTTTTTATAATTTAGTGTTTTTGTGTTGTAATACCATTAAAATAAGTTAGGCATGAAAATGATATCCTTTCCCTTCAAGTCACTCCAACTGCTAGTCTATAAATGTTCTGTTTCTGCATTGTCTTTTCAACAGTTCAGCTTCAAACTTACCAAGCCAATTTCCTATTCACCTCTTTCATTCCAACTACCTTTATTCTCTGGCACAGCCTTCCTCATATTTCTCCCAAAGAACAGCCTCCAACTGTTCAAGAAAAAGACATTAATAGGTTCCTACTTTCTCTTTAACCACTTGTCCACACACGTATACAGCAATTTGTTATATATATATAGATTTTGTAATCTCTTGTATGCATGCATTTGGAAATTAATTTACATATATTAATATACTGCAAAGAAATCTACATTCAGCAACAGAGCCTAAGTTGTAGAGGGATTATTATTCTGTTTAAAAGAGAAATACTAATGCACACAAAAAGCATTACTGAAACACTTACCTTTCTTCCATAACAGTAGTATTGCCTCGAGTTTCCTCTACAATAATCTTTTCTTCTTCTGCAATAAGCATCTGAGGACTGTCCAGCAAAGCTGGAAAACAAAGGACAACACAAGGGGAGGGACAATGCAGTTGTTGCCAGGAAAAGTTGGAGTATAAAAATGCTTATGCAACATTAGAGTAATAACATTAAGTATGCATTGTTCATTTATTCAAAACAATTAAAAATTGCATGTCAGTTTACCAAAAGAAATATTTTGTTAGTCATCCATTACAGTATTATCAATTCATGCAAAGCTTCCACTGCAACCCATGCATTCATCAGCAACCAGAGTTTAGTTAGCACAGTGCAAATCAGTGAACAGTATCTACTTTAAGCAGCAGTTACAGTTACTGAGAGGCCAAAATGATATTTATGAAATACATGCTAATGTATATCTTACTAGATTGCATATATGTGATCTTAATAACAAGTGGTAATTTCTTATGTCATAATCAGATGACAGCAACACTGACAAGATTAGTCTATGAAGATTAGCTCTAATTTCTGAAACTTTGTAGTTTCAGGAGTTAGGAGGTGTGTAAAGTAGTACTTTCAAAAGCTACATATCTGATTGATAGTTAAAGTAGATCACTGATACAAAGAAAGCAGAGTGGGGTGATAAACACAGCCTTTGGGAAAATTGAATGATAATTAGCAATCTATCATCATGCAACAAGTGGTATCTATTTTGTAATTTGATGTCTGATTTCTTAAAGAGAAAACCAGATATCAAATTACAAAATGTAGGAGGAAGATCATAGCCAGGATGGAAGTTTGCTCAAAGAGACTGACTTGACCAAATGCTTTGGAAATATTCAACAGCAACAATATGGGTAGATTTCTTGAAAGGCAGGACGCTTCCAAGTATTGCAAAAGGTTGCTGTTAATGAATTTCTCCATATTTTGGAGAAATTCATTAACCTAATTATCCAACTAGTCGGTCAGCAACAACTTTATGCCAAACAAAAGATGGTCTCAAAATTATTTGCTGACACCAAAATTAACCATTCAGGTTTGTAATACTTTCTATCTTTTCTTCCATTTCTGTGTGAAGGGGATGGGGGTGCATAGAGCATGGTCTACTGGATGGGGTATGGCTACATTAATTTACCCAAAATTTGGCAGACCATAATTTTAAGACTACCTTGGCTCATTGACAGACTAGAGATAAGTAAATGAATTATAGTGAGTAGAAGCACTAACTGGGCAAATTATAATGGAGAAGCACTAACTTTTCTTCGTTATAATTTGAATACTCTTCGCTATATGCACTTGTTTCAGAAAAATGGTGTTGAGATTGCTGGATTAAATGAAGTGAAATACCAGCAGAGTTTATAAATTCCTTGTTTATTTTATGCTAAATCGCATTGTGAATTTTTTTAAAAAAAATCCTCATATACCAGGTGCAATTAGGTTCATATAACAGGACCAAGAATTCTATTGTGGACTGTTATGTGGTCAGGATTTGGATTATTCTCCAGATTAAAAAAAAGAATGAGAGAATTTATTTTATCAAGATGAATTTAAGTAATTTTAATGTGAGATGTTAATTCATAAACAGGCTGAGTTTCTTGATTCAGTTAACAAGAATAGAAAAAGTGCATGTATCAAAAAGAGCTTAACTTGTCAAGCAAAATGAAGAAGAAGAGTATATCAAAAATGTAACTGAAACTGAAGTTTTTCTACACATTTTAATTTGCAAAAAGCACTATGTTACTGCAACAATGTCTTATGCAAGGACTTAACCAAATCCTTGTGAAAGGCTCCAGTTTCTGTTTCTTCACTCCTTTGCAAGAAAAGTGACATCCTTTGTGAACACATCTAACACAAGTAGGGAGCAGTACATGGAACATTTTTCCATGTGGTTACAATATATATTATACTTAACAAGAAATTATACTCTTCTCTTAATCCTACATAGAAGTATAAGCTTAAGTGCAAAGTAGTTTCATGACTAGTCCACTTGTATATAGAGACTCTTGGCTTTCCATTAATTGCTTAATATCTCATAAATGCAAAACATTTTGACCTTCATTGAGGTCTCATCAGAAGGAACCAGACTCAAGAAGATACTAAAGGTTAAACAAATGCAGAAGTCAGCAGTCCTATATTTTCCACATGCATGTATAAAAAAAGATGTTTCACCTTATTTTTAAACTCTGGAGTTTAAATGTATATCCAAACATACGTATGAAGTCATTTCATTTCATAACTAGTCTACTTGTATATTGGGAATGTTAGATTCAACATTATTTTTTTTTAAATATTGATTTCATATCCCGATACTGAAACAATTATTATAGGTATGAGAATTTGAAGTGCTTAAGCTATATTAAGATTAGGCAAGATTAGATCTTATCTAACTCTTGGTTCTTCAAGAAGGAATCAAAAACTTTAGAAAATTATCAAGCAGTTACAAATGGCTTTTAATGCTAATTATAATGCTATCATCTTTTTTTATATATATCTGTGTTAGATCTCAAAACTTATTCTGAAAGAACCAAAAACAGGAAACTTACAGCATTTTCAAATGGCAACTATGCTCTCTGCTTCTTTTGCATCTGGGTCAACTGCATCATTATCCACAGATAAAAGCCAATCTTCTGACATCTCACTTTCTTCAAATGTTACATTGATGATCTTGGTAAAACATCCTGCCACCCCCAAATCCACAACACTTATAATGCATCCTTGGATTTTTCACCAGAAAGAAACCAGAAAAATTTTGTTCAGATAGGACCAGAAGACTTTTTGATATCTAAACAGAATTTATTTTTATCATCATCATCATCACCAGACCCCCCCCCCCCCCCCCAATGGAGTCAAAAAATTCGTTGTGGGAGGTCCCACTCTCACATCCACAGCTCATCATACCTTGACTTAAATGCATTCACTGTCTCTGCACTCACCACACTTTCAAGCAATGCATCCCACCAATCACCCAGCATTCTCTATGCAAAAGATCTACTCCTCCTTATACACCTTTGGGTGATGGACTCTTGTTCTCCCATCTCCAAACATTCTATGAAAAATCTTATCCACATTAATCTGCTAATTACCCCTTACCAACTTGTGTCTCAATCATGTTCCCCCTCTTCCTTCTATTCCCTAGGCTGTGCAATTTGCATTCTCTCAATCTGTCCTCATACTCCTCATTCCAGAGAACAGAAACAGACTTAGTGAATCATCTCTAAACCCTCTGCAACAACTCATCATCCTTTTGTAAACCAGGCAACCAAATCAGTGCACAGTAATCCATATGCAGAGTGACCAAAACTTTGTACAATGGAATCATAACATCCTTACTTCTACATGAAATGCTCTCCACATTATTCCCATAATCTGCTGTGTTATCCTCAGAATTTTAGCAAAATGTCCACAAAATTTCAAGTCCCTATCCATCTCCAGATCTTTTAACTGCTCCACCCGCTGAAGATTTGCCCACCAATCCTATACTCTGCATTCCATCTTTGCTTCCCAAGTCTCAAAACCTTGCATTTTGCTAGATTAAACTGACATCCCCACACTTACCCATTCAGGCAGTCTATTCAAATCCTCTTTCAAGGCTACAATCTGCTGTACTTCTCATAATAACTTTCCCTAACTTTGCATCATCTGCATACACCATAAATCCCTTCCAATGTCATTTACATACAAATTAAACAACGATGGCCCCAACACAGATCCATGGGAATGACTTTCCTCTTCTACGATATCACTCTCTCCCTCCCCTGCCATACACAACATGCTTATACCTATCAGACAGCCAATCTCCAATTCAATACACTAATCTACTGTCCAACAACATCTGTTCCAGTTTAATTACTAGTTTATCATTTGGCAATTATCGAAAGCCTTTGAGAAATCTAAATATACTACTGTACATGCACCCCCCCCCCCCTTGTCCAACGTATTAGTCACCTTGTTATAATAAGTAAGCAGATTGCTAACTTATTAATAATCTTCCTTTAGCAAACCCATGCTGTCCCTTAAAGAAATTCTGCTGCTCTCAACCAAGTTATGAATCATGTCTTCACTAGCTTCTCCAAGACCATGACCACAACTCCAGACAAGCAGATTGGCCAATAATTCAAAGCCCTACTCTTCTCATACTCTTTGATGAAGTGGAACAATTTTGTATTCTTTCCACTCCTTTGGAACTTGGCCAATCTGACTCATGTTAAAAATGTAAGTTAAAGCTGTTGTTAACCTTCCCAAAACATTCTCTCAAAGGCAGTAATATACCATCCAGTCCCATGGCCTTGTTGATATCAAGTCGACTCAATTCCTCACATACCCCCCCCCCCCACTCCTCTTCAATTTTGCATTATGTAAGAATCACAAGGATGGAATACATTAATGAACTGTGCATCTAACACCTCTACTATATCCTCCTCTGTGTTTATCATCCTCTCATAATCATTCTTCCTTCTACTAGTCACATATATAAAAAAAAATCCCTAAGATTTCTTTTAGTTTTATCACCTTCCTTGTTTGCTCTTTGTACTCCTCATGTAACTGTTCATTGCCATTCATCTTGTGCTGCTTCCACAATGCCCTTGTGTTCAAGAATACATGCTTCATCTCTTCAATCATCTATTTTATGCCTACCTTATTTAATCTTCTGACCTTTGGAATATACTAAGTCACTGCCTCTGTCAGATAGTTCCTGAGTAGGGACATGCAGCATTTATTTCCTTCCCATCCAATTCCTCATTCCATGATATTGCTACAAGTTGCCTCCTGAGTTTGTCATAATCACCTATCTTGTAGTTCCACATATAACCCTTTCTCACAAAAGTTCTGATATCGCTAGCCACCATACAAGTGATCACTTGGTCACCTTCACCAAACGGAGAAAGATTGGGTTAATTTAAATAATATCTTCTGATGATATTATTTAATTCCAAGATATTATCAAATCCAAGACTCTCGAATCCACATGTAGCCTCTGTTACATACTGCTTAAGATAGTTGTCCCTCAAAAACTCAAGAAATTCATTCTCTCTTTGTGCCAGATGCTATCTCTTCATTCCTGTCTACGAGGTGGTATCAAAAAGTTTCGAGACTAGCTCCATTTATGAGAAATTACTTTATTTATCTACGTTTACACACTATCACCTTCAAAATAGTCCCCTTACATATCAATACAGTGCTCCCAGCATTCTTGCCACTTCTGGAATGTGTCCTGGAAGTCTTCTTTTCGAAGCATGTCAAGCACCTTCTGCGATTCGTGCTGGATCTCCGCAATGGTGTCAAAACAGTGACCTTTGAGCTGGGTCTTCATCTTCAGGAAGAGGGCGAAGTCTGCAGGAGCCAAATCTGGCAAGTAGGGTGAGTGCGGAAGTGGGATCATGTTGTTTCTGGTGAGAAACTCACGTGTGAGGAGAGCTCGGTGACAGGGTGCATTGATTGTCGTCGTGGAGCATCCAGTTTTTCACGCGCCACAGATCTGGTCGCTTTCGCTGAATGTCCTCCCTCAGACGCCTTAAAACCTGGCAGTAGAAATCGCTATTGATGGTCTGGCCCCTGAGGAATAATTCTCGATGCACAATGCTGTGAATGTCGAAAAAGACAATGAGCATGCACTTGGTCTAGCTGCAGACCTGCCTTGCCTTTTTCGGTCGTGGAGATGATGGGCTTTTCCACTGTGAAGACTGTTGCTTTGTCTCAGGGTCGTACCTGTACACCCACGTTTCATCACTGGTAATGATCCTCGAATTTTACGTTTGCTCTTTGTTCTAACTTGCTGTCCATGATGAAATCGCAGATGTGGTAATGCAGGTGGTCAGAATAGTATCAGTTGCACAGCTCCCGATGTACACAGGATAATGTCTTTTGGCACACTGACTTATGAAGGTAGGTGCTCCCTGTGACTGTGCGTGCAGCCTTGCTGCCATCTGTCAGCGTGTTACAAACCTGGTCTCGAAACTTTTTGATACCACCTCGTATATCACCATAATTGAAATCGCCCATGTTGATCACCCTTTTTCTTATTAGTCAGACCAATTTGTCTAAACATTTCCTTCTCACTGCCTTCCACATTAATAGGATGCTGCTGTAGATCTGGTGAACATTTCACCCTGTACTGCTTCATAGCCACTGTCACTATTTGCTCCTTGAATGTCCACTCTAGATGGGTACAACTCCTCTACCAACATCAATAGCACTCCTCCTCCCCTTTTGCCTAGTCTGTTTTTCTCAAAAGCCTACATATTCTTCCATCTCTATTCCTGTCAGAATGTCATCCTCGTTTAACCATGTCTCATTTATTCCAACAATATTTGGGTAAATCAATTCTATCACAATACTACAATTTTATTCCCCTTGTTTTGAATACTTCTAGCATTTGAAAACATACACATTAGCTCATTTCTGTTTTTATAACAAGTCCCACTGACCATACTTCTCAGATGACTCCTTTGCACTTCACCATGTCCATTCCTCCTATCATCACTGATATTACACTCCTCTCCAGACCTAGATGTCACTCCTGCATCAACTACATTAATTCTTTTTTTGCACATCTACTCTCGGCACATCATCTACACCTCTCATGCTGTATCTCCCTGTCCACCATGACCCCTCCCACCACTTTCCTGTCTGTCTTATATTCTTTCTCTTTCATTCTCTTCACTTGTGCCACTCACTTCTCCATTTGCAAACTCTCCAGCCTTATGCTCCTGTTCTCCCATTCACTTCAGTCATAACTTTCTCTTGCAATAACTGCATCATACAAATCACTACATCATACTAAACTGCTCAGTTTATTCATTAAAGTGTAATGTTAGTCATGTAGTTTAGCAGGTGATGGTATAATATGAAATAATTTATGGTTAGTCCTAGCCAAATCAAGCCATCAAATCATAGATTTATGTTTTTGCAGTTTCATTAGTCTGTTTAAATAAGGTATCATAATGGGTCAAACAATCTTTCAGAAAGAGTGATTTGGTCAGTTTAACTAGTGGATGAGGTTTCTTCGAAAAACTACTGAATTTTTTCTATTACACCCATTACTAGGCAAAAATATTTTCAAAATACTGCTTTGTTATTATTCTCCTTCTCTTGTCTTCAGATAGAACAAATAACATCTGTTGTGTCAGCTTAAGTTCTCACTACCAAGGTTCTGCAAAAGATTTTTTCAAATGAACTTGTTCCATCTCATGATCAAGCAGGTCAACTGGGTTGGTAATATGAAAGTAGTTATAACAAAATTTTAAACAATGTTGGGTCACATATCATTTAAGAAACTGTATCTGTCAGCCAGTTAAAACTACAAATAGTTCATTGATTTGAGATTTCTAAATGCATTAGATTAATTATACTTTTTTTCTCCTGATTACTTTTAACCTTAGAATGTTATAACTCATGTACATTCATGAAAACTTCATAGTGAAGAATTTATGGAGACATAATCATGTGTTAGAATAATTACTTTACTTATCATTAAGAAAATAACATTCAACGTTTCGACCTCTGTATTGAGGTCATCATCAGGAAAACATACATATGTACAGGATACAAGCTACATGGCACTACACTATACAAAAGTAAGATGATTCTAAATGTTTGTTAATTATTTACCCTAGCCTGATCCCTGGTGGAGAAAAAAACAGAACTACATCAAATAATTTCTAAAATCCTCTTGTATTAAGATTTTCTTCTGTTTGGGGTTGTTCTGGATGCTATACGGGTTGAAGATGGGTCCTCCAAATTTTTGGAATAATTAATCCATCATTCTTGTCATGAAAACTGACACCAAATTTTTTTTTTTTTTTCAAAACTTGAATTTATTTTCACTCCAAGCATGTTTTAAAAACAATTTTCTTTTTCCAGTTTCGACATATTAGGTTGTAAATTCAACAAACATGGAATGGCTGCACTTGATATAGAAGATAGTTGTAATGTCTCTTTTTGTAGACATTTTCTTTATGTGAATTCAACCCGCAAAAAACAAAGTACTTACAGAACGTTAGTTCTGTGGGTTGGGCAAAGTAAAGTAAGGTGGACTACATATAAAACTTTTTCAAGCACTCCAAATAAACAAAGTCTTGGTCATCCAGTTTTTTTTATTGCAGCAATTAATAATAATAATTATTAATTATATATATATAAAATTATTATGGGAGACAAAAGTGCTCACAACTAATTCTTGCAACCCATTCCATTCACTCACAACTCTCCAAGTGAAAAATCTAGTCCTACTAACTACACTTTTAACTCAACTTCCAGGGATGACTTTGTTTTGCCCCCTCTAGCCACATGCTGAAACATTTCTCTTGCATCAATCCTGTAAAATCCTTTAAGTAACTTAAATGTTTCTATCATATACTCTCATTTTTCACCTTATCAAACTTCTGCAATCCACACATCCAAAATCTATCTTCATAGACACATTCCACAGACCACTCACCTCTGAATCCTCTCCACCACTTCCTCATCCCCAAGAAACCCAGGAGACCAGAGCACAATAATCCAGACGTGGATACATCAAGGCCTCATATAACAACCTTAGTAATATGCCCTCTAAACTTCTATTCCCCCCCCTCCCAAATCCTCACCTTCAACTATTTCCTGGTGTACAGTTCCACAATATTGATAGAATTGTACTCTAGGAAATTGATCTTGGCAATTGGAATGGAAACTAAAACGATCATGACAATCTCTGTTTGGCCTAAGCCAAGCTTGTTCTTCTCCAAGTTTCTCATTGACAATTTTTCTCAGCCTCTTCTCAAATGGCATAATCAATTTATCCCAAACTGCATAAAGAGTTAGTAAATTACTAAGGCATGACTGACCCTTCACAAAGCATGTTACCCCTCTTAGAGTATCATATTCTTATCAACTCATTCTTGAATTCTCTTTTTGACCAATTCTTACAGTACTTTTACCACCACTCCTGAGACACAGATTGGTACATAATTTGCTACTGCAGTCTTAGAATCTCCCTTATGCAAAGGAATTATTTTGCCCTATTTCTATTCTCACAGAACTCGACCCAAGCTGAGACTTAAATAACCTAGTCAAAGGCATCGTTGTAAAACGAGCTGATATCCCATCTAATCCCACAGCCGTATTTACATTGACATTATGCATCATTCTAAGAAACTCCAATTCATCCACCTCTGTTCAAACATCAGTCTGCCACATATCTCACAGCAGTAATCTCACTTGGATGATATACCCTTGCAAAGTAGTCACTCAATAACTTCACTATTTTATCTGCTTCAGTCACCTTGTCACCATTAACACTCATTAAGGTTATTACTTGCCATGTAATGAAAGAACTCTTTTAGATTTCCTTTGGCCTGCTCGGCTAGTTTCTTCTCGTAATCCGATTTTTTTCTTCCTTATCATCTAAAGACATCGTGCTCTGCTTTAAAATTTCTTCATTCAGAGTTCAAACTCTGAAATTGTAAGGATGAAATAATTCTGCATTATTTCATTTCACAAAGTAGAATGATAATAGCAAAGATTCATTAAAATTACTACTGGTTTACATCACAGATTTTTGGAATTATTCATATATTCTTTTAATTTCATTACATGTTTATAAACCTAAATTACATTTTTTATTTATTTATTTATTTATTCAACACAAATTCACTCAACAGTACACACAGAATGATGAGCAGAACATTTTTCCCTTTTGTGGCTGTCAGTTTGATGCAAAAGGTAAAAAACTGGAAAAATACAACAATGGTAATCACTCAAAAATTAGTGATCTCAGTGGTCTAATAAACATTTTCAAGACACTAAGAAACAAAATTGTTTTGCACGATAACTACAAGCCATCTGCAAGTGCTCACGTTCAACTAGCAAAAGTAGTAAAAAGTGGGTCATCAGGTGACTAGACGTTGTAGCGTTATACCCATTCAGTATACTAGAATTGAAACTCATAGCGGCATTGGCATGTGAATGTATAATGCTGTGGTTTTGAATTTATGCAAAAGGCATAAGGGGATGTTCATCTGACATTTGTTAAGTAGTTTAAACATTTTATATTTAACCAGAAAAGTCTTGAAGATGATTTCACAAAATTGGATGGTTTTCATAACTTGCTTGAAATGAAAACAATGAACAGGAATTAGTTCATTTTAACATTTCAAAACTACAAACCATGAAACTGGAAATGCACCATGAGATGAACAACTCTGATTAACAGTTTCAATCAATTCACATCAGGAGAGAGCAATTCATTATAGGGATCAGATAATCAAGAATAAAACTGATTTTTGATCTGCTCCATATAAAAAAAAACCTTCAATAGAAGTCTACTTCAATTGCTGTTGGAGAAATCCAAAAGTAAGGTCAGGCTAATACTATTTTTCAATCCATATAGTTATTCATTATGAAAACTAGAACATGGTAAAAAACAACAACATTGGAATGGTCGAGTTCTCGGCCTCGACCATAAATGACAACACTATCGGCAATATAATAAATTTAGTTTAATCCTTTTATCCAAGTGTGAGCAAACAAAGTTTGCACCTGAAGTATCTTCAGGACTGGGGTAAGGTGGTACAACACCAGGGCGACTCCTTGCAAAGGTGGAGCAAGCTACCAACACTCCTATCTCAGTATCTCCCATAATGCAAAACACATCTCCTTGAGGATATGTCTAATGTTATGCATTAAGGGAAGGGCCACTACTCAGACTAGTTTCGACCTTTATTGAGCTCTATTGAGCTCCACTTCTGGGCCTGGCTTCCACTGAAGAGACCTCAATAAAGGTCGAAACTAGTCTGGGTAGTGGCTATTCCCTTAATGCATAACATTAGACATATCTGCAAAGAGATGTGTTTTGCATTATGGGAGACACTGAGATAGGAGTGTTGGTATCTTGCTCCACCTTTGCAAAGAGTCGCCCTGGTGTTGTACCACCTTACCCCAGCCCTAAAGATACTTCAGGTGCAAACTTTGTTTGCTCACACTTGGATAAAAGGATTAAACTAAATTTATTATATTCTAACCAAGTGAAAAATAAACTTTCAACATCTTCCTCTAAATCCAGAGTAATTTATTAAAAAGGTGGCACACCAATTGGCAACTCCTATAGGTAGAGATGACCTTGCTAATGCTTCTGACTGGTATCTCCACTTGGACCTGGCTCCCACTGAAGAGACCTCAATAAAGGTCGAAACTAGTCTGGGTAGCGGCCCTTCCCTTAATGCATAACATTAGACATATCCACAAGGAGATGTGTTTTGCATTATGGGACATACTGAGATAGGAGTGTTGGTAGCTATCGGCAAGATTTTTTTTTTCCTAAGTTGGTACATCTGTCATAAGCATCCATGTGAAATTGCAAGTCATTCTATCAAGTAGTTTGTTTTATAGGTCCTCTGAAGCAAAAGTGTTGCCTGTATCCCTTGAAATGGATAAAATTGAGTATTGTGTAGTTATAAAATTCTTTTAAAAGAAGGTTTAACGGCAACGGAAATTCATTCGAAGTTCATGAGCACTCTTCTCCTTCGTTTTTGACAATTAAGAAATGGGCAGCAAAGTTTAAACATGGCCGTACCCGCCTTGAAGATGATTCACATGAAGGACATCAAAAAGTGTAACAACACCAGAAATCATTGATCAAGTGCACGATATGGTACTGAATGACTGGCGAGTCAAAGTGTGCAAAACTGCTGAGACTATAGGCATTTCAAAAGAACATGTAGGATACATTTTGCATGAAGAATTGCAAATGAAAAAGCTTTGTGCAAGAGGGGGTGCCACACTTGCTCACAGCAGATCAAAAACGCACTCGCATGAAAATCTCTGAATAGTACTTGGAGCATTTTAACAAGAATAAAACTGATTTTGTGTGTCGATTTAATACTATGGATGAGACTTGGATTCGCCATTACACACCAGAATCCAAACAGCAGTCAAAACAGTGGACAGAAGCCAATTGTTCATCGCCAAAGAAGACAAAGTTGGTTCCATCAGCAGCATCGGTGTTTTGGGATGCTAAAGGCATTTTGTTTATTAATTATCTTGAAAAGGGTAAAACAATAACAGGGGAATATTATTCCAATCTTTTAACCAGACTAGATGAAACAATTCATGAGATAAGACCCGGTTTGCAGAAGGGAAAAAATCATCTTTCACCAGGAGTGCACCTGCAAACAAAAGTGTTTTTGCAATGAGAAAATTAAGGGATCTGCACTATGAATTGTTGGATCATCCACCCTATTCCCCAGATTTGGCTCCCTCTGACTTCTATCTCTTCCCAAAACTAAAACTCTTCCTTGCTGGTTCAGCATTTTTCTTCGAATCAAGAAGTGATTGCAGCTGTAGAGGGGTATTTTGCAGATCTTACTGAGAACCACGACAGGAACAGGATAATGGTGCTTGAATAAATGTATTAGTCTTAAGAGATTATGTTGAAAAATAAAAATAATTTTGAAATTATAAATTCGTTTTTCATTGTTAGGCCAAGAACTTTTCAGACCACTCTCATATATTATCTACAGAGATCATAATTGTTACCTGGTAAAATGGTTACACATCACATGTGCTTACTAGATGATAATTTCTGTAACTTCTAATTAATCACAGAAATAACACCTCAACTCAAACGGCTTATGGTTTTATCAACACAGAAATCAAAATAGCTTTTATAGATGCTATTCATGGGTCATACAATTGCTTCAATTGAGGTTGAAGTAAGTTATTTCATTTAATCAGGTTGTCATGGTGAGCCTCCATAGCTCCATAGACGAAGCCCTTTGATCGGAAAGACCTGGGTTTGATTCCTGTCAGTGATGTGAGGAACCTTTATCTGGTCTCTTTTGATGATAAGGTCTCATACGGAATTTTGATGATAAGATGCCAGTCTCATACGGAAGTGTGTGGGGGGGGGGGGTTCACCTGGAAACTGTTTTTTTTTGTCCCCCAGAACAGTGTCTTATATTTCAGCCTCTTTCAAGACTAATGTACAAATATTTATCAGAAAAAAAATCTACATATATATAAAAATAAATACATATACAAGGATCCAGAAATCCACTTGCCACAGGAGAGTTATCCGAGTTAAATGAATTTTTAGCGTTGTTCTAAATGCATTCAAAATATATTATTTTCTTTGCATAATTTACACTTATATATATATATATATATTTTTTTTTTTTTTTAAAAAAAAACATCATTTCATTTACTGTTATTTGTTCACAGGTAAATGCCAACAAAATTATCAGAGAAGCTTTATTTCCAGTGAGTTGGAAATAAAATTTCTAGGTCCTTAATTCGAACACTACAGCATTTCCTTTTAAAGAATCACAAAAATACTTGCAATTTTAATTGCTAGTTTTCTCTAAGAGTCACAATGTAAACAAATCATCTTTACTTCTTTTTATCTCATTTAAGATTTGAAACTTTATTTTTCTTTCTATATGAATGACCAAGAAAAAATGAACAGTCATTAAACACTCTTAACCTGCTGTATCTTATTCCTCCAACAGTTTTCCTGTTGTCATTGTCATAACGCAAGTTTTAAACATTTTTCTTTCCATATGAAAGCCTTCATAAATATCTGCTACAGAGTTCCAAAAATCTCTTCATTTCTCTCTCAGCATGTTACAGTATTCTTTTTACTCCATGCATACTCTACAACATATCACACTTTTGGTTTTCATTTCAGTTATGAAGTGAGAAAAACAAGCTGTCATTGCACGTAATAGTATGGTGCTTGACTAGAATACAGTAAATCTTGCACACTTAAAGTGTGCGAGAAAACAAGTAAGTTTTTCATATCATGAATACATTTAAATTAAATTTATTTTCCAATAAATGAATTTCATAATCAAATAAATGCATTTGTCTAGTTTTGAATAGTAACCTTACATGTATATACACAGTATGCACGATATATATAGTAGACAATATTTAGAAACAAAACTGTACTTTTCTTACAATATATAATTTCATTAACAAAAGTAATTGCATCAGTAATGCAATACAATGCAACTTTTGACTGGCAAAGACTTGAGTTTGATTCTGGTCATGTTGAGAGGAATTTTTATATGGGGTTTTTCAACTGAAGGTGGTTTAGCAAATCTCATAGAGGTATGACAGTTTTTTCTCCCAGAAACTTGGGTTTTTCATCCCACATACAGACAAATCGGCTAAGAGGACACACATGCATGCATGCGCGTGCACACATGCACACAATTTACAGACGAAAAAATACTGTGCTGGTGGGCAGTAGATGCTACTAATGGCTTCACAGTGAGTCCTGCCTACTTTCTTGCTTTCGTGAATTTTGTCTTTCCTATTAAATTATAGATGCTGTTGTGCATATATGATGATGTTCTGTGTAGTAATTAGTGGATTAAATAGTGGAGACAGGAAGTTGTGGAGTGGCTTCCCTTCACGAGTCCTTGGAGGTGTCACATGATAATAACAACTAACCAGTAATTATAAACACATTAATGGTTATTCAAGAAATACAATTACCTGCAAATGCAAAGACTGAAAATGAGTTGGGCCACAGCAAGTACTACCTACTTTCTTGTTAATTTTATTGTCTTCCCTATTAAATTATTGCTTATGGATAATTTATATAAACTCACCCTTCATTATGAACAATATCCAAAAGAAAACACAACTGAGTTGGGGCATACATTTCAAACCCACATAAAAGGAAAGCATATTTCTGTATAATTAAACATACAATGAGAACTAAATAATGCATTATTTTGTGTTGTCATCATAACATTTAAAAAAAAAAAAAAAAAAAAAAAACATTACATATAATATTTATTACAGGAATTACCAGGAATTCTTATATGGGCTTTTTCAGTTGAAGGTGAGTTAGCCGATCTCATACAGTAGCAGGGTTTTTCACCTCATGTACAAACAAATTGGCCTTCAGAAGAACACAAGCAATTTACAGACAAAGAATACTGTTGTTGGTGGTGATGATGGGCGATAGATGGCATTGATGGTAGTAGTGTCTTAGTTGCAGAATTGATTAGTAGTAGAGAGGATGAGATGTATCAGCGAAGTAGAGTAGTGTGCCCTCCCACAATGAATCCTTGGACTCCCTGGAGGTGTCACATAATAATAATAATAAACTATTTATGTAAAGAAGAATGATACCTTGAAGGAGTAATATTTTTATGTAGCTAGTAGATTTAAGATACATTTCTGGAGCAGTTTGACATTGATACGTTTTCTCCCATTGTAAAAATATTTTTGAATGCTGCAATTGCAGTCAAACGATATATTAAATATAGGAACCTAGTGATTTTGCCTGCTGTCTGCTAAAATAAAGTTTACTGTTGCCTAAGTATACTAGTCTGCAACATTTTATTATGGCCTTCCTAATGTCACGTATCTTTCTTGGTTTCAATTAATTTACCATATGAGAGAATGACCTCTGTAGATTGTCTGAAGACCCCCACCCCTCCTCATAATAATAGCTTGTTGCTAAAAGGGATATAGATGTCGTCCCAGTCTTGTCCTGTCAACACAGTGGCATGTGATATTGCAATTATGTTGGAAGTTTTTTCCTACTTGGTTAGACTATAATAAATTTAGTTTAATCCTTTATCCAAGTGTAAGCAAACACACCAATGCCATGAACTTTCCTGCTGATGGAACCAACTTTGTCTTCTTCGGCACTGAGCAACTGGCTTCTGTCCATTGTTTTGACCGCTGTTTGGATTCTGGTGTGTAATGGTGAATCCAAGTCTCATCCATAGTAATAAATCGACACATAAAATGAGTTTTATTCTTGTTAAAAAGCTCCAAGCACTGTTCAGAGATTTTCATGCGAGTGCATTTTTGATTTTCTGTGAGCAAGCATGGCACCCATCCTTGTGCAAAAACGTTTTCATTTGCAATTCTTCATTCAAAATATATCCTACACGTTCTTTTGAAATGCCTATAGTTTCATCAATTTCACACACTTTGACTCGCCGGTCATTCAATACCATATCGTGCACATGATCAATGATTTCTGGTGTTGTTATACCTTTTGGACATCCTTCACGTGGATCATCTACGGCCACATTTAAACTCGGCAGCCTTTGTTGAAAACGAAGGAGAAGAGTGCCTATAAACTTTTATGAACTTCGAATGAATTTCTTTTGGCATTAAACCTTTTACAAAGAATTTTATAACCACGTGATACTCAATTTTATCCATTTCAAAGGATACAGCTGTATAAAACAAACTACTTGATAGAATGACTTGCAATTTCACATGGATGCTTATGACAGATATACCAACTTAGATAAAAAAAAAAAAAAAAATCGTCCCGATAGTGTTGCCATCTACGAGCGAGGCCAAGAACTTTTCAGACATCCTTGTATACTTGGTTTCTTCCACAGTGATTTTCTGTAGTTGCAATATTTTCTACATAAGTGTTTTTCATCAGTGTTCTTCAAGTTGATGTCTTTTAAGATTTCACTAACAACTGTTGCTTCAAATAATTAGCTTAAAGATAACTTGAATAGCATGTTCTCAAAGTATTTTGGCAACATGATTAGAAACATACTAGCACAAGGGATTACAGCAGTTTCTTTACATGAATGAGGGGATTTATTTATTTTTTTCTATGTGACTCCTATCCATGAAGGGTTTTTCCAGCAAACTTACAGTCAATTAGTACCATAGGTGGATATTTTTTTTCTTTTTCTTTTCTATCAATTTTTTTATGCTTTCTATATATATTGTCTCTGAACTTATAGTTCATTTTGCTCTTTTTGTAATCTTTGATATAAAGAGATAAGCAAAGCTTTTATGTTATGGAGTACACTAGATCAGAACATATGTTTAGACTGCAACTATTTTTTAATTAAAAATAAAATAAAAAATTAATGAAGTGATTATATATATTGCCTACTTTTGTTGTACTTTTGGTAATAACGATCTTTGAAATTTGCAGTAGATATTGTAGATGGTGATGAATGAGTATAATATCAGTGATAGGTAAATTAGTCAGATAAGCTCCACTGAATTTTAAAATTTAAAACATATGAAGAAAGAAGTTAAAAGCATAAAAAATAATAAGATACTATTAACACCCTAACCGGCTAAGACACCCAGCAAAATCTGGATACAATTCTGTAACAACTATTCAATAACATGGATAAGAAGTGCAATTTGGTCTCACTATTTCATCCACCACAGCTGGTAGAGAGGTTAAAAGATGAGAATAAATCCAGTAATGAATGCTGTGATTTGATGAAATTTAAAAATGAAAACTTTTAAAAGATTAAAAACTAGAATATTGACTATGTCATTGTTGATATCATCATGCTGGTTCAGGATACGAGAGTGTACAGAGGATATGAAATTGGATGTGACCATTACTTAGTACTAAGCAAGATAAAAATGGATATCGCATTGAAACAAACTGTATATAAGAAATGTTGTTTAACGTGTGGACAGACTTATGTGTTCGTTGAACATGTTGTTTATTTTTTAACGGTATATATTAGAATGCAGAAACTAAGTAAATAATTAATTTATTAACTTATTGCTGATATTTCGCTGGTATATAAGAAAGTTTTAAAGAGAATTAAAGTTGAGCAGCTTTTACAGGTAAATTGTAGCCTTGGCTATACAAACATTACTGAAGAAAAAATGAAACAATTGAAAACAAAAACCAAACCTTGGAGTCTCAGTGAGGACACTGATTCAGCTAGGGAGGTATGTGGTGAAGTTGTCTGCAAGGATAGAAAAATAACCATGGTGGACAGCACAAGAAGTTAAAAAAAAAGCAGTCTTGGAAAAGAAGAAAGCATACCAAAAGTTCCAAGCAAGTAAGTCTGCAGATGCCCTAAAAGAATACAGAGAAAAATGTAAGAGAGCTAAGCTATGTGTAAAAGTAGCTAAACAAAAGTCATGGGAAGACTTTGGTAAGAGCATGGAAAATAAATATCAGAACGGTAGCAAAATGTTTTGGACTCTATCGAAGAAGCTTAGAAATGGAGAAAAGACTGTAAAACATGTACTGTAAAAGGAATCAGAAATGATAAAGATGACACGAAAACTGAAGATAAGGATATCCTAGATGCCTAGAGTAACTAACCTTGAAAGACTGTTAAACAAACCAAGCAGTGACAGAATGATACTAGAAAATTTTCAAGAGGAATGCAAAGAGGAGTACATATCGATACCTGAGAGAGAGAGAGAAAAAAAGCCATCAAAAACTTGAAATGTGGAAAGCAGCTGGAGTGGATATTTGACCAGAAATGCTTAACTATGGAAGTGTAAACGTTTTGCAGTGGCTACGCTGCATAATTCAGAGGGCCTAGTCAGAGGTTTGAATTCCCAATGATTGGAGTAGAGCTCTCATAGTACCTATATATAAAAAAGGTAATAAAGATAATTATGAGAATTAGAGGAATTTCTCTATTAAGTCTTCCAGGTAAGATTAATGCAAGCATATTGAAAGGAGGTTGAGAAAGATTATTATTATACAGGCAGCTCCACATAATCCGAAGACTCATTGCAGGATACCCAATCTATCATACCTCTCCTTGAACTCATTAACAGAAAAAGCACTCGAAACTAACTGTGGCAATCTATTCCAATCATTCACCACTCTCTAAGTAAAACATTTAGTCCTCACACCCCTACTGACCACACCTTTATTCAACTTCCAGGGATGACCCCTTGTTCTGGTCCTTCTAGCCAAATGCTGAAATATTTCCCCCTGCATCTATCCTATAAAACTCTTTAAGCAACTTAAATATTTCTATCATATCCCCTCTTTTTCTGCTATCACCTAACTTTTGCAATCCACACACCTTCAATCTATCATCATAGGGCACATTCCACAGGCCACTTGGTCACTCGCCTCTGAATCCTCTCCACTGCTTCCACATCCCTAAGAAACTCAGGGGACCAGACTTGAGCAATCCAAATGTGGGTGTATCAAGTAATCCAAATGTGGGTGTATCAAGGCTTTATAAAGAGGAATCACAACTTCTTTATCTCTACTTGTTAATGTGTTCTTTACTAGCCAAGTAATCGTATGTGCTACCTTAGCAATATGTCCTCTACACTTTAACCCTCTGTCTAACACCACCCATGTATTTCTAGCTTCATCTATTTCCTGAAGTGCAGTGCCATTGATGTGATAAACGGATTGTAATCTATTTATCCCAAAGTACATAACTTTACATTTCTTGACATTAAACTGATACCATTAACTTTTGCCCATATTCACAGCCTATCATCCTGCAAGCTCTCCACATCCCCTTGATTAACTATTACTCTACCTAATTTTGCATCATCA
Organism: Typopeltis vanoorti; assembly: GCF_054136105.1. Classification (NCBI taxonomy): domain Eukaryota; kingdom Metazoa; phylum Arthropoda; class Arachnida; order Uropygi; family Thelyphonidae; genus Typopeltis; species Typopeltis vanoorti. The sequence goes on along the minus strand of NC_143569.1, from coordinate 82,395,359 downwards.
GCAAACAACTGAAAATTTCCTTTCAGGTTATTTCCTGTATCATTTATGTACAAATTAAACAGCAATGGTCCCAGCACTGAACCTTGTGGCACACCACTAGTCACCAGTTTTTGCCTTGATTCTGCCCCTCCATATACCATTTTTGATATCTGTCCAGCAGCCACCCTCTTATCCACTTAACTGCCTTGTCGTTCCACAAATATCTCTTCTCATGTTTTACAATTTCTCAAGTCAAGACCACATGGTCACATTCACCAATTGGAGGCAATGTTGTCACCTTGGTTATGGATAGCTCTTCTGATCCTATGACCAGGTCCAACACTCTCCCACCCCTAGTCCCCTCTATCACATGCTGCCTTAAGCAATTCTCTCTCAGCAGGTCTATAAATTCTATTTCCTTTCTGCCATGTGATCTTCCTTCCTTCCAGTCAATATCTCCATAGTTGAAGTCTCCCCCATAATAATCACTCGACCTGTACTTATTGTACTAATTTGGCAATGCATGTCTTCCAGATCATCTGTGGCACTCCCTGACCTTTAGCAACAACCAACTGTATATTTTGTATTACTGGTCTTAATCTCACACCAGATTGCTTCAAATGAACAGCCACCCACCTACCTGTCTCCTATTCTTTTTTGGATGCAATTCATCTGCTATAATCAGCAGTACTCCTCCCCAGGTCCTATCTTCTCTAGCTTCCCTGAAAATGCTAAACCCTTCACATTCAATCTTTGTAGCTACATCATCTGCTGTCAGTCAAGTCTCACTAATGCCTATAACTTTTAACGGGATTGCACTAATTTAGTATATTTAATCTCCCACCCACCTTTACTTTCTGAATAGACTACCTTATTTGATATTTTTGCTTGAGAGACTAGATTCCTCACTTGGTCATTCTCATACTCACTCGCTTTATGGGTCCTTCACACAAACTCACTTGCCTCTACTCTAATTACTTAAGTTTCCCTGAATTTGCATGTCAGCATGCTCGGTGAACAAAGCTCTCTCTCCAGACACCTAACATCAAAACCATTCAGATGCAGTCCATCCGCATTGTACAAATCCTTCTTTCCGTCAAACAGAGACCACAGATCTACAAATTCTACATTATCATTTTGCACAATTTATGTATAGACCTATTGGCTATCAATGCCCTCCTCCTCAGTTTGCACTATCATAGCATGGTAGGAGACTTACAATCTTCACCTTTTGCTCTTCAGTTTTGCCTCTTCAAACAACTCCTTTATATCCTCTCTCACAGAATACTTCTCACCTCTCAAATCATTTGGTACCAACCAAGACAATCATTTCCTTTGACTTACCTTTTTGCATTCAGATGGCTTGGCTAATATTGTGAATTTTGCACCTGGGAAACACAATTTTGTCATACTTTTGTTAAATACTCCCCTGCTTATTGAGTCGCCGTACATAATTTTCTCCTTAACTTGTTTTTCTTGTTTGTTTGGTTGGTCTTTATTGTTCTTTCGGATCAACTGCTTCTTTCTTTTTTGAGCCTTGCTTAACTCTTGCTGCTTCTGCAGTTTTACAATTTTGTGCTTTGTCCTATGTAGGATAAGATTTAAGTGCGCTATTTCTTTATTGATATCCATTTCGTTCTCCTCTATTTCCACAGCTGCACGTTTGACATTATTAACATCATTTTCCATCTTACTGTCAATATTTGTTGCGTTCTTGTCACCTAACAGACACTCACTTTTAAAACACTTAATACATGCATATTATATCTCTCCAGTTTTAATTTCTTTCCACATATTCTTTAATTTTCTCGACTCATACATTTCACATACATTGCACTGAATAATATCCCGGAAATTCAAATCGCCAGACAATGTGGCCTTTGCCTCCATTGTTCATCGCGTTGGTGCTATTCCAAAAATATCACAATAAAAATGTTATAAATATACTAATACTCTAAAAACATGAAAATCTACACTAATACATATAATACTCTAATTTTTTGATGAAAAAACACAACAAAACAAATAAAAATCGCTAATTTCGCACAAGCACTAAATTACACAACCATTCGCTATATAAACCTTGAACTCCAATTGTGGAAGCGAACCTTGGAGATCAACAACCTAGGTTCAGGCCAAACAGAGGTTGTCAAGATCAGATTTTCACTTTAAGATAAGTAGTTGAGATATTGTGGAAGTATTACAAGGATTTGTACTTACGTTTTTGCAGATCTGGAAAAGGTATTCATAAAGTGTCCAGAGCTTTTCAAAACTACAGTTGTATGGGATGAACGAACATTATACAGAGCAAAAATAGCCTATATTTAAGTTGCCGTCAGCAGTTAGAATTGAAGGAAATCAAGATAGTTTGATATAAAATCAGGGGGTAAGACAAGGATGCACATTGTCTCCACTCTTATTTACATCTATATGGATCACATTATGAAAGAAATGTGGCATTAAGTATGATGTTATTATTATTATCCAGACCTCCATGGAGTCAAAAGACTCATTGTGGGAGGTCATTTTTAGGAAACACAAAGTTTATCATACCACTCCTTGAAACCATTGACCATTCCCGCTCCAACCACTCTCTCAGGCACTGCATTCCAAGGTTCAACCACCCTCCACACAAAGAAACCACTCCTCACCCTCTTGTGCACAGCCTCCTTTCATAACTTCCAGGGATCGCCCCTTGTCATTGCTCCTTCCCACCGTTCCACCAAGAGAAAGAACTCTCCAACGTCTACCCTGTAACCAGTGGTGAGTTTTGGAAATTTTAACAAAGGGCTCGCATCATCGAACAAAAAAAGAAAAAAAAAAAAAAAAAAAGGCCTAACTTAGCCCTTATACTTATATTGCGACTTTGTAGAGCTTCTGACAGATACGATAATTCTTGTAGGATATCAATCATTAATGTTAGATCTTTAAAACATTCCAAATTGAGAAATCGGTTTAAAAAGCCCTTATATTTATCATTCGATGCAAAATGCTTGCATAAAGCTGGGTAATTTCTAGACAAAGCAAGAGCAGTTCATAAACTGCAAGCTGCCCATCGTGGTCCAAACACACAGCTGATCTTTAAAATTTCGATACCAAGGTCTTTTGCAATTGTATTTAATTCTCGTTGATGATAAAAAGCATAATTTAACCATAAATATTTCAAAATGATTTATTTCTTTAATGATTAATTTTTTTAATCGAATCATCTAATGCTAAGTGTAAATGACGAGCACAATGCCAAATCATAATGTTGGGAAATTTTTGTAGAAGTTTGATTGCAACATCTGATTTGTTTCCTAACATTACACTAGCTCCATCAGAACAAAATGCAATGAAATGATTTTTTATAGTTATCAGAAATTCCATATGAATTGTAAGTAGCAATATAGTAGAATGGATACATTCCATGTGTTATTTTCTAGTTCTACAAGATTATTAAACAAGAACAAGGGGCTCGCAAATTTCAGAAAAATTTAATAAAGGCCCACCAAGAGTCCCTTATAGCTCACCGCTGCCTGTAATTACCTCTCAACAGTTTAAAAGTCTCGATCATATCACCTCTCCTTCTTCTATCCACCAAACTCTGCAGTCCACATTCCCCCTCAGTCAATCCTTATAACTCATATTATATAGTCCTGAAACCATCTTTGTTATCTGCCCCTGTACCCTTTCCACAGTCAATTTATCCCCTTCAAATCCTGGGGACCAAATCTAAGAATAATAGTCTAAGTGTGGTCTGATCAGGGCCTTATACAACAGAATGATAACTCTTTTATCTCTGCAGGTCAGCATCCTTCTCAGTATTGCAACAATCCTCTGAGTTATCCTCACTACCTTTGCATTATGCGCTTTGAATTTCAATTTTCTATCAATCATCATCATCCTCAGATCGCTTGTCTCCCCTACCTCCTCCAGTAAAGCTCCTCTAATCGAGTACGCATCCTCCCATCGATGGATCCCAAACCTAAGACTTTACATTTTGCTGCACTGAACCGACACCCCCATTCATTTGCCCATCTGTCTAGTTTATTCAAATCCTCTTGCAGGGCTGCCACATCTGCACTATTACTGATAACCCTTCCCAGCTTCACATCATCTGCAAACAACTGAATTTTCCCTTGCAATCCATTGACATAAAGGTTGAATAATATAGGTCCCAGTACTGATCCCTGTGGAACCCCACTTGTAACCTTCTGCTTCCTTAATATTGCCCCACCATACCAACTCTCTGATACCAATCAGTCAGCCAAACCTGAATCCATTTAACTAACCCGACATTTAAACCCATGTGAAGCAACTTAAATATCAGCTTATCATGTGGCACCCTGTCAAACGCCTTTGCAAAATCCAAAAAAATGGCAGTATATGCCTTTCCCCTCATCAACTGCTCTTGTCACTTTATTATAAAAGGCAATCATATTACTAAAGCAAGAGCACCCCTTAACAAATCCATGTTGATTCTCACAGATAACATTGCCCTCATCTGCCCAATGCTGTATATAGTCCCTCACTAATTTCTCCAAGACCTTAACTACTGATGACACACAAACAGGCCTATTAGACACTTCCAGTCTGCTACCGCCCTTATGCAGCGGCACTATCTTACCTTCCTTCTATTCCTTGGGTACCTTTCCCACAGCCAGACTTTTATTGAAAAGCCAGGTCAACGGAGCTGTCAGTTCTTTAGCACATTCTCTCAAAACCGTGGTGAAATACCATCCAGTCCAACAGCTTTACTGGTATCCAGAGTACTCAGTATTTGGAAAACACTCTTCTCTTGCACCTCTAAATCCTGATCCTGCCCTATCCCTCTAGTATTAAAACCTCCTCCAGGATGAAATACTCCAATAAAGTGCTCATTGAACAACTATACTATGTCCTCTACATCAGTCACTCTATTCCCATTTTTATCCCTCAATGTCATTCTTCCACAACCGTTTCTCCGCCTACTGGCCACATAGCTAAAAAATTCCCTAGGATTTTCTTTGGATCTTAAGGCCAATCTCTTCTCATATTCCAGTTTTGCCTTCCTCACCATTCTGGTCACTCTCCTGGCCTGCATCTTATATTCTTCGTGTAGCTGTCCCCCCCTCTCCTTATATATATCTTCTATAATCTCTTTTTTAAACTGCAGTTCCTGTTTGATATCGTTTGTCATCCACTTTACACCAAATTGTGTAAAGATGTCATCGCACTTATTATCAGCTCTTCTGATGCTATGACCAAATCCAAAACTCTTGAACCGAATACATTTGTCCCTCAAGAATTCCAGAAATTCTATCCCATTCTTACTACTTGCATTTTCCTTTTCCCCGCTTATACCGCTGTAGTTAAAATCTCCCACAACAATCATTCTTCTTGCACTTGCCAAGCTCAACTGCCTAAACATCTCCTGGTCCCCACCTTCTGTGCTCCCTGGTCTATAGCAACACTCCACTAAATATCTGTCTTGGCCACTTCTACCTCACACCATATGCTTTCAAAATCACCTGTGTCCCTGCCTTCCAAAGCCTCAACTCTTAGAGGGCATAAGTCATCACTTATCATAAGCAGTACTCCACCACCACGTTTTCCTTTCCTATCCTGCCGAAAAATGCTGTACCATGCCACTTCAATTCCGGTTATTATATCATCCGTCATCAACCACGTCTCAGAGATTCCAATAATCTTTGGCCAGGTTGGTGCCACCAATTCATCTCCTTTATTTTGGATACTCCTGGCATTAGTATAGAGCATAAAAATGTCACTGCTTCTATACCTATCATTGTCCCCTCTCGACCCTCTCCTGGGCTCAATGTTAACTGATGTCGTCCCCCTTCCCCCAAGCACCCATTCCCACAAGAGGTCACCCCTGCTACCATTCACCCTAGGAATTCTAGTTTCCCTGCACTAACACACTGACTCATTCAGAAAACAGCAATCTTTCCAGATGCCTTCGTCCTTCCTCATTCAAATGCAAGCAGTCTCTAGCATACAGTTCCCTTCCAAGCATCTACGTATTCCAATCCTCTCTTCTCACACGTTCTGGCTATTATGAGATTCAGTATTGCTGCTCTTCTGCTCAGCTCATCACTATCATACCTGGGCAACACACACGCACAAAATCTTCCCTCTCTGCATTTTCTTTTGCACAACTTCAAGCAAGAATCTCAGATCTCTCACCACCTGGTATTTACACTGCCTCTCAAGTCATATTAGAATTGGAGATGTCAAATTTAGCTCGTTGCTTTATGCAGATGATGATATACTCCTAAACACATCTAGTACAGATCTCCAGGATTCTCTAACTAACCTGAATAACAGCTGTAACAAATATGGCATGAAAATTGGCAATAAAAAGACCAAAACTATGAAAATAGGCAGGAGCATAGAAAACTTCAGCTGCATTCTGAATGGAGATCTTATAGAACAAGTAAAATATTTCAGCTATTTAGGCACAGTTTTTAGTGAAGATGGCAGGTTAAACCTGGAAATAGACAACAGAATAAGCAAATCTGGTGTGGTGGGCAGCCAGCTGATAAATTTATGTGGAATGCAAAAGAAATTAGCCAAAACACCAAACTAGCAGTATACAAGATAGTGTTCAAACCAGTTTTAAGTCATGGATCTGAGAGTTGGGTTAGAAATAAAGCACTTGATCAAAGACTAGAGACCACAGATATGAGTATGCTGAGAAAAAATAGGGGAGTGAACAGATGGCATCAATGGCAGAATCATATTAAAAATAAAGATATTAGAAAGGAACTTGACATTATTAGTATTCAGGTCAGCAGAGCTAACCTAAGGTGGTATGACCACTTAAATAGAATGGGTGAGGAAAGATTAGCAAAACAGGTGTTTGATGTTAAGATGGAAGGAAAGAGACATAGGGGAAGACAACAGTCTAAGAAGATTCAGTCAGAAGTGCCTTAGAAGCAAGAAATGTTAGGTATGACAATATTGGAGTGCTCACAAGTAATAGATTGATTTGGAGGAACATTGTTGATAAGAGATTAATAATAATGTAAACTTAATCATGTAAGTTATGTCATAGAGTAACCTGAATATCCCTTGAGGGTACATATCAGAAAATTGATGATGATGAAAAAACATATCTTGTTTAAAAAACTTCAGTAACTTATTTGACTATCTATGTGAAAGTCATAGAAAGCTGTACTGAATAAATTACTGAAACTATCAACAATTTTATCAGTTTAAAATGAATTTACTTTCTACATGGAAGTCTCAGAATACTTCAATGAAGAAATTTTTCAACTAAAATGATATCAACAGTTTCAAAGTACTTTTCGAAAAGAACGTTAATCTTAAATAAAATTAGTTCATAACACAAATGAACTTACTCAGATCATTTCCAAGTGAATCAGACAGAAATAGTATCTATAATTTTTAACTGAATAAATCCAACATGGATTAATGACTACAGTAAACTTTGCACCTATCTCTTTTTAAAACAATTTTCTCTCTTGGTCTTCTGATAAAGGATAAGAAAAGAAGATTCTTTTATCCTTTACATTACATTCTAGTTTCTACATTTTTTTTTAAATTAACGAATTTATTAATTTATTAAGAAATCGTTGCAACCTAAACATTTTGATCTAGGGTGCTCCACAACATAAAAACTTGGCTTATCTCTTTATGCACTTGTTTTATTTTTTACTTTAATAATTTAGAAACCTTGTTGTAGAGACCAAACACACCAGCATCAAGTTGCTTCAGTCCTCCAGTAAGTGGGGCAGCATTCTTACACTTAGCAATGAAATTAATCTCCCACCTAAAGATAATCAAAACCATCTATGGCCACAGTAGAATTTGAACCTGCAGCCCACTGGTTGGAGAACATATATGCTAACCGTTCAGTTAGCAATTTATTTCTACTTTTTTTTGTTTATTCTCAACTTACAGATCTAGAGCTTCATAGCATAATGTTTTGATCATGCCAGTTTTTTGTAGAGGCTGATGAAGAGATAGGTGGTATACGCTACATATGACAACGGAAAACTTACTGTTCCAATACTCTTACCAGATAGTAACAGTACTGAAAATGATTTCTTCGTTTTTTTTTTTTTTTTTTCTCAAGTTCTGTGGTAAACTTGGCTGAAATAAGAGACAAAAATTGTCAATGCTGTTCCATGTTACTTGTAAAATAATATCCCCAAACTGTGCTACTGTAACTCTCACCCAGAAAAGGTTATTTGTAAATCTATATAGTACATTTTGTGTCATAGGTAGGCTAAGGATTTTTTTTAAATTTTTTATATAGTCTGGAAACCCTGTTCTAGAGACCAAACATGGAACTTTTTTAAGCCACTCTGGGCCTACACGATAAGCAGGGAAGGTTTCGCACAAGGCAATGAAATTCATCTCCCAATGGCAGGATTAAACCTGCAGCCTGTTGGATGCAGAGCAGGTATGCTAACTCGGGCAACCGTATAACTGAAGAACTGATGAATATTTCTGACATGGTCTCATTTCTGCCCCCCCCCCATTCACTGTGCAGTGAATGATTTCTTCAACAATCATGAGAAGTGACAGACAACTAATAAGTAATTATTTCCATTTAAAGGTTTACTAATAGTTTGAAGAATATTAAACAGAGAGGAAAAAAAATTTCTAAAAATCTGTGAAACCTTTTGAAATGACATGGTACTAAGGATCATGAAATGCTCTTTATACCTTATATTTCTGATAAAGTCCCTGTAGCAAGTAATGAAACATTATAGCTAGTCTTTTATGTGCTGAACCATTAGTAAGGTATGGATGTTTGTAAAAGCCCTCCCTAAACAAACTTTAACCTCTACTTGATTAAGGCTTTATTTATTTAAGAGATCTTAACATTACTAAAATAAAGAGACAAAAGGCTTCAGTTCGGCAATGAAAATTATATAAGTGGATATCAAATCCAGCATTATTTCAAAGCCGAATGTAGAAACTATGAAAGTTTCGTAAGGTAGGTTGGCCAGAGAGCTTACGGGAATATATTGTTCAGCATTCACGAGTTGCCTTAGTCATGGACCACTTTCTTCAGAAGTGATCGTACATAATGAAGTTGGTCACATTATATGAGAGCTGTTCAATAAGTTATAAGACTAATTTTACTGGCGCGAAACCACCCATCACAATATTAATTTCTGTGGAATAAAAAAATGTTGCTGTCTGTATTAACAAAAGAGGTTGATAGATGGCATATACGGGCTGATGTGCCAGTGTCACGTGACTAAACGCAAGTTTGTTTTGCCATGCCTACGAGCCACGACCAGTCGTCGAAATGGAAGTGTCCTTGGAACAGCGTTATGCGATTAAATTTTGTGTGTGGTTGCAAAAATAGGCATCGGACACTTTTAACATGATACACGAAGCTTTCCACGATGAAGCAATGTCGAGGGCAAGTGTCTTTTGCTGGCATAAAACTTTTAAGGAAGGAAGGCAAAATGTGGAAGATCTTGAACGTGAGGGAAGACCTTCAACGTCCATCACAGAGAGACAATGATCAACACAGCAGCAATTATCATCAAGGAGGATCGCAGAATTACAGTACGCCAGCTGCATGTTGTCCTGAATATTTCTGTGGGAAGTGTTCACTCAATCAGGGCTGAACATTTGGGACTGAAACGTGTTTGCGCCCGATGGATTCCAAAACTCTTGACACCAGAGCAAATGCAGCATCGAGTGGATGTGTGCACAGAATGGAAAGAAAGACTGGAACAAGAAGGCGACAACTTCTAAAAACGCATCATTACAGCAGATGAAGCTTGGTTGTATCACTATGACCCTACAATGAAACAACAAAGCAGTGAATGTAAGCATCCGTCTTCGCCTACCCCCAAGAAAGCAAAAACTGTAAAATCAGCTGGTAAAGTTATGACCATAATGTTTTTTGACTACGAAGGCATTGTTTACCAACACGCTGTAGAACCCGGGAATACTGTAAACGGCTCATGCTATGTGGATGTTTTACAGACAATGGTACAGCACATCAAAAGGAAGCATCCATTGCTGAAGAATGGCTTCTTATTGCACCATGATAATGCAAGGCCACATATTGCTGGTTGTGTAGTGGACGTTTTACAGAAGAACAACATACATATCCTACCACACCCTCCATACAGTCCTAATCTCACACCATGCGATTTCTGGCTGTTTCCTCAGCTCAAGAAACCACTAAGAGGCCGCCATTTCAAAAGCAACAAAGCATGTGTAAAAGCTGCGGAGGCGGTTTTGAAAGAACTCTCAAAAAACAAACTTTCACATGTGTTTAAGAAGTGGACGCAACGTTGGGACAAATGCATCGCATCTCACGGTAGTTACTTTGAAAAAGACCATGTAAATGATGACGATTAAAGGTAATCTGTTTTCTGTATAAATATAGTCTTATAACTTATTGAACAGCCTACGTATGTATTAGGGGGACTGAAATGAAAGCATTAACTGGAAGTACAACAGTTTCATTAAAATTAACTTTTACAGAATTTAGCATTCTCAGTTTTACCATATATCTATTAGCAATATATAATTTGAATACTTAGAGAAGCTTTAAACCAGTGAAAAAAACCAAAATATTTCATATACATGGACAGGCTGAAAAGTAATGCCTGCTACCTTACCATATGCATCCTAACCGATGCATCCATTTCTGAGTGTTTTACTGTATAATTTTTAAACCATTTCTATATAAAACATGTTTTTTTGTGTGTGTGTGTGTGAGAGAGAGTATACACACACAGTAATGTCATCATCATGCATATCAAGGATTTAGGCCTAGCATGGCCTGTTCTGGCCTTAGAAGTCATCGTCAAATCTTTTAAGAGGACGTCCTGGTTTTCTTTTCCCCAGTGGCTTATACTTTAAGGTTTGTTTTGGTAATCTTTCTATTTTCATTCTTTAAATGTGTTCCATCCATTTATGTTTATATTTTTCAATTTTTTCTATTACTGATTCTTGGTTTAATTCTTTCATAATTTCTTTGTTTCTTTTGTGATCAAATAGAGTATACCGTGCAGTTTTTCTCATAAACTTCATTTCTGCTGTTATTAATCTTTGTCTTTTTGTTTTATTGTCCCGATTTCACTTCCAACACAGTAATGTATTAATACATTTATCTGATATTCAAAACAACCACCCTTAAATTAACCAATTGATTCTGGTAGATCACTGTGTAAATATTAAGTTCTGACCTGTCAATTATCAGAACTTGCTGTTCTCATAACTGAAGGGTTGGATAAACAGTATTCTTGAAAAACTCCATGATGCACATAACGTAGATGCTATCGATATCAACAATATCAGAAGATGGGTTAGAAAAATAAGGAAACATATACATTTGATTTGAAGACAACAAAAAGAATCAAGCACTAATTGATGAAAATCAGAATAACAATGAACCAAATGGAAGCATAAATTTTACCTGACTTGGAAAACCTTGGCAAGGTTTTCCAAGTCAGGTAAAACATAATTTACTTTTGACACATTCTTAGAACCATCTTTTGTCATACTGTAGTGAAGGCATTATTGTGACAGATTTTTAAAATCCAAATCAGGCTATTACATGAAAGTTTCAAACTTTGTTGAATAATCGTACCATATCCAGCCTAAAGCCAGGACTTCAGTTCCAAGTGACTTATTTACTTGGTTCCATAAAGGGGCATCTATGTGGACAACTTAACACTAAGGAAGAATTAAAAACATTCAATACATTAAAAAGTCATGATCATTCATTTTCTAAAATACTTTCAACATCTGAATTCAACACTGAGAAAAATGCAGCTAGAACCAAGATTCTATATATATATATATATATCAGTGGAGTCGCATGCCCATTTAGGTTAGGTGTGGTCATGCGAATCATGCAACCCATACTACAAAATTCACATCAATTTGACCACACGATTGCATTTTTATTGATGTTTGAAAGTTTTAAAGAGTGCATAATGCATCAGCACACATCTTAATTGGCCCAATGCAATTAATTAACTGAATACTTTAAGTTATCTATTAATATAATTTTAAATATGGAAAGCATAAAGGTCAAATGAACAATAGCTATGCTTCACACGTACCATTTATGTGAGAAGCACAAAGGGTTTATGCTTCGTGGTGAGATTAGATTACCATTGGCAAATACTAGAGTGAGACATGGATAATTTGAATTTTGATACGATTTTTAAATACAGCCATATAATACGCAGAGAAATCTGCAAAAGTAATCACTCAGGAAATTATTTTTCCAGAATAAACCAAAGAAAGACTGAAATAACTCATTTTACTTACTTATTCATACACAAGTTCCAACCTTCTTCGACTATAATAATACAATCTGCAAAAGCTCTGGCAGAAAACAAGTCATTCAATAGATTGTCAGCACTGTTTCCCATTGTAAATATGGGTGTAAAAGTTATAAATTATTTATAGAAAATTATATTATTAAAAACCTGTCTATATCGGTGTGCTAAACACGTTAGTTCACACTTCATGCATGCAAAACAGATGAAACTCAGAAAACATAAACAGCAACTCGTGACAAATGACAATCACAGCCACTGATTTCTGGGTGCTATTGTCTCAGTGCACACCCTGCCTTGCTTTCCAAGTGGTTTAAAATCACTGGAATGCTAAGAATCTGACCCACTGCAGCATCTATACATCTGTGCAAAGGGCTTAAAGATGTTTGTGACCGCACACCCAAGCTATTAACGCAAATGCGATGCAACGTATATGCATCGAAAAGTGTCCTCTCTGTGAAGCATTAGTATATTGTGTTTAATTTTAGAAATCACACGAAGTCAGGAAACAATTAGGGGGGTCTTTAACAGGAATAAATGTAAAAATATAATAGCGATGATACTGCTATTCTGCAATATCATCGATATTGCAGAATAGAAGTTTTTAAGTATTTCTGGTTTTATTTAGAAATAGTCATTATTTTCATGCTGCCAACCACAACTACAAAAAAAGTAAATTTAACATACTGCATTCTTTATGCTGATGCAGACTCAAAAGACCAAATGAAGAGAAAAACGTTTCTTAAAAAAAAAAAAAAAACCTTTAATCAGCTTGTAACTTCACACTAGAAAATTTCTTTGAAATAGCAATGCTTGATTAAAGAAGTCAAAAATATATTTCATTTTCATAAATACAGATTCACTAAATGCAATATCTTTACAATGTGGTTTCAGTATGCGGACATAACTAATAACTACTACTACTTTTCCTCATCTGTTCTATTAGGGTAAGCATCTTTCATCAGCATTTCTTAGCAAATGTATCTACAACTGTTTAAAGTAAATGTTAATAATTTTATCCTATTTATCCAACCCTGAATCTAACTAAAGAACTGAAGGTTTCAACCTTCTATGGCTGGAAGTGTTATGAAAAAAGAGAACTGAAGTTTATTAACACAATAAACACCATGAATATAAAAAAACACAAGCAACAATGTAGCTTTATTATTTTTTTACAAAGAAATTACAACACAGTTATGTTATAATAACTTAAGTCTTTGGTTTAAGAACATCAATTATTCAAATAACAATATTCTATAATACATATTGCTGTCCTAAATGGCTGCAAAAAATGTAACTTTTTTAAAAAACTGTTAACACTATTTTAACCATGGAAAGATTCAGTTATCCGAAGACTAAAACTTTGCCAAAAAAAAAAAAAAAAAACACCTAATATGTACAATATGGGCATACACACACACACACACACACACAAGCAACTCCAAAAGTTTCATAAAAAAATATGAAGCAGCATAAAACTTTTAATGGCAACTACATAATACAATCATGAATTTAAAAAATCTTCCTGTAGAGGAAGATTTTTTAAATTCACAACCTTACAACTATATAAGAATACATGCCATATTTACATTTTAAACTTCAGTGCTTAAAATACATATTTAAAAATGCATATTTACATGAATATTAGACACCCTTCCCTCATTTCCTAGTTCAAACAAAAATATATTTTAAATGAGAACCATTATACAATCAATGGTTTCGTGATAGCAGTTTAACAATAAAGAAAAATTATTTTTGTTTTCCCTTTTCTTTTTTGTTAATAATTTCTCTCTCTTTCTCTAATTTATTTTTCACTTTGGCATTTGCTGAAAGCAAACAAAAAGTTCCAAAAGAGAAGATAGTAAAATAGCAATCAGCTTGTCCAATAAAATGAAAACAATTACTAATATGGATAAATAATCCTGGTGAATTTAACAAATAAACTAAGATTATTTACCATAGGCAAAAAAAGAAACGTGACTTTTGAGCTCAAAGCCTCTACCTTCTCCATAATAATACACTGAATTCTATTCTACTACTCCAGTTTCCCATTTTCTATGAACTAAAAATTCATTGTCCTTGTAATTATTAACTCACATAATGTTTATAAAACTTTCATTTCCTATAAGACATTGTACATTTCTACAGTGTAATTCAGCAGTTAGTGATGCTGCTCTCTGGTTGGAAAAAAACTAGGTTTGAATCCCAAATCTCATCTAACTTAAGGATATTTATATGGACTTTATCCAACTGAAGGTGAGTTAGCTGGTCTTAGTTTTTTTTTTTTTACAAAATAGGTAAATTAGCCAGGAAACACCGAGAAACAGAAAAAAAACTATGTAGGTAAAATTAATGCATCATTGCAGTATAAATTACGTTTATAAGAAGGCAAGTGACTTGGTTGCAATAACAGGCCAATGACCACAATGCATTAACCACCCAACCGGCCAAGATGTATATATACGTCCAGGTTACCATGATGAAAAATGCATATTAAAATTGTAATACCATTAATATTACATTGAAATATATGATGGATACAAAGTGTAGAGGAGTGGTGTATTTTATCCATATTACGGCGGCGTGGTTAATAGAAGACAAGATGAGATAAAAACTTATGCATGTAAAAACATGTGACAAGACATTCAAATGCTATTTATAAAATAAAAAATCATGGCTATTCGTTTGGCCAAAAGGTAACAGTTCCATGGCATACACATTCCATTTTGGACCCCTCCCCAGTTTAAGCAACACCTAGCAGGTGTATTACTTTCACTCAAATTTTAGCAAATTTCTTCAGTATATTGATAGATAGTAAATATACAAAAAGTTAAAAAAAAAAAAAAAAAAAAAAAAACGGACTCTCTTCTCCCCTTCCATTACTATCAGCAATTTCAGTATGCAAGTCAAACTAAAATTAATGATATGGTCATTTAAGGTCAAAGCTGGATAAGAGATCTCCAGACAGGCTTTCAAGAATGTGGAGAACTAACTGGAGCTTCTGATTTAATGTCAAATTCTCATATTTCATGGTACACTCCACTGGTAGATGTCCACCTCAATAGTGAATGAAAAGGATGGGCTAGGAATCTGGATCAAATTATATTCTGTACTGGCTTATTCATCATCATCATTCATCCGCACATGCAAATCGAATGAGATACAGTATTAAAACAAACTAGTTAAAACTGAAGAGAAAACAAAATATGAGTGTCAATTAAAATAGAAATTGAAAAATATGCAGCTGGAAGGAAATGTAAATATTGAAAACATCTTGAATCGTATCATGAATAGCATAAAAGTAGCAGAAGAAAATTCAATTGAAATTCAAAATAAAATACAGCATAAAAAGATGGTTTAATGAAGAATGTGAACTGGCAGTAAAGAAAAAAAAAAGAAGCATTTGGTTTAATTACCCAAATGATATTCATGTCACACAGAAATACAAAAAGAGCAACAAGGTAGCCAATAAAATAATCAGACAACAGAAAAAAAAATTTATGTGAACAGATTGAAGAATACCTTACAGTCAATAACCTTAAACATTTTTTTCATGAAATTAAAAACTAAAAAACAGGCTGCCCACATCCAAAACCAACAATAGCAATAGACAAACACTAGACATGAAATAGCAAACAGGTGGAGAGAGTACTTTAACAAGCTTCTAAATTGTGATGAACCTTCTTAGTCTTTAAAACAGAATACTTATCATACCTGTCACTCAGAAATATCTAAACCTTCACTAGCAAAGACAACAAGGAACTGATGAAACAGTAGCCAAACTCAATAAATATGGGAGATGTGAATTAACCTTTCATATGCATAAGCTGGTAAATTTAATATGGGAAAAAAGAAGAGATACCCACAGAATGGAAAGAATCACTAATCATTCCTATATAAAAAAGGGAAACAAGAGATATCATTTACTGTCAGAGGCTACAAAATTTTATCTAATATTATACTAAAAAGAATCTTAACCATGTGGAAAGGCTTATATGTTCGTCACACATGTTGAAATGGATTTTAACGGTATTGATGCGAACACAGATTGATAAGTAAATAACTATTTATTAACTTAAAAGCTAATATTTCGCTGGTATTATATCCAGCATCTTCAGAGCACACAAAGTTTGTTATAACAGCGAGACAACCACAATCCGGTGTAACAATGGGACTAGTATAAGTAATTGCAGCATGCAACACAAGACTAAAGTCCTAATTAGGCACCATCTAAGTTAAAAAAAAAAACCAGTAGTCCGAAGTTTTAAAAAATACTAGTCCAATTAGTAGACTTTGAAAGTTTTGAAAAAAAATTAATTTGGTCTTGGGATGACTGTCTCCTAAATCTTTGGTAGATTTATACAGCCATACTTGTTGAGGTTTGGAGTATGTTTTAAGGCTTCTGTTGATTCCAGGAACAACCTCTCTGACTTGTAGAAGCTTCTGTGCAGTCCTTTTGTTTTTTTCCAATTGTTCCTGTGTGCGGGGGTATCCAAAGCATGGTCTGCCAGACCCGACTTGCCATAGCGAAAGTGCCAGATATATTTTTTGTGTTCACTGAGGCGGATGTTCACAGTTCTTCCTGTCTGTCCATAGTAAGCTCGATGACATGAACAGGGCACTTCATAGACTCCTGGATGTGATAAAGGAGTGAATCTGTCCTTAGGTGAATGGATGAGAGTTGCCAATTTCACAAAAGGTTTAAATACGGTGCATAGTTGGTGTTTGTTAAGCACCCTAGGTATCTTTTGAGATGTGCCTTTAATGTATGGGAGGGTGATAGTTTTGTTGTAGTCTTCTGTGGTAGATAGGGGGGGGGGATTTTGGGGTAGCATTTAGTATTTTATCTATCTTATGGGGGTTATAGCCATTGGTCAGGAAGGTGTGACACAGGTGAGAAAGTTCAGCAGTGAGAGCGACGTCATTGGAACAAATTGCTCTAGCTCTATCGGTCAGTGTTTTTAAGATACCATATTGTTGAGAAGGGTGATGGTGTGATTGATTGTGTATCCAATTCAACATAAAAAGAATCTTACCTTATGGTGAAGAAAATATAAGTGAATAGTAAGCAGGATTCCAAAGAAACAGATCAACAGTTGACCAATTTTTACACTTGGACAGATACTGGAAAAAAAATGGAAATATAATCTGCAGGTCCATATTTTATTTATAGATGTTAGAAAAGCATATGACCGCATTTATAGAGAAGGCCTTTGGGGAATATTAGATGAACTAGGAATACCTCAAGATAATACATTTAATCAAAATTTGCACCACCGACAGCCAAAGTATAGTATTAGCTAACGGAATTAGATCAGAACCTTTTAACATTAAGACAGGAGTAAAACAAGGAGATGTCCTTTTGCCCATAATTTTAAATTTAGCATTACAAAAATGTATTAGAGAAATTGTAAAAGGTAACATAAACAGAACAGTAATATTAGGATATGCAGATGATATATATAGTTGGAGAGCCTCCGTAGCTCAATTGGTATAGACCAAGCCCTTTGTCAGAAAGAACTGGGTTCAATTCCCATTCAAGATGTGAGGAACTTTATCTGTTCTCCTTCGACTAAAGGTGAGCCAGCAGGTCTCATATGTAGGTAAGGGGTTTTTTTCACCCGGAAACTCTGGTTTTTCATCACACCCCAAAACAGGCAAAAGGGCCCCCATGAACACACACACATCTACAGACTTTTTTAAATAACGAAACCTGTGGTGTGATCATAATTAAAAGAAACACACGTATTAACCACAGTGAAAATTATTTAATTGTAAATATTTCATCCTAAGTATCTCAGGACATCATCAGTACAGTAGTTTTAAACAATAATAGGAATAACATACAGTTAGGGCGCATGATTACAATAGAATCATTAAACGTGCATAAAGTAGTACAAAAAAAAAAAAAAAATTATTTAACACAATTTTGTATGACAATTTCCCATACTTTAGGAATAGTAAGAACGTCGCTGCAGTTTAAGTTTGGTCTGTGTAGTAGGGTCAGAACTTTCTTTGTATAAACGTTCATGTTTATATAAAGATCTATGTAAAAGTTTAGACTTTTCCTAATGGATCCTATGGTTTGGATTTTCAATTCCGTGTTGAGAGAGGCCAGATTTCTGCGGTTTAAAAAGACGAATGTGGTCTTGATGTTCCGAGATGCATTTCTGAACAGACCTACCTGTCTGTCCAAAGTAAGATAATTTGCATGAGCATGGAATCTCATAAATGCCAGGCAACATCAAAGGTGAGAGTTTGTCCTTAGAAGGTAACAATAAAAATTCAGGAGGCATAGGGCTAACCACCTTATCCTCGATGTGGTTGCGGTTTCAAATCATAATAGGCCACGCCTAATACGAATGTAACAGGCCACTAGGGCGGGCCTAATACAGGAAAGGAGGGGATATACGGTTGGAGAAAATGCTGAAAAACTATAATTACAAATTAACCAGGATAAAACTGAATATTTAAATGTATGCAGAAATCACAATCATAGGGAAGATGACCAGTTTATCATTGATAACCTAAAATTTAAAAGTGCTGCCTTCTTCAAATATCTTGGAACATTGATTACTCTAGATAATAAAATTAGTAAAGAAATAAAAGCTACAATACATGCCTCCAATAGATCTTATCATTCACAACATCATTTACCATCTTCCAAAATTCTATCAGAGTTAAAACAGAAATGTACACAACTGTCATTAGACCTATTGTTTAATGAAACCTGGAGCAAAACAGACTGAGATGCATTGTAGATCCTTGAAAATAAAATCCTCAGAAGGCAACTGACAAAAGAGATAACACAACAGGTGAATGGAGAAGATATCAAAAACTATATGAACTCTATAGATCCCACTTCTAGTTGATGAAATTAGAGAATGTAGGTTGAGATGCCCTAGAGTAGTGATGAGCAACCCATGACCTGCAGGTCGTATGCAGCCCTCCAACTACTAACCTGCAGCCTACCAAAAAGTTGCACTTCATTTAATTGAAGTGTAAAAATTTTGGCAAAAGGCACAATGTGTTATCAATATGAAGCATACATTAAGAAGTCACGTGAAAAATATTTGCTCGCGATGATAGTTCTGATTGTGATATATGAAAATAATTGCATTATTCTTGAATAAACTTATTGATAAAAATTGTTTCAAAACCTAAGCAAATTATAAATTTATAACGGTAATATAATTATTTCTTTCAAAAAATTGCCTCTTTACAATTTTTTATTTATTTATTTATTTTTATTTTTTTATTGCAAACAGAACCCTGTGTTTAATCAATGAGTTCAAAATCTAGAAAATGCAAAGTTGAGGACAAAAATGTCAGTTTAATAAAAGATGGACATGTGACTATTTTTTTTTACTTGCATAAAAGACTATGCTGTTTGCTTGATATGTTATGAAAAGATATTTGTTCTCAAGGAATATAACATCAAGAGGTATTATAAAACTAAACGTTCTTCAAAATTTGACAATTTGCAAGGATAGTTGCACAAAGACAAAGTGAATCAAGTGCAAAAAAATCTCGAACAATGGCAAAATGTATTTAGAGCTGCTTCATTAACCGCAGATACTGCAGCTCATGCAAACTACGTTGTTAGTCAGATTTTGGCAAAAAAAATGAAATCATTCTCTGATGGAGAAATAGTAAAAGAATGCTCACTAGCATTCTTTTACTATCAGGGAAAGCAGATATTACTTTCCCTGATAAAAAAAGATACAATTTCAAAAATCAGCTTGTCGTGATTTACAATCGCAAGAAGGATTGACGATCTTTTGCAAAGTAGTATTGAGGAAATTTTGCAGGGAAATATTTCTAAGTTAGAATGGATTGCTTTGGAGTGATATTAAGTTAAGATAAGTTGTGATATTAAGTGATATGGCACGACTTCTTGTCTTTTTGAGAGGAACAGAAATTCTAGTTTTAACATCACCAAAGAATTTGCATCTTTAGTTCCATTGAAAGGAACTACTACTGGAAAAGATATATATAATTATTATTATTATGTGACACCTCAAGGGAGTCCACAGACTCATCAAGGGAGAGTGTGCCAACAGCAATGAATAATTGATTCCCTTCCAACTACTAATCACGCTAAAACATGCTTAACTTTTTGCATGAGCCATTAGTAGCACAGGCTCTACCAATTGACCAACCTTTGCCGGCAAACAGGGAACTGAAAATTGTTCTTAATCAATTAAATATCCCAAAAGAAAAGATTGTCAGTATAACAACAGATGGAGCTCGAGCATGTCTGGTATGAATGTTGGTCTGTCAGGATTATTATCCAGAGACATAAAAGATTAACAGGACGCGAAATAATTATTTCTCATCACATTTTGCACCAAGAAAACTTGAGTGCAAAAGTTTTGAAAATGCCCAATGTTGTTCCACTGATCATTAAAATTGTAATTTTTTTTAGATCGAGGAATGAATCATTGCGGATTTAAGGAATTTTTGAGAGATATGGAAAGCGAATATGGCGATATCCTTTTTAACATTGAGGTTCTATGATTAATTGGTGGCACAATGCTTAAGCGTGTGTACGATTTGAAGAGCAAATGTTATTCTTGGAGATGAAAGAGGGCCCATTTCCAGAATTTAATGACAAAGACTGATGTGCAACTCTGCATTTTGCATTGACATTACTCAACATTTGAACGAATTAAATGTAAAGCTTCAAGGACAGAACAAACTTATTATTGAAATGTTCAATAAAATACCTTTGAAAATAAACTAAAAATTTGGAATCAGCAAGTGGAATCTAATAATATGGCTTGTTTTCCAATTTTGAGAAAAGAAAATCCACCTGAAATGAAAAAATATGCAGAGGAAATACAGAGAAGAATTCAGTTCACAGCTCAAAAACTTACGTGAAAATGAAATTAATTTTGATATTTTCTCATCACCCTTTAATATAGATGTGGAAAGGATTCCCGAAGAATTTCCAATGGAAATAATCGATTTGTAAAGCAACACTGAAGTAAGTTTCAAAATGTTAGGCATTGACTCTTATAAGAGTTATTTTGGTCCTGATAAATTTCCATTGCTGGCTACCCATTCCAGGCAAATAATGAGTTTATTTGGTAGTACTTATCTGTGTGAACAACTCTTTTCATAAATGAAAATTAAAAATTATCTCATTAATTAAATTTCAGCAGCTATTTAATTTCTTTTGATTAAAAAAACTATGTACGTATACCTGTGTATATATTAAAAGTATTACTAATAAAAAGTAAATCAAATTAAAAAAATCTTTTCATTGTAAATCTATGTCGAAAATAACTAATCCCACTCCATAAATTAAAATTTTTTTATTAATATATTCAAGTATTTAATACTGTGTTCATTGCAGCCCATATGGGATATTAGGTTTTCAACTGTGGCTCACTGAAGAACAAAGGTTGCTCATCACTGCTCTAGAAGATAATTTCCAAAAAGACTTAGCTGAGATGGGAATCCAGAACTGGAATGAAAAAGCTCAAGACAGAAAGGAATGGAAGTAGTTAGTATATGCAGCAAAGAACCTTAGAGGTTCAGCAAGCTGAAGAAGATTATTGGCTTAAATTCAGAACAAAATGCTGATTATGGTGGAATGTCATACTGGCATTCCAAAATTCAAACCAAAAATTAATTTAACCAGACATCACCTGGTTAAACAAAGCTTATGCTGTTTTTTATCAGGGAGCCAGGTCAAAACAGCAAAAGTTATCTCTGAAACAAATTCAAACTCAGCATAAGCAGAATTGAAGACTAACAATTCTGGGAATTATAATGAGCAATACACAGTCTATATTTATGTTGTAAGTCTTACTGACTGTTGGAACACAAGATTTTGATGCTGACTGACAATAGGTGTGTGGTCCTATGAATCTAAATTCTTGCTCATCCACAATGATAATAAGGCTGGAGTTTGATAACTACATAACTTTGGATTTGGCATGCACACCTTTGCTTCAGATTGGTGGTGGAGAATTTGATCTCACAAGTTTATTTTGTCAGAGCAGATCACATGCTGTAATGCTTTTTGATTTTTTAACCTCATATCTGACCATGTACATCCAATGACAGCAATACCACCTTCAAAATTACCTTTGAACTAGAAAGCTTCAAGAATGATCGGATAGAATTCAGTGTGTGTGTGTGTGTGAAATATTCTGCCTCCACAGCTCAGTCCGTATTGACAATGTCCTTTGATCAGGAAGACCAGGATTCACATCCTATCTAGATCACAATGCATCTTTATAAAGTTTAAAGTGAAGGCGAGTTAACCAGTCTCACATAAAGGTAGCTAGGTTCTCATCCCAGAAACTAGTGTTTCTGAGAGTGATGAGAATGATGAAATAACCATCTTATTTCAATAATTTAAGATTATGAAAGCCAAGGCCATTTCACTGAATGTGGATCATAAAGCCCTGTAGTATATCAACAATGATGTGGAATATTATAGAGAAGTATATAAGGCAACAGCAGATGATTCCAAATTCATCTGGATTTTGGATACATCGAAAGGAAGGAAGGATTTCTCAGAACAGTAATAGAAGGTAAAGTTCCTAGAAAAAGAGGAAGGGGAGATAAGACCATCAATGAGATGGATGGATGGTGTGTGTGAAGTGACTGATCTTCAGAGAGTTGAAGTTGCCAGAAAAGCATACAACAGGACTATATGGAGAGGCTTGGTGTGGCACATCACAGAGCATCAGAATGACCACACGGTATCTGTGGATGCCCGGTGAACATATAGATGGAGTAACTGTATGATTCACTTCCTCACTTATGAAATATGCTTTTACTGTTAGAAAAATGATTCCAAATTCATCTGGATGAAATGCAGTACTTTTTTTTTTTTTATACCACTATGAATAACTGTGGAGAAACAGATTTAAAAGCCAGATGTGGTCCAACTTGTTATCACATGACAGCTATTCTCCAGCTTTTTTTTTTGCTAGGCACTATAACTTATTTTTGTTACTACTAAGCATATAAAGATTTTTCATTACAGAATAAGAGCTTAATAAATCCATCATACATCATTTGTAACAGTTACAGTCAGAAACTGTAACTGTTACAAATGCTTAAAAGAGCCTATCACTGGCTATAATCTTTTTCTACTATCATAACTCATTCCAATAACAGGCTGTTATTATTTGTATTATATTGTTTTGCTTTACAAAAAAATGTGTGTGTACAGTAATTTATGTATTATCCACCATTATATGTCAAGGGAAAGAAATTTTGAAGATTCAACAGTAAGAGAATATCAGAGTGATGTTCAGATGGAAAATATGCATCTGTTTCAAAATAAAGCATATTTACTAGTTCTGGCATAGTTCCACATGTGTGATTACGTGGCTCACAAATTGCTACTCCTCTCTTGTGTTTAATCTACTTCATTTCAGCATCACTGAAATGAAGTGTCTTCATGTCCATCAAGCCCTTCACTATATTTGCTGGTATAGTACTAAAGGTTCTACATTGTGAATGTCATAGGAATGCAATCCTCTTCACCCTCAATATGTAAGATACAAGTGCCCAGCATTTACTTCCCTGATATTCTGATTATTTCCCTAAATAAATAAAAGGCTATTTTACACAAAAAATGGTTGTAGAAGCTGCAACATGTTACTACTGCAAATGCAGGGGCTACAAACTGGAAAGAAAGAAGAATCTTATTAGCATTTATTTGTAAAAATCTTCAGGATGCTAATTAAAATCCACAGAATAACTGGTATCAAGTGCAAAGGGTACACTATTTTTAGTAAGGATACAGAGGAGAGGCATGCTGCTAATGATATCAGATAACTTGAATCCAGTTAGAGTTGAGACCTATGATTGTAGTACTACTACTACTACTACTAACAGTATTTCATGTGGCAGTGAGTTTAAAGCCATCTGGTGTGAGGTGGAATTTAACAAGATCAATTACATAGTGGGGTGTTGTTACAGACCTGGTGGATCAGTTGCTAGTGATAAAATGCATCACCAAATAGACAAGATAAGAGCAAAAAGAGTAATCATAATAGGAGACTTTAATTATCCATCTATTGAATGGGTAGCAGCAGAATCTCATGAGAACCATGAAAATGCATTTATTGAGCTGTTGCGGGACAACTTTTTCAAGCAGCATGTGACAGAAGGAACTCTAGGTCAAAGAGTGTTAGATTTGATTATATTGTCAGAGGGAGTTTCAGTTAAAGGTGTAACTATTCTGCCTCCGGCTGGTGACAGTGATCATGTGGTCTCACTTGGGAAGTGACTAAGTTTATGAATGTTTCATTCAGAAAAAGGGTTGTTGAACTACAAAGCAGGAAATTATGACCAACTGAGGAGTATACTGAGTTCAGTGGAATGGGTTCGGTTGCTGGATGGGAATATCAACAATGAACGGGAAGCATTTAATGATGTGATATCATAATGTGTCCCGAGAGTTCGAAGAATAAATAGAGTATGAGTCAAATGATGTGTAATCTTATTAAGAGATTCGTAAGGAAAGGATGATGTGGAAGGAATACCGTGTACATAAGGATGATGTGCATTATGAAAATTATAAGTAGCAGGCTAGAACAGTCACAACTGTTGTACAGAAAGCACAGTCTGAGTATGAAAAGAAACTGGCTCTACATGCTAAAGACAACCCACAAGAATTCTATCAATATGCTGCAAGTAAAACAAAGAATGAATACAAAAGAATAAACTCTTCTAAATGCAGATGGCATGAGGGTTGAAGATGCAGAAGAGATTGCTCAACTAATGAGTGCCGATTTTGTTAAAAGCTATCAACCTGGTGTATGCAACACTGAGCTCACTACTACTACCTCTTCACTGGATGAAGAAACTCAGGTGTATGAGGACAAGGTGCATTAGAGCTATTGCAGAAACTGAATATGAATTCAGCAATAGGGACTGATGGGATATCAGCAGGTGCTAAAAGAGTGTTCAGCTGAAATGGCCATTCCTTTGACCAGGCTGGTTAATGAGTCTCAGAACAAGGAAGATTCCACAGGAATGGTGCAAAGACCAATGTATCCAACAGGATACATTGGTCTTTGGCAGTGAAGGAAAAGAAGAAAGCATATCAAAAGTTCCTGTCAAATAAGTCAGCTTGTGCTCTTAGAGAATACAGAGACAAATGCAAGAATGCTAAACACTGTGTAAAACTAGCTAAACAAAAGTCATGGGAGGACTTTGGCAAGAATATAGAAAATAAATATCAAGAAGGTGGCAAAATATTCTGGAGGTTGTTGAAGAAGCTTAGGAATGGAGGAAAGAGTGCTGTAAAAGGAGTTAGAGATGATAAAGGTGACATGAAAATGCGAGAAAAAGATATCCTTGAAGTATGGAGTAATTACTTTGAAAAACGGATAAATGAAACAAGCAGTGATGATGGCACAGTGATAAAAAACACTGACCAGGCATGCAGTCAGGAATACATATCCATACTTGAGGTAGAAAAAGCCATCAAAGGCTTGAAATGTGGAAAGGCAGCAGGACTAGATGATATTTGACCAGAAATACAGAAGTATGGCAGTATAAGAGTCTTACAGTGGCTGCACTGCATAGTTCAAAAAGCCTGCACAGAGGGACGAATTTCCAATGATTGAAGTAGAGCTCTCATAGTACCCATATATAAAAAGGGAAATAAAACTGAATGTGAAAATTACAGAGGTATTTCCCTACTGAGTGTTCCTGGCAAGATCTATGCAAGTATACTTGAGAAACGGTTGAGAAGAATTGGAAGAAAAGTTTGGTGAAGAACAAGCCGGATTCAGGCCAAATAGAGGCTGTCAGGATCAGATCTTCAATTTACGACAAATAGTTGAGAAAGCATGGGAATACAACAGAGATCTGTATTTAAGTTTTGTCGATTTGGAAAAGGCATATGACAAGGTGCCAAGAGAGAAGCTATTCAATATGCTACAGTTATATGGTGTCAATGGGGCATTATATCAAGCAATACTTAGTCTTTATCTGAGTTGTAAGTCAGCAGTTAGAATTGAAGGACGTACAGGAAGATGGTTTAATGTTAAATCTGGTGTGAGACAAGGATGTACATTATCCCCTGTGTTATTCATTATCTATATGGATCACAGTATGAAGGAAAGTGGTATTAAACATGATATCAAAATTGGAGATCTTAATGTCAGCTCTTTGCTTTATGCGGATGATGTTATACTTCTAAATAAATCCGCTACAAGTCTGCAAGATTCTCTGACTAAATTGAATAACTGTTGTAATATATATGGTATGAAGGTCAGCAGTAAAAAGACAAAGATAATGAAAATAGGCAGAATCATTGAAAATGTCAACTGTGTTGTGAATGGAGAACCTGTGGAACAAGTGAAACATTTCACCTACTTAGGCACGATTTTTACTGAAGATGGTAAATTAAATATAGAAATAGACAACAGAATCAGCAAAGCTAGTATGGTACGAAGTCAATTGAATAAATTCATATGGGAATAAGAGAGAAATTAGTCGGAACACTAAATTAGCTGTATACAAGACAGTGTTCAAACCAGTTTTAACTTATGGATCTGAGAGCTGGGTCAGAATTAAAACACTTGGCCAAAAACTAGAGAGAGCAGATATGAGAGTCCTGAGAAAGATTATTAAGCGTGAACAGATGGCATCAATGGCAATATCATATTAAAAACGAGGATATTAGGAAAGAACTTGACATTGTCAGCATCCAGGAATGCGTTAGTAGAGCTAATCTCAGGTGGTATGGTCACTTAAACAGAATGGGCAAAGAAAGATTAGCAAAACAAGTGTTCTCTGCCAGGTTGGCAGCAAAATGACCCAGAGGAAGACCAAGATATAGGTGGATTGATACGGTACGAAGTGCCTTAGACGATAGAAATATCTTTCTTCTTTGAGTGCCATCTCCTATCGGAGGTCGGCGACCACCTTGGCAAATTTTGAGCGATTCTCAGCTATTCTGAGCAATCTCTCAGAGTTCATACCAGTCCACTGTCTGATATCTGCCTGCCAAGATTTTCTTCATCTTCCTTGTCCTCTTCTTCCATTTATCTTCCCTTTTATAATCAATTGAAGTATCTTATATTTTTCATTACGAAGTAGGTGACCAAGATATGCAGTTTTCCTTCTTTTTATGGTATCTAGAAGTTCACGTGATTTCCCCATTTGTTTCAGTACTTCCTGATTGGACGTTTTTGCTGTCCATGGGATTTTTAACATTCGTCTGTATAACCACATCTCAAAAGCTTCAAGTCTTTTTATTGATGTTGTCTTCAAGGTCCAAGTTTCTGCACCGTACAGCAGTTCAGACCATACATAGCATTTAACCATGCGTACTCTAAGCTTAAACTGTGGTTACACAGTGTTGATTTCATCAAGAGAAACTTTTTTCTTGCCATTTCAATTCTAACTTTTATTTCCATTTCTGGATTGCAGTCTTCATTTAACCAGCATCCGAGATATTTAAACTTTGCCACTCTTTCTATTTGTTTCCTATTTAAAGAAAGTGCTAAATTAAGAATTGGTTTCTTACTTATGACCATGAATTTAGTTTTGGTGATATTTATTTTTAATCCCATTTTTTCACTCTCTGCATTTATTAGCTCCAAAAGATTTTGAAGATCCTGAATATTGTCAGCCAGAAGAGCTGTATCATCGGCATATCGGATGTTACTGATGATTTCACCATTTACACTAATCCCTTCCTTTCTTCCTTCCAAGACTTTTTGAAATATGGCTTCTGAGTAGATGTTAAAAAGAAGAGGTGACAGCACACATCCTTGCCTTACTCCTCGTTTGATGTTAATGGAGTCTGTAATAATGTCATCAACTTGAACAGAAGCCTTTTGGTTCCAATATAAGTTTTCAATGATCCTGATGTCTTTACCATCTAATCCAATTCTTTTTAATAGTACAATCATTTTAGCATGTTGGACTTTGTCAAATGCTTTCTTGAAGTCGATGAAGCAAATGAATATTACCTTGTTTTGGTCAATACATTTTTGAAATAAGATCTGAGAACAGAAAAGGGCCACTTTTGTTCCCAAGTCGTTTCTAAAGCCGAATTGGGTATCACTGATGGTGTCTTCACATTTTCTGTATATTCTTTTTTGAATTATTTTCAGAAACATTTTGAGAACGTGACTCATTAGGCTGATCATTCTATAGTCATTACAATTTTTTGCATTTACTTTTTTAGGTAGCATGATGAAGGTTGACTGTAACCAGTCTTGAGGGATTATGCCTGTATCGTAGATCTTATTAAATAGCTTTACTAATATGTTAATGTTGTCACCTTCTAATAACTTTACTATTTCTGCCGGTATTCTATCTGGTTCTAGGGCTTTACCATTTTTAGCTGAGTTCAATGCACATTCTACCTCTGATTTTAGAATGCATGGACCTTCCATATGTTCATAAGTATTTTCTGGGTTCTGTCTGTCATCAGTAAAGAGTTCTTCTATATATTTCACCCATTCTTGTATTTTGTCATCCTTTTTGGATATAATTTCTCCCTTTTTGTTTCGAAGGATACAGAATTGTTTTTTCTTATATATACCTGAGGTCTCTTTCATCTTTTTGTGTAGATTAAAATTGTCATGTTTTTCCTGTAGAATTTCTATTTCTTTACATTTTTCATTCATCCAGATTTCTTTTGCTTTTTTGATCTTGTGTTTAATAATTTTCTGAACCTCTGTATATTTTGTTGGATTATGATTTTTATATGATCTGCGTTGATCCATGAGAGAAAGAATTTCATCAGTCATCCAATCTTTCTTTTTTACTGCTCTATTAGGACATAAGGTATTGGTACATTTCTCTATGAAGACAGATTTCAATTTGTCCCACGATTCATCAACCCTCATGATGTCATCATTCTTGATAAGTGCTAGCTCTTGATTCAGATCTTGACTCAATTTGCTTCCTATCTCTGTTTTTTAATTTTCCCAAATCAAACCTTTTTTGTTGATGTTTCTTAAGCATAGCTTTCAGTCTAAGTTGTAACTCTGCCACCAGTAGGTTATGATCAGAAGCAATATCTGCACTAGGATAGGTTTTTGTACTCTTTATAGAACTTCGAAATCGTTGATTAATTAGTAAGTAATCAATTTGGTTTCTGACTATATTCCCATTATTATCCTGTGGTGATCGCCAAGTATACAATCTTTGAGGTGGTAGCTTAAACCATGTGTTTGTGATTATTAGCTCCTCTTCCTGGCAGAATTGAAAAAGACGGTCACCTCTCTCATTTCTTGTGCCCAGTCCATGTTTGCCAACTACATCTCCACTTCTACCTTTCCCAACTTTAGCATTGAAATCACCCATGACTATGTTAATATCATATTAACATAGTCATGGGTGATAGAAATATAAGATCTGATAATGTTGGAGTCTTGACAAGTAACAGACTGATCTGGAGGAAAATTGTAGATAGGAAGTTAGTAATGATGTAAATTTTTCATGTAGTACTATCATCATATCCTGTACACCCCTTGAGGGTACATGGCAGGAATTTGATGATGATGATGCCACTATTTTGAAATCTAATGTCATTTACAACACATTAAAGAAAAATAATGCAAACATAAGAAAAGTAATAATGCAAAACTCAAGAAGAGCAAATCAGTATGGATGAATTCAGAACAAAATGGACATCCTTAAGATATATATGCAAAGCATTATTTCATTTATTGTGGTTTTATAAAGGTGCACAAATATTCTGGATCATTCTATTGGAAAAGGAGGAAGGAATAAACTACAAAGTACAATTTGTTCATCATACTCTGTAGTTTTGATTTTCTGCTGCTGGAAAATGTTTCCAAAGGAATTAAAGTTGTGGAGAATACTGATTCATTCGATTAATTTTATTAATTTTTTTTGTTCGTTCTGGTTATTTTCATCAACATCCATAAATATTTTAATATCCAGGATTTATAATCTTATTGTTATCTATTTGCTGCAATAGGCCAGGGGGGTGATATTGAATTCATGCGTCAGCAAATTGGTGCAATGAGTGCAGGGTTAGTGACTATTACGGGGGATTTTAATTAAGGTGATATCAATTGGAAGGAAAATATCACGTGGCAAAAAGGAAATGGAATTCATACATCTTCTATGAGATAATTACTTGTAACAGCACATAACAGAAGGGACACGTGGTGTGAGAGTGTTGGACCTGGTCTTGGTTCAGAGGATATATGCATAAGTAAGGTGTCCTTGTTACCTCCAGTTAGTGAGAGTAATCATGTGGGAGGTTGCAAAATTTGTGGATTTCTCTCTTAAGAAGGGGTATATACGGAACTACAGGTTACGTAATTATAACAAGCTTCGGAGTGAAGCTTGTTATAATTGCAGCAGTCTCATGGCAGAATATATTGCAGGAGGAAAGAAGTTAGCAGTGCATGGGATAAAATCAGTGGGTATCTGAGGAAGATAATAACAGATTGTGTCCCCATGGTCAGGAAGACAAACAAGGTAGGCATTAGATGGATGAGTAGAGTATCAAGCTTGATCTGCAAAAAAATAAAATGTTATGGAGAATTTACAAGGAGAAAGGTGATCAGTACACCCATGAGTAGTACAAGGCTCAAGCTAGGATGGTTACCAGCATAGTAAGAAAAGCTAAATCAGATTATGAGAAGACCTTAGCCAAGGAGATTAATGGTTCTTCCACTATGTGACAAGTAAAAGGAAGAATGAATTCGGAAGGATAACCTTAGTGGATGCTGATGGTATCGAGGTGACCAATTCAGATGTAAAAGTAAAGTTACTGAGTGATCACTTTTCAAAAGTCTATCACCCAAGTGAGAATATCTCTGTACCTGTAGCAATAACTAATGTGAGAATTTAAGTTAAGAAATCAGAGGTACTCAGTATATTGCAAAATTTAAATGCGAACACTGCTGTAAGTTTAGATGGATTATCAGCTCAGGTGTTGCATGAATGTGCAAAGGAATTGTCAACGCCTCTTACTTGGTTATTTAACTTAAGTTTGGACTCTGGTATATTCCTAGGGAGTGGAAGGAAGGCAAAGTAGTTCCTTTGCATAAAGGTGGCTCTAAGACTGCAGTAGTTAATTACAGACCAATCACCATCTCAGGAGTGGTGGTAAAAGTGTTGGAAAAGTTGGTTCAAGAACAAAATTCAAGAATGAATGGATCAGGATATGATACTCTATAGGGGCCAACATGGTTTTGTTAAAGGTTGATCCTGCCTTAGTAATTTATTAACTTTTTATAATAGAATGACATCTGAGTTGGACAAAGGAAATGGCTACATAGTGGTACTTCTGGATTTTGCTAAGGCTTTTGAAAGGATACCCCATGGAATACTGTTGTGCAAATTGGAGCAGATGGGGATGGATACTAAACTGGTGATATGGATAGAATGGCTCAGGGAAAGATACCAGAAGGTGGTGTATGGAGGAGCAGAGTCCAGGATGAAGCAGGTGACCAGTGGTGTGCCTCAGGACTCTGTGCTTGGACCATTGTTGTTTAATTTGTACATAAATTATATAGGAAATGGCTTAAAGGGAGATATTCAGTTGTTTGCTGATGATGCAAAGTTGGGTAGTGCAATAAAAAATCAAGCTGATGTTGAGAGTTTGCAGGATGATTTAAATAAGCTGGTAAAATGGGAAAAAGGAAACGGATGTCAGTTCAATGTGGAAAAGTGTAAAGTTATACATTTTGGGATTAAAAGATTATCAGCTGTGTACTACATTGATGGAACGGTACTCCAAGAGATTGATGAGGCTAGGAACTTAGGGGTGTTGGTAGATAGGGAGATGAAGTTCAGGGGGACACACTGCTAAGGCATCCAAGATTGTATATAGGATTACTTGGTTATTGAGGAACACACTAACATCCAGAGATAGAGAGGTTATTATTCCCCTTTATAAAGTGTTGATACTTCCCCATTTGGATTACTGTGCTCAGGTCTGGTCACCTGGATTCCTTGGAGATGAGGAGGCTATGGAAAGGGTTCAGAGGAGAGTGACTAAGTTGGTGGGCGATGTAAAAAATGCTCCCTACATTGATAGATTGAGAGCTCGTGGATTGCAGAGGTTGGTTGATAGGCAGAGAAGAGGGGATATCATAAAAACATTTAAATTACTAAGGTTTTTATAAGATTGATGCAGGGGTAATGTTTCAGCTGTGTGATAGTGATGGAAGAACAAGAGGTCATCCCTGGAAATTAAGGAAAAGTGTGGTTAACAAGGGCATGAGAACGAGATTTTTTGCCTGGAGGGTGGTGGTGAATGAGTGGAATACATTGCCTGTCTCAGTTGTGAATTCTTTGTCAGTAAATGAATTCAAGAACAGATATGATAGATAGTGTTTTGATAGTTTGTGTCTCCTGCGATGAGTCTAATGACTCCATGGAGATACCTTTAATAATATTCTTGAGTTCTTGTCACAAGTTTAAGATATCCTATAATCTTATTCCATAACCAGCCTGGTGTGTAAGTATTTTTCTCTTATACTCCAAAAATCATCAGTAATGGCAATCATTTCAATTTAAGCTACTGCAAACACTTTATACTTAAATGCAAACAAAATAAAAATTTAATTAATATGGAATGAAGATGTATGTATGTGTGTGTGTTTTTTTCTTTTCTTTCTTGTTATTCAATTTGAATATAACTTCAGTTGCCAAAGGACAACAATGGCTGTAATTAATCTTTAAGAATCTGAAGTATAAACATTTCTGGTTCATAACCTGAAAGAAAATATCCAACTGGCTTATACTTAGTTCATTATTAGTTTCAAAAGAGAGGGAAGAAAGAATCTTGAATTCATGTGTGAAAGTTCTTTAAAATATCAAAGCTTTGTTTTAAGAAGCCTGAATTATTATTTTTATTGTTATTTTATTTAATTATTATATTTTTAGTATTTTATTCCATAGAATTCTTGTATAGTTTATATGGTATTTACAGCTATATAATTATGCCACTGCTAATGATATTTGTACTACTCTGTAAATATTAATTTTGGCATCTTAATTTTTTGCACAATACAATCAAGGTAACACAAATTACATACTAAAGCACACTTTAAGGAGGGGAAATAACCTATTAACGGAATTAAATTAAATTATCAAATGATAATACATTCTTTGCTCTTTCATGCAAATTTCTTAATATTAATATATGCATTGCATATAATTAGTAAATGTTATGCATAATTGTGAATGACTAAATCTAATGGCTAACAGTATGAAATATGGTAAATATTATGCTGAATTATTAAAATACGGGATATCCTTGCTTAACAATGCTTTATTCATGACAATTTCATAATGCTGCAATTATTTATTATTATATTTATTAATTTTTTGCAATAACATAAAAATAATGAAAAATATTAATTTTAAAATAATACAATATATACAGCTTTCTTTTCAAATGTTTGCAATTTTAATTCTTACTCTACTAAGGAGAATTTTGGTTCATGATATGGATAACTAATATTATTTTAGAAGACAACTTTTCACTACCCAGTGGGAAAATCGCAGCTTTGCTTATCAGAGTCAAGCCTATAATATAGTGATATATTTGGTCTTCAGAGACCATATTTATGAATATAACTGATTTCTGGAGAAGGGATTCAGAAACTAAGTAACCTACAATCCAGTATATAATGCAGTAATAATAACAATCCATCTAGTAATAACCCACAAGTAATAATGTGCTACAGAGTTTTCAGCATTTGTGGGTGGAATTGTGCTAATACTCTAGCACAAATCTCTCTCTCTCTCTCTCTCTCTTTTAGAAGTTATGAGTCATGGCACAGTTGGATAGTTCTAGATGACCAATCTCTGGTGCCTCTAAGCTTGTTAATAGCACAAGTTTATGATGCCACTAATAATGACTTAAGCTAAGTATAAAATGTTTTGTGTGAAATAGGTATGTGTGTGTGGGGGGGGGGGGGGAGAAGTTCATTCTGTTTCTTTAGAATGAATGGCTTAGAGCAAAAATTGCAAAAGGATTTATTCATAGAGCTGCCAATATTCATGCTAAGTTTCAGTAAGGAAATACTGTGAGTAGGCATATTTAAATAAATTATAAGACTGGAATTAACTCACATAAAATATTATTTATTAGTATAATTTTCACCTGAATATCAAAGGCACCTTCAGTACAAAGCTAATAGAACAATAACTGACAATCCCAAAAGGTCCCACCACATAAGCTACTTAGGTGGCGCCTGAAGATGCCTTTGATACTCAGGCGAAAAGTATACTAATAAATAATATTTTATGCGAGTTAATTCTGGTATTATAATTTATTTAAATCATGCTAAGTTCAATCATCACACATACTTTCAATCATCACACAATGACCTTTACAAGCTCAGGTTACGTTTCCAAGATAATACACCAACTAATAAGACAGGTCAAAAAAAAAACAAAAAAACTTGCCTCCCATATTATTTATAACAGGGAAAAAATCAATTAACATTTTGATTAAGGATAGTTTAAGAATATAATCCATTAAGCAAGAGTCTCCTGTAAATAATTTATAAGTAATCCTATTTGATGATGGATTTTTTTTTATTTTACATTTTTAATAACCTTAATATAGAAAACATTTTTAATTATATTACAGTGAATTTCCTTTGGTCAGACTTTATACAACACAATAAAGTGTCCAAATTTGGTTTAACCCAACAACTACAATGAAAATAACAATACACTATAAACATTAATATCAAAACATGTCACAAAAACTTTTTCACAGTTTTCAGAGCAAAACTTCCACAACACCAAGT
Organism: Typopeltis vanoorti; assembly: GCF_054136105.1. NCBI lineage: Eukaryota > Metazoa > Arthropoda > Arachnida > Uropygi > Thelyphonidae > Typopeltis > Typopeltis vanoorti. The sequence goes on along the minus strand of NC_143569.1, from coordinate 82,360,345 downwards.
AGCTGACCTAGAAGGCACATGTGAATAATCATCATAGTCTGGATCCATAGTACCCCTCCCCACACCTCGTAACGCCATTAAGTGGCGAATGTCCACTGGGCGACGAATGATGAAGAGACATGAAAGAAAGACAGAGGATGGAAAACAAATCAGAAAATGAAAATAAAGCTATAATAAATAGTGAAGTTTATATATATATTGGGAATTTTTAATATTAAAATCTTTATTTAGGTGGTTGTCAAAATTTTTTTTTTTCTGGTTTTTTTTTTTTAACCCTTTCAATGCATCAAGTAATATCAATGACAGTGGACCTTGCTATCTGAAACCATCTTTCCACTATATTTCTACTATAAAACAATTTACTTGTAAACGTAATTAAAAACAAACAAAAATAACTGGTTATGTTTTTGCTTATACTGTAAAAATGCACTGAAATGCATATAGCAGATTTTGCAAGCACAATGATGTTAACTCAGGAAATATGTTTAAACTAATAGATTCAGAATCTTTATGAGAGCACGAAAAAATGTTCTCATATATGCCAAAGCAAATATGTCACATATCAGCACTGTTTACATTAAATTTAATTACATATCATTAAGATGAGGGAGTGGAATGAGAACTGTGGTAATGACAAAGAAATAGGAACTTACCTTACTCCATATTTTAGTGAATGATGCATCTTCACTCACATGAAACAGGTATAAAACAGAAGCATAAAGGCATGTATGTTTAAAACATAATGTAGGAGGTAAATAATAAACCAAATGAAAATTTATGCAGAGAATCAAAAAGTAAGAAATGAAAAGATGATTAACGGTTAAAAGGAAACTGATTATTATTATTTCTTGGGCATCTCCATGCAGTCAAAGATTTGCCTGAAACTGACTAACCATAGTTGACACAATACCTGACCATACTTCTCTTTATACCTCAACCAATGACACACTCTCCATCATCTCTAGCAACTCATTAATTCTTATTCACCATCCTCTGAGCAAAAAAAAATCTAATTCCAACACTCTTGTTAACCACTCGTACAATTTCAAGGGGCGATCTCTTGTTCTCTTTCTCCCTTCCTGATGCACTGAAAAAAAAGTCTTCAGTATCAATCCTATAAAACCCCTTGAATAACTCATATGCTTCTAGTCTATCAGCTAGTTTTTGAAGCCCACAGACCTTCCATTTACCTTGGTCACTCATCTTCAGATCCTCTTCACCACTTTATCCTCATGAAATCCAGGAAACTAGATCTGTGTGCAGTGGTCCAAACGTTGTCTTATTAAAATTTTACAATATACATAACCTGACGTGCCATTTTGGCTACCTTTGCAATATGTCCTCTAAATTTCAACTACCTGCCCATAATTAACCAACAAACCATTGGCCTAATTTCTCGCACTTGTTCCATTAATATAGTAGACAACTTGTGATCTATTCATCCTAAAGTGCCCATATTGAACTGACAACCATTCAGCTTTACCCGCATTGCAATCTATTTCAAGTCATCTTGCAGAATCTCAATATCATCTTCAATGACTATCCCTCTTCCCAGCATTAGCAAATAACTGAATATTTTCCCTTAAATCATTTCCTATATTATTAAACAGCAGAAGACCAAGTACTGAGTCCCATAATACTTTGTCTGCCCTCTTCCTTACTTTATTACAAAATAAAGTAAGGAAGCAAAAGACTCTTTAGTGTCACCCATGTGGTTGGGCTTAGTATTGTGTGGTATTTGTGTATATGTTACATTAGTTTTTTTGGAATCCCTGAAGATGTCTCAGTGACTGAGGCGAAATATAGGAAGTATTAAATTCTGTTTTAATCCTTTCTGAGTGCTGTATACAATCCATTAAGCCTCCAACATGAAGCAAAAGACTAGGAAAGACCTATCCTTCAAAAAACCGCATTGCCCCTATAAAGTATCATATTCCTGCCCACCTAGTCCTGACTTCTGTCTTTTACTAACTTCTCCAATACCTTAACTATCACTTCTGTGATACGGATTTGCCTATAATTTGTAATTTCTGTTTTGGAGTCTCCTTTATGCAGCAGGACTATTTTGCCCTCTTTCCACTCCCTTGGCACCTTTATAGAACTGGAACTCAAATATAACAGTCAAAGGAGGCACCAATTCCCTTGCACATTCTCATAATACGAACACTGATATGTCAGCTAATTCCAGCCATGTTTGCATTAAGGATCTGCAATATCATAAGCACCTTCAATTCAGCCTTGAAAATACCCTGGAATACCTCAACCTGGACAGTATATACTTGCAAAATGATCACTCAGTAATTCTACTATTTCATTTGCTTCTGTTACCTCCCTACCACCAGCATTCATTAAAGTCATCCTTTTATCTTGCCACATAATGAAAGAACATTTTCATATTTCTTCTCACTTCAACAGCTATAGACAAAGAAGAATGGATGTCAATTTAATGTGGCAAAGTTATGTATTTTGGAGTGAAAATATTACCAGCTATGTATCATATTGATGGAACTGTACTCCTGGAAATTGATGAAGCCAGAGATTTGAGGATGTTGGCAGATAGGGAGTTGAAGTTCAGAGGGAATATTGCAAAAGTGCCTAAAACAACTCATAGGATTAATATAGTAGACAACTTGTGATCTATTCATCCTAAAGTGGACATGTTAAACTGACAACCATTTAGCTTTACCCACATTGCACTCTATTTAAAGTCATCTTGCAGAATCTCTACATCATCTTCAATGACTATCCCTGGTTATTGAAGAATACCCTGACATGCAGAGATAAGCAGGTTATTATCATTCCTCTTTATAAGGCCTCATCTGGATTACTGACATAGGTAATGTTGCCTGAATTTCTTGGAGATGTGAATGAGGTGGTGCAGATTCAGAGGAGAGTGATCAAGATGGTGGCTGCGTGATGTTCCATACAAGGAGACACCGAAGATTTGTGGATTACAGAACTCGTTGATCAGCAGAAAAAGGAGGGATATGATAGAGATATATGTTGTGTGTGGGGAGGTTATAGGATTGATATGAAGGAAATATTTCAGTAAATGAATAATGTGATGAAGACTAGAGGTCATATACAGAAAGTGAGTAAGGGTGTGACTAGCAAGAGATTGAGGATGACTATTTTTTGATTAGAGAGTAGTGAATGAGTAGAATAGATTAGAAGAGTTCAGTTGTGTGTGCTTTGTTGGTTAATGATTTCAAGGCAAATTATCATTATCAAAGTTAATTATCATTTATCATTGATAAATGATAATTAACATTTTTGAGATGGACCTCCAACAATGAGTCTACAGACTCCATGGAGGCACCCATATGTAATAATAATTCCCAACTTTTTCTGCAACTCCTGCTTAATGATGCTATTCATCCATCCAACTCTTATCTGATTTATCCTCCTGACTCTCTGGGTATACAGTTTGATACTGTTTCATCCTTCAAACACCTTTAGAACACTTCCCATGCTACTAACATCTCTCCCTCCCTTTGGAATAGATGTTAGTAGTGTGGGAGTTTTGGAAGGGGAGTGTCATAATTACCATGTAATCCCACATATACCCCCTTCATAACAGAAAATTTTACATCTGGCAAATCTCCCAGATTAAGACCACATATTTGCTTTCCCCAAGCAGAGGCAGTATGGCTACACTGGTTACTGCTAAGTTCTCTGAGACTATGACCAGACCCAGCACCCTTCAACTTGAAGTCCCCCTCCAGTAATTTTCTGCCATTTCATTCTTGCTGCCACTCATATCACATGCACCCACCCTCACTTGTCTCACACTTTACTTGCAACAACCGCACTAAGATTCACTCTTGTATTTTGTCTATCGCCATTCAACTCACCCTCACGTACACCAGTTTCATTTTCCTTCCACAAATCTTTCACTCTATGAAGTAGCAAACAAAATCACCATACTGAAATCACCTACCATTCATGATGTACAACACTGTTGTATTTCATGCTTTTAAAACTTTACAAATCAGCTAATCTTTCCTAACTTTTTATTATATATATAATTTTTTTTTTTTTTGTTAGGAAATTCATTGACCTTTTTAGTTATCTTACGATAGCTACTTAGGTGGAGCTTTTTTGGAATTGTCCATTATTGTTTAATTTGAGCTTAAAATGTACTGAAGGTAAAAATTATACTATTAAATAATCTTTTTACACGAGGTATTCCGTTATTAATTTTGTATTTATATGTCTGCTCACGGTACTCCCTTATTAAAACTTAGTAATGATTTATCTCTTTATATGACACTGTCTCTATGTAACATAGTAATCTACTGCTTATCTGACCTTCAAAGGATCGACACTTGCACGTCAACTGACTTCTGGTAGAGCACTATGTAATTATACTTCAATTATTGTATAAATGGCACATTACTGTATCCACTAATTCACTGGATACTACATACTAATCTGCCTGGCTAACTAAGTTTATGTATCTGACAACCTCACATTTCACTTTGTATTATTTGTGCACTATCTGAACAACATACTTCCACATCATTCATTGTGGAATCTAATAAAAACAGTACACTGCTTTTTGCAGATGTACTCATATCAAAATCTGGAAACCAGTTCAACTTTGATATTTTCAGAAATCTCATGAATATAGAAAGATACATGCTAGGTTTCATCATTCTGAAAAACAAAAACATGGAGTTGAATCATCATATAAGAATCTCCTCCCCTCCTCTTTCCATTTGAATACTATTATTATACTAATACGTATTCAGGGCTTGAAAAATGTACTCATTGCTCATTCATGATGAGTGAGAATTTTTAGCCGACAAGTAAAAAAATCAAGATGAATTCGAGTTTAATTGTCAGTTTTATTCATGTAATTTTTTCTTCATATACTAATAAACACACTAACATATAAGCAGTCAACGTATTTGTTTCAACTTTGGTAGTTATATAGGGTAAACACTATCCACAGCATTAACTTATATATATATATACATATATTGACTAAATCTGTGATTAAACACGACTATGATATATTAGGTAACCATGGAACACCCAGGTTTACATCAAACTAGTAAGCTATTTGCCTGATTAGTGAACCAGCACAGAATTTTTCAAGCTCTGTAAATATTACAGTAAAAATCTTCATTTACTATTAAGCTTATTTCTTTTATTTTTTTTTTTATTTCTTTAAGCTTGACTTGAACTATTGGGCAATTGTTGTACAAGATCTTCCTTATAATTCTATCCTAGCTGTAAGAAAATATTTTGCCTAATATAATTTACTATGATGTATTAACACTGGAGATGGAATGAATTAATCATTCCAAAATATTTACTGCTTTACTACTATTAGCAATAAACTAGATTTTTAACATGTTACATATCAGTATACTGTGAGAATTATAAAATTACATTTGAATGCTGAATTGCTTTGCTTAAGGGTTGCTTTCTTGCAGTGGTTATAGGAGATCTTCATATTTTTAAGTGAATCCAACTAACAAAAGTTTATATTGTATATTTAGTAATATCAGAGTTGAACTTAATGGCTAAATAAGTCAGAAACCCCGCTCTAAAGATCAAATACAGAACTTTTTTCAAGCTACTTCTAGCCTCCAATAAGCAGGATGGTGAGCCTATAGTGAATGATAATAGTCATCTAAAGACATTCACAAAACTTCCATGCCCATAGTAGGATTTGAACACAGCACACTGAGGAATGAAAAATATGGCTTCACTGACCAATATAATACACAAATACAAAAAGTACAATACGTGCCAGTACTCTCAATAATAGCTGGCACATCAAGATATTGTTGAAGGTATATAAAATTTTATCTTATTTGAATATATGTTTAATATCAAGCTAGTGTTTTCTACCTTCTTTTTTTATATGGTATGCACATGAGGATGACAGGTTTGTCAACAGTGGAGAGAGCTTAATTTTTTATTAAAGGATATGATATGATGCAAATAAGAGTATTAGAGTAAAATTCTTACCCGGAAAATTTGATACCTTATACTTTATTTTTATTTTAAATGAAACATTTCTATACAGAATATAGTCCATGTACATGTTAGGTCATATTTAATTCAAATGTTAAAATACATCAAACTGAAAATGAATTTAACTAAATTCTACTTTTTCAAGATATTCTTTCTACAATAGATAAGCTGGAATTATTCTCTGTGTGAGAAATGCTCATATCACAAAGAATAAGTCTTTGTGATTACCATTTGGTGAGCAATGAACTTCATCAGCCAGTGCAGGACCACCTCGTAGCTTATTGGAGGCTTGAAGTGGAATGAAAAAGCTCCATGGTGTCTCTAGAACAGGATTTCTGACTATGTAAAAAAATAAATAAATAATACAATATATTTGTGTGTGTGGCCTACACCTGAAATTATTCTCTCACCAGAATATGGGAATAATTCAAGAATTCCATTTTTGAAATCTTACTCAACAATCTTCTTCTTCTTCTTCTTCGCGTTATTTCCGCTTCCTATGCAGGGTCCACGTGTTACTTAGATGCGACTACCTGTTAGTACTACTCCCAACCGACTCGTCGCCTGGTCTGCCGCTGGGGGGATATATTTCTGACTGTAGAGGTTAGTTCACGGGGCCGGTTTGCCTGTTTGCGGGATGAAAAACGCCAGATAAACTGGCGGAAAAAACCCTACTGACCGCGCCCAAGACCGGCTAACTTGGCTATGCCTGAGGAAGATCCTCAAATTCCTCACGTCTACAACGGGAATCGAACCTGGGACACTCCTTCCCCAGGCATATGGTTGCGAAGCGCAAAGCCACTAGGCTAACCGCGCGGTCAAATCTTACTCAACAATGCAATAGTAATATTACATTTCAAGCAAATAAACCAACAAGCATAGGAGATTAAATTTATTTAGATTCCTATTATCCATATTAAAAATTTTTGAAAAAAATTACCATTCCAAATTTTATATCAACAATTTTTTTATTCTCAGAATGAATAATTTTGTTTTGAATAAAATAATCTATGAGTTTTATACACCACTGCTATCCTACGGGACTAATGCTCTACATTTTCCCAATCATGATTAATAACAAGAGCAACACAATCTGTCTACTTAATAATGTCATGTCGACAGCAAAATGCAGAAGAAATGCTGTATTTCAGTCACCCAAATGGACAATGTCAGTAATCCCACACAAACATGAAGTAAAATCACAAGTCCCATTAGAATACTCTAATGCTTCATTTGAGTATTCTAATGGGACTTGTGATTTTACATATAATAAAGTATGAAAAGTTAGCATTTCAAATTGCTGGAATACAAATGCAATTTTCTTAAACCTTCTCTTATACCCCCCCCCCCCACACACACACACAATGGATTTCATTCGTTCTTTATTCCATTCATTCAATCTGTAATAGTGTGTTAACAATTTATTATATTCACTTCACATAGGAGATAAAAAAAAATTCATTATAACACCAGATGGTACTATAAGTTCTGCAACAAAAAAATTCTATTTAAAAATCTTAGCCTATTTTCTTGTTTGATTTTTTTTTTTTTTCTACACATGAGCTGAAGTTAGAAGTTTATATTCAGTTTATTTTCCATGCTATGTACATTCAGTTAAAATCATGTTGATACTCTTGGTATTCAATTAACTTCAAATCATTGATTAGAGCAGATCTGTCCAACGTTTTGAAGGTGTGGATAACATATAGAACTACAAGTGCCTCCGTAGTGCACATGGAAGAAACAGGACAATTTGCCATTTGATTGGAAAAGACCAGTTTGATTTTTGTCATGAAGAGAGGAATTTTTATATGTATTTTTATGAATAAAGGTGAGTTAACCCAATGTCTTAGAGAAGCAGCATAGTTTCCCCTAAACTCAGGTCTTTCATCCTGCATATAGACAAACTAAACAAGGAACGAATGCAATTAATAGATAAAGATACTACTAACAGGCAGTGTTTGTTTACAATGTTTTACCCTTTTCAAAATAATTAATAAACAAAATGCCTTTAGCATCCCAAAACACCGATGCCATGACCTTTCCTGCTGATGGAACCGACTTTGTCTTCTTTGGCACTGAACAACGAGGTTCTGTCCACTGTTTTGACTGCTGTTTGGATTCTGGTGTGTAATTGTGAATCCAAGTCTCATCCATAGTAATAAATCAATGCACAAAATCAGTTTTATTCTTGTTAAAACGCTCCAAGCACTGTTCAGAGATTTTCATGCAAACGCGTTTTTGATCCGCTGTGAGCAAGCGCAGCACCCATCTTGCACAAAGCTTTTTCATTTGCAATTCTTCATGCAAAATATATTCTACACATTCTTTTGAAATGCTCATAGTCTCAGTAATTTCACGCACTCTGATTCGCCGGTAATCCCATACCATATCGTGCACTTGATCAATGATTTCTGGTGTTGTTACACTTTTTGGACGTCCTTCACATGGATCATCTTCAAGGCTGGTATGGCAGCTACGTTTAAACTCGGCAGCCCATTTCTTAATTGTTCGAAAACAAAGGTGAAGTGTACCCATAAACTTTTATGAATTTCGAATGAATTTCTTTTGCCATTAAACCTTCTTTTACAAAGAAATTTATAACTGCATGATACTCAATTTTATCCATTTCAAGGGATACAGACAACACTTTTGCTTCAGACAGCTATATAAAAAAACTACTTGATAGAATGACTTGCAATTTCACATCGATGCTTATGACAGATGTACCAACGTAGGGAGAAAAAAAAATCTGGCTGATAGTGTTGCCATCTAAGGTCGAGGTCAAGAACTTTTTAGACTGCCCTCATATAATGGATGATTCCAGTTGGACTAGATGACTGGTTGTTTTTCTTCAGAAACCATAAAAGATGAGAGTTAACTATCTTTTCCAGAATCTTGCAAAAGAAGCTGTCAAGGCTGATGGTTCATCAGGAATTTGGTGACAGATGTTTATCTTATAATGGATGTTATCAAGTCCAACAGCAGTTGGGAAGCATTTAAGCAAAGCAGCCTTCATTTCTTCTGTGAAGCATGGCCTGTTGTGTTTGTATTCTTCAATACCACTTGAAGGAAAAAGAATTTGTTGCTGTTGTTCTGCTTTTGCACTTCTGGGAGGAATTTGGGGGAGGGGGATGGTTAAGGAGACGGCTGATATTTAGCAAATATCTTGCCTGACAGCATTGGCAACTGTGCATCTATTATGCTCAAGGATGGAGAAGTCCCAAAGTACTGTCATTGCTCATTATGAAAGATATTTATCTTTCATAATGAGCAATTTCATAATATATCTAAGATTCCTTTTAGCTCTGACAATGGATGTGTCTTGCTGCTCAGGTACATTTGAAAGCAATGATGTTTGCTGTTATGTGGTATTTATGAAAGCTTCTCCAAGCTTTCTTCTGTGTTTCCTTAGCTGTTGTGCAATCAACATTCCATCATGGTTTAGGGAAACATGGAAACTTTTGGGAATTGCAGTTGTGGCAACTTGTGTAATACACTATGGCAAGTGGTTCACTGCATCACTGATAAGAGATGAGCTTACTGTCACAGAATCAACTGTTTATACTTATTTGAATGCACAGCATTCAAATCTTATCTAAAGCTGGCTACCCTTATCGGCTCTGTCAAGAATCCTCTGCCTCCTCTATCAATTCTAGGTGTCTACAAAGTTCCTTGTTCTTGCAACTTATCTTATTATGGTCAAAGCGAGAGATCTGCTGACATCTGCCTAGAGGAACATAAAAAATAAATCTGTCGTCATAAGTATGATGAGTCAGGGCTTGCTGACCATACCTTCAATACCTTGCACAGAATCAAATGGAAAAAAACTACCACTTGATCAGAAAATATACAAATTTGAAAGACTTTTTTTTTTTTTTTTTAGAATCAGCGTCAGAATTAAAAACCGACCTAATCTTAATAAATATGGTTGTATTAATCTCAAAATTTGGGAAACTTTAATTCTTAGGCCTCCTGCCCAACAGTATCCATAGAGGGTACCCCTCATAAGACTGAGTTTTTAGTCTAACCATTTCCACTTATTGTTTGTGTTTTTGCAATTTTAATACCGTTTCCCTGCCAATGTCTCAGTGACTGAGATGAAATATAGAAAGCTGAAAAGTTTTTCACTTGGTTACTCTAAGTGTATGCAAACAATGTTCGTGCATGAAGTACCTTCACGACTGGGCTAATTGTATATAGAGGCTAATGATTTCACATCCTGCCTTAGTATGCCATAATGTAAAGCACACACACCTTTTCAGACATGTATAATGTTAAGCCTTATGGGAAGGGCTACTATCCAGACTGGTTTTGACCTTTATTGAGGTATGTTTAAAGTGCAGGGATGCCACTCCAAAAAGTGAATGATCTACAAGATCACTTTACATCTCACTGAGTGACCCTAAAGAGTCACTACTAAACTTGTTACTCCTGACCTGAATTACTCCAGGGCAGGAAACTCAGTGGTGGTTCCACCCAGTGACAGGCAAAAACCCACCAACAAGTAGAGCCTCTTTACTCCACAGGAATTACGCAAACCCAATGACAAGTATTAATAGATGTCATCAGTGGGATCCAGACTTAGAAGAGATACCAAGGTTGAAGTAATGTAGAAGTCATATATTATCCATATATAAGTAGTCAAAAGGTGTCACACCTTATTATCAAAATACCCTGGATTAGAGATAGATGTTGAAAGGTTTTTCACATGGCCTTACAGATAACATGAATGTATTTCATGGGCAACATTTATGCATAACTGTATGATGAAAAGAAAATACATGATAAATAATTATCTGGAAAAAATAATTTAGTTGACTACCAGTATCAATTTCACGAGCATAAAGTTAAGCTGCATTTTGATAAAAGCCTAACTAGCATTCACAAAACAAAGTGTATGGATTAAGGGAGCAAACACATCAGACATGGTAAATAACTTTAAAATGAAAGTAGCACAAATATTTCATATTGAAAATAACAGAACATCAGTGTGAAATAAAACAATTCAATGCAACAGATGTAAGGATCGGTTAACCAATGAAATTACTGCTGTGTGCTAGAAGGATCATATCAATAATAATAATACACATTTCTGATATTTTTATAGTATGAGAATCTCCCAAAATTTCAGGACAGAGAGAGGCAATCATTACAATTCAAATTAGGCTTGAGTAAAAGGGCTGGAGAACTTTCTCTGACAAAACTTTCATATTTAAAATTGCTTCTATGGAGAAGGTAAGTCTAATTCCATCTCTCTAGGTTTAGAGACACCAAACCTACTTCCTGCCCTTTTATATAGGAATGTAGTAGTAAATTATCTGCTGAATGTGACAAGGGCTGTGGCCAATTCCATTAAAGTTTTAATAGTGGGAAGCTCTTGTAAGGATGAAGGAGAAGAAGTAATCTATTAAGAATTTGACACTAATTCTTTGGGAGGTATGATGAGTAGAACTCTGATGTATATATCTGCCAGTGAAGGTAGGTTTCTGATATTCACTGGCCAACAAAGTATCAGAGGCCATGTGGATAAAAAGGATGTCCAAGAAGGGTCCAACTTTTCCAAACATCTCCTTTTTTCATAGTGAAATGGATGCAGGTTATCGATTCAATGTAGGAAGGTGGTTAGTTTACTTTCAGAATAAGACCAGACAGCAAATATCATCTATACAGCAAACCCAGGAAGAGTGGTAAGAATGAATGGTTGAGAAGAGAGTATCTTCCAGATGGTTTAAATAATAATTTGCCAAGGGTGGAGGACAGAGGGCTTTCCCATGTCTGTGCCTTAACTCAGTTTACAGCTCTTATTTTTCCAGCTAAAATATTCCAATTATATAACAAATTCAATTATCTTTGCAATATCCAGAGGCAAACAGTGTCAGCCAAAGAAGTGTTAGTAAATAGAGAAACAATGTCAAAGACGAAAACTAAAATATCAGAAGCTTGTATAGAAATATCTTACATTTTTTCAAGAAAATGTGTGGAATTCTTAATAAATGATCTGGAGTGACCAATGTGTGCACTTAATAGATGGGAAAGCAAAACTTTGCTATTCTATACCTAAGAAAGTTAATATCACAATGGCCTTCTTTATGAATCTTCAGAAGACTACATATGAAGAGCCTAACCAAAACGAGTTTGTAGTTTCTTCTAAGTATTGTCACCCCTAACTTCTCAAACTGAATGACTTCTTTCTTCTTCCTTTCCAGGCTTATAGGCCAAGTGGCCTGTTCCAGACTCAATTCCATCTTTTTAAGGGTCTTCCTCTGCATCAGATACCTTTTGGTTGGTAATTTAGAATTTGTTTAGGTATTCTGCTTCTATTCATTCTTAGTATATGTTCTTTCGATTTTTCTCTATAGCAAATAACTGTTTCATTTAGGGAGTTTGTAATTGCAAGTTTATTTCTGATTTCGCTGCTTTTCATTTTGTCCATTATTGAAACTCCTTCAGTTCTGGGGAGAAATTTCATTTCGGATGATTCAATTCTTCTTTCATCTGCTTTTTTTTTATTGCCCATCTCACTGTCATAATGTAAGGTAGGTTTATAGTTAATGTATTGTAGATTCTTATTCGTGTGTGTTTGAACATAACAGGCATTATAAATAAAATTTAATAATTTTATTTCTAATGCCTGTTACTCAACTGAATGACAACCTATTCAATTGTCTGTGTTCTTGTAGGTTTATAACTTGATAAGTGAAAGTATCCAGTTTGTTTATTCATATGGAGTTTCCTCCCTTTTCTCCCCCATCCCTATTGGGGCAAATTGAGCCCCCTCATGGGGGATTAAGTATTTATGGCTGTAGATCCCTGTGTGTTCACGGGGCCAGTTTGCCTGCTTGCGGGATGAAAAACCCCAGATAAACTGGGGGAAAAAACCTTGCCGTCCATGCCCAAGACTGGCTAACTTGGCTATGGCTGAGGAAGATCCTTAAGCTCCTCACATCGACGATAGGAATCGAACCCAGGACACTCCTTCCCCAGGCATATGGTTATGAAGCGCAAAGTCACTAGACTAACTGTGTGGGCGAAGTATCCAGTAAAAGAAAGTATCTTCTTCTCATAGCCATCTTTAGCCATTACTAACCACAGCTTTCGTTTATCTGCTTTCAAAATATACTACTGAATTCCACATGCTGCCTTCATTGAAACAAAAGAACCACATATCCATTTTGAAACCAGATAAAGGAAAAAGCCATAGTGGTAACAAATAAAGACAACTTATGGATAAAAAAGACATCAGGCAGAAGTTGGTTGCACAAGCAGCATTTCTGAATGATGTAAAAAAAAAAATTAATTAAAAATACAAAAAATAAAAAAATGCTAAAAAAATCCTTAGCCTGCCAACAGTATATACCATGGGTCAGAAAAAAAAAAAAAAAAAAAAATTACTCCAGATTTTCCATTAACACAATTTTGAATATCCTACTATCTACAAAAGATAAAGTTTTGCCACTGTTCCTTGTGATTCCTGGAAATCATTCTGCAAGATATCTATATCATCTTTATCAACTATTACCCTCCCCAGTTTTGCATCATATCAGCAAATAACTGAATATCTCCCCTCAAATCTTCCACTATATTATTAATGTACAAATTGAAGAGTAGTGGTCTTAGTACAGAGCCCTAAGGCACTCCACTAATCACCCTCATTTGCCTCTATTCCACTTCACCATACACACTATCTTTCTGATGTCTATCAACTATCCCCCTAAACATGCCACCAACCTCATATCCACTCCCTGCTCTAACTTGTGTAACAATTTTCCATGCAGCATTCAAATGCCTTGGCAAAGTTCAGCAGTATCTTGGTGTAGCCATTTCCTTAATCCAATTCCGTTGTCACATTATAAAATGTGAATAAATTAGTGAGGCAGGACCTCCCTTTTAGAAAACCATGCTGCCCCTATAAGAGTACCATATTCCTATCCGAACATTCCTGAATTCTACTTTTAACAAAGTTTTCCAATACTTTAAACACTTCTTCAGAGATACTAATTGGTCTGTAATTTTCTACTTCTGTCTTTGAGCCATGTTTATGTAATGGAACTATTTTACCCTCTTTCTGCTCCCTTGGAACCTTGCCAAAGAGACTTAGATTAAACAACTTTGTCAGAGGCACTGCCAGTTCACTTGCACATTCTCATAGCACACAAGCTGACATGCCATCCATGTCTACTGCTGTATTCACATTGATATTTTTCAATATACTGAGCTACAGTTCATCTACTCATGTCAATAGATGAACTCTCATGTCAGTAACTGCAAAGCCACCACATCGATTATATACTCTTGCAAAGTGATCACTTAAGTAAATGAGCTATTTCTTCTTCTTTTGTCACTTTCATAGCATCAGCATTGAGTAAAGTTAACTTTCCATATTCATCATTCTTTCTCTTACTTGCTATGTAGTGAAAAAAAAAATCTTTTGGATTTACATTGGCCTGCTCAGCTAATTTTCTCTCATAATCTGCCTTCCTTGCCATACTGGTTACCCTTCTTGTCTGCTCTTTGTATTGCTCATGGGCATGCTGATCATCTTTTTGTTTATATTCCTTCCCCGATGCTTCCAGTCCTGATATACATTGCTACTCATCCACATAATCCCTACTTAGTTTATCCTCCTGACCCTGTATATGCACTTTGATACTGCCTTGCTCAAACAATCCCTGACTGCTTCCCATTCCCTAATGACATTCATTCCATGTAGCTTCTTCTTATTATTATTATTATTCACGCCTCCATGGAGTCAAAAGACTCATCGAGGGAGGTCCTTTCTGAGAAACACAAGTCTATCAAGACTCACTGAGGGAGGTCCCTCCTAGAAAACGCAAAGTCTATCACACCACTCCTTAAATGCATTGACCGTTCTCACTCTCACCACTCTATCAGGCAATGCATTCCATGATTCAACCACTCTCAATGCAAAGAAACCACTCCTTACCCTCTTTCTCACAGTTTCCTTTCATAACTTCCAGGGATGGCCCCATGTCATAACTTCTTCCTGCTGTTCAACCAAGCGAAAGAACTCCCCAATGTCAATCCTGTAACCACCTCTCAACAGTTTAAAAGTCTCAATCATATCGCCTCTCCTTCTTCTATCCACCAAACTCTGCAGTCTACACTCCCTCAGCCGATCCTCATAACTAACATTGTACAGTCTTGACACCATCTTTGTTATCTGCCTTTGTACCCTTTCCACAGTTAATTTATTCCCTTCAAATCCTGGGGACCAGATCTGAGAATAATAGTCTAAAAGTGTGGTCTGATCAGAGTCATATACAATGGGATAATAACTCTTATCTCTGCAGATCAGTGTCCTTCTCATTATTGCAGCAATCCTCTGTGTTACCTTCACTACCTTTGCAATATGTCCCCTAAATTTCAGGTTTCTATCAATCGTCAACCCCAGATCTCGTCTCCTCTACTTCCTTAAGTTTAACTCCTTCCAGAGAGTATGCAGCATCCCATCGATGTGTCCCAAACCTCAAGACCTTACATTTTGCTGCATTAAACTGACACCCCCATTCATTTGCCCATCTATCTAGCTTATTCAAATCCTCTTGCAAGGCTACCACATCTGCACTATTACTAATAACCCTTCCCAGTTTTTTTGCATCATCCACAAACTGAATATCCCCTTGCAATCCACAACAATGTCATTGATATAAAGGTTAAACAATATAGGTCCCAGTACTGAGCCCTGTGGAACCACACTTGTAATCTTCTGCTTCCTTGATATTGCTCCACCATACACAACTCTGATACCTATCAGTCAGCCAATCCTGAATCCAGTTGACCAATCTGACATCCAGACAGACCCACGTGCTGCAACTTGAATATCAGCTTATCATATGGCACCCTGTCAAATGCCTTTGCTAAGTCTAGGAAAATGGCAGTATATGCCTTTCCCTCATCTAATGCTCTTGTAACTTTATTATAAAAGGATAGCATATTGCTAAAACAAGAGCACCCCTTCACAAATCCATGTTGACTCTCACAGATAACATTACCCTCATCTGCCCAATGCTGTATACGGTCCCTCACTACTTTCTCCAAAATCTTACTAACTACTGATGACACACAAACTGGCCTATAATTAGACACTTTCAGTCTGCTACTGACCTTATGCAATGGCACTATCTTACCTTCCTTCCATTCCATGGGCACCTTTCCCCAGGAGCGTGCCACCAATATGTGCAATGTGGGCAATGCACACAGGAGACAGGACAGGAAAGGCGCCAAAGAGGAGGAAATACTTTTAAAAAAACGTTTTTTAAAGTGATTTTTTTAATTGGGAGGGGGGGGGGGGGGAATAGGGGAGCCAACTAAAGTTTTGCACACAGGCACCAGACACTACTGGCACGCCCCTGCCTTTCCCAAAGCTAGTTTCATTGAAAAGCCAGGTCAAAGGCACTGTCAGTTCCCTAGCACATTCTCTCAAAACTCGTGGTGAAATACCATCCAGTCCCACAGCTTTACTGACATCCAGAGTACTTGGTATTTGGAACTGTTATATCTGTAACAAACGTCGGCTGTGTTATTGTTATATCCTTACTTTCATATAATGTTATTCGTAAATCGTAAGTTTAATCTTATTATACATTAATTTACTGTTTCCTGAATCTATCCTTTCGCTTACCTAAAACCTTATACAATCAAGATCCTACTGGCTACTCTATTGTTATATCGCTATCTCTCTATATTATATCTTATTCTACCTCTATAGTCGTGCTCCTAAAATGCTAATTCAGATTTATTTCCTCTTCGGATATTGGCAAAATTTATATTTTTGCTGCGCCAGCCAATATCCTATAACAGAAGAGACTCTTGTTCAGGGAAATAATTCAAAATTTAAAAGGATACACACAATAATTTATCTCACGCTAGCGCTGTGCAGATTCAGTTAGCAGTCGTAGACCGAATCTCACTTAAACAATTATATCTAAATTCCTTCCCGCCAAAAGGTTCAATTTCATAAGTGGTGGTTTGAATTTGTAATCAGGCATAACTCAGGTATAAGGTACAAGGCATGTTTATTGGAAAAACATAAAACATTTACAGTCATGTAAGTTTAAATACTCAATGGATCAAAATTCACTCAAAGTTAAGGGTAATACTAAACCACAATGAATCAGAGCAAGTTAAATCCTTCGATTATGAAAGGATAAGATTAGCTTTAAGCAAAGTACTACTACTATATAATTCCCTTCACAAGTTACTCACAGAATACTTATTTAACACTTTCATTAATACTCTATCAATGATTACCTTAATTCTAAATTTTATCTAAGCAAGTCTAGCCATTCACAAATCACTGCCTATTTAACAACTCTTCTTTGCTCCACAAGGGCTTAATTCAGTCAAATTCTCACTAAAAGTTCTCTACTAGTGTTCTTTAGTTACAACACACACAAATTTCCTTTTCTTCTAAACAAATTTTAACATAGAACGAAAACTCTTACATTACTGGATCCTTTCAGATTTCATGCCACCATCTCATGTAGGTCTGGATTACCGTACTGCATATTCTTCAGCTGTCCTTGCGCCTGGCAATGTACTACGCTTTTTCTTCTAATCGTTTCCGACTGTTGCGTGCTGTCTACCGCTCCGCAGGAAACCACAAAATCTACAAGCAGATATAGGGAACTGCCATGGGTTCCCTCCCTCTCACCCCCCTTGCCAATTTCTATATGGAAGATTTCGAAAAACGAGCCATAGACTCAGCCCACTCAAACCTTCTATCTGGCTAAGATATGTAGATGATGTGTTCTCTATTTGGCCTCATGGCCCAGACATGTTAGACTCCTTCCTCAGTCATCTCAATAGTCTACATCCAAGAATCCAGTTCACTATGGAAAAGAACAATTGTTTACCCTTCCTAGACACCTTAGTCACACGCCTGCCTAATGATACACTTACCTTCACCGTATACAGAAAACCCACACACACAGGCAGATACATTCACAAACTCTCCCACCACCACCCCTCTCAACAATATGGCATTATTAAAACTCTTACCAAGAGAGCCCACAATCTTTGTTCCAGTGAAACCGCCCTCACTAATGAGCTTAACCACATACACAGCACTTTCCTCTCTAATGGCTACAGTGATCACAGTATCAAAAAAATAATCAACTCCTCCCCCATTCCCCTTCCTTCTCGTCAACAAGATTTTAAAAATGCCATCACCATACCTTACATCCGTGGCACTTCTGAAAAAATAGCCAAGATACTAAAACAGTACAATCTACACACAGCATATAAGCCCCACCGCAAACTGGCTACCCTTATCCGTTCTACGAAAGATCAGCTCCCTCCTCTCTCTCTGCCTGGAGTTTACAAAGTACCCTGTTCCTGTAAGCTGGCGTACTTTGGACAGACAGGCAGATCAGCATCCATCCGTCTAGAGGAACACAAGTCTTACATCTTCAAACACAACTATGGCCATTCAGGCTTGGCTGACCATGCTTTGGACACCACCCACAGAGTATTATGGAAGAAAACCACCATGCTCCACCACAGCAAATTCAAGAAAGAGAGACTTTTCTTAGAAGCAGCAGCAGCTCTCAAAAACCAACCAAATCTCAATAAATATGGTTGCATTAAGCTTCCAAAGATTTGGGAAACACTCATCACCAGAGTTCCCACCTTACATTCCAGGCCACCTACTACTGCCCTTAGAGGGCGCTCTACCTAGATAGGACTTTAGTGTCACCCACGTGGTTGGGCTTAGTATTGTTTGTTATTTGTGCATATGTTACATTAATTGATTTTGTAATCCCCGTAGATGTCCTAGTGACTAGGACGAAATATAGGAGTATTAAATTCTATTTTAATTCTTTGTGAGTGTTGTAAAAAATCCATTAAGCCTCCAACATGAAGTCCCTCATAGTTTCTTACTATTGCCTGTAATGCAAAATGTCTGGATAGCCACCACACTTCATTGAGTGGTCTGAAGGCAATAGCTTCATTTTCAGACGCCTCGACAATTTCTTTAAATTCATGTCTTTTCACTGTGGAACGAAAAAAGAGCTGTACGCTGTTCTCATTATTGTATCAATATCTCTGATTAGTTTAATTTCCTTCCACGTATCACAGATCCTCAACGAGCTACACAGTGTTGCTGGACAAGATGTGGAACTTCTAATTTAAGTTTTGCAGCAACACCATTAACTTTGCCCAGCATCACTGTGGCTCCATCAGAGGTAAACATTACCATTTTTTGGAGATCAAGTTTCTTTTCTTGATAAAACTGTTTAATAGCTAACATAATGGAGGAGGCATCACATGCCTGCAACTGAATTATTCCACCAAAATATGTTTTATATTTAGTCTAAACTTAAAATAGAGAATGAGACATTTGTTAACAGTTATATCAGTGCTTTCATCAATGGTTAAGGTGTAGAAATTTGCAAACATGTCATTTTCAACAATTAAATTGATTGTTTCCAGAAATTCAAACACATAATTTTTGCTTTGCCAGCTGTCTGGGAGTTGAACATACTTTTCCATATGTTCATTAATATGTTGAATTGAAAGTAAAGAGTTATTCATCTTAACTAATAAGACACTGTCAAATAAGAACTTTAATCTGCTGTGTTTGATCGTTTTCACTCTCGGTCATCTGAACTTTCATGTGGCAATGAACAATTTTGTTGCCTAAGTCTGTGTACACCATCCAGATGTATTTTATTTGTCAAATAGCATTTCAAAAAGTCCAATTTCCAAGTGACATCAAACCTTTTCCCATTAGCAAAATCCCCAGCAACCTTTGCATCACAACAATAAATACAAACAACACCAATTGTAGCATCATACATAAATATTTCACGCAGCTGAATGTTTATCAACTCGTGAGCTTTTAGAGTAGCAGTTTTCACTATTTCATCCAGCCATTCACTTTTAAAGCAGCTAGCAGTTCATTTTCACTATACATCTTTTGCTTCCTTTGAATTTGACATGGTGCATCAGTTTTTTGCAATTTTTTGTTATTTGAAGAATGTTTTTTATTGTTTTTATAAATTTACAAATGTACACTATTCACTGAATAACTTGGCAAGGCAAAAGCTGAACCAACACTAAACATTGCCAAGGGCAACACAAGAGCTAAAAGATATGTCTAGAGGCTAGATTTAATTAACTTGGTTGTATCTCAATGCGTATACAAGAATGTTATTATTTAGTCTACTATTTTAAAATTCCTTTTAAAAATTAGAGATTTTGAAACGCTACAATATTTTTAATTGTACTTTAATTTAAGTTTTTAAAAGTATTTAATTATTTTTATTAAAATTATGAAACCATTGTTTTAATTCGTCATGATCTTGAACTAATTTGATCAGCCAATCACATTTGGGAATTTTCCATGAGTCAGGCCTGAGATGTAAACAAACCGCATGCCATTCTATATGCTACTTAAAAATTATACATTTAAGCCACACCCCTTTCACTTTGGCATCAAATCGCTAGCCTCAAATAGGGTTGCTGTTAAGTTTTGTGCAACTTTGAGAATGTAATAAAAAAATGCTAGGTTATAGGCTTGAGCATTGCCGAGTTACGTATTTTTTAAAGAATTTATAGGTTAATGTTTAGGTGGAACTTCTTTAATTAATAAATTTTAATTTCATCTTGAAAATCTAGTGTGCTCATATTTTTTGCTTTGTGTGCTAGTTGTAAAACATGTGCGCACGCACATGCGCACAGCTTAAAGGGAACATTGTCCCCCACTCTTATTTTATTCATACCTCTCTCGCCCTCTATCATACCAGTCATCTCTCTACGTGGAGAATCTCCCGTCTCTGACTCAATGAGGTCAGTTATGGTCATTTTTAAATCACCAAGTTCCTCCCATTGCCTGCATTTTGTGCATATACATTTCCTCCCTTCTCTCTCCTGTCACATATACAACTGTCGGGACGCATACATTCTGCAAGTCCTGCATGCTACAAAATCCTGTATGATATCGCGCAAAATGGAGTCCTTAAATGGGGGAGGACTTGGCAATACACCATTTGCAATTTTAATTGCCACCATTATTCAAAATAGTGTCAGTAATTAGTGTCAAAAAAAAATAAACGCTAAATAAATATTAGGGAGTATAACTATAAGAAAAAGTACAAACAATTACAAACAGAACATTTAAGTACATTAGATATATATAAATAAATAAAAATAACTAAATAATGAAAACTTATCCTTCATCTTGTCTTCCACCGTTATGCATTCGATTCTGACCCAGTCTTCTTGGTAACCAAAATACACAATATCCCGACACAATAAAACGGACTATTCACCGATTAAAAAAGCACTTTCTTCAGCACTCAAATTCCCCGCCATGTACTATGGCGACTCTAGCGCCACTCCATTATGCCATGGGATTGCTGCAAGTTGCCTCCTAAGTTTGTCATAATCGAGCAGCGACCCAGAACAAGACTGCATAGTCACTGTCCCCGATCAGAGGTAGAGTTGCTACTGTAGTTATAGATCTTCTGATGCTATTATCAGATCCAACACTCTCAAACCCCTAGTCTCCTCCATCATGCTGTTTCAGGTAATTATCCCTGAGTAGCTGTATAAATTCCACTTCCATTTTGGTGCATCTTTTCCTCCTCCTTCCAATATATATATTCCTATAGTTGGTCTCCCATGATAATTGCTTGACCTGCACTCGTGATAATCTGCCGATGCATGTCATCCATATCACCTTCTGGAGCCCATGTCTATAGCAGCAACCAACAATATATTTTGTCCTATTGGCCTCTATCTCACACAAGATGGTCTCAAATGAACCATTTCCCTCAAATCTACAATCTTTCTTAACTTCTATTTTTGTTGGTTGAAATTACTCTATCTTCCCTGAAAATGCAATATTTGCTACGTTCTATCCCTGTAACCCCATCATTCTCTGACAACCAGGTCTTGTCAATGCCAATAATTTTAGGCCAAGGCAAGCTGACCAATGTCAAAAACTCCTCTCCTTTATTTCTGATACTTTAGGCATTCATGTACATGCATTTCAACATTCCCTTGGGCTCACAGTTACCCTTACATAATGTCATTACCTGCCCATTCAAATTTGAAACTTGGGAAACTGTACCCAGCTCTTCATGATCATTCCTACACTCAATACTCACCTATTCGAGGGGTGGCTATGTGGCTATTGCTAGACAAGTTTGATTGCTCCCCGCCCCCAATATCTCATTTCCCTAGTTTTGCACTTCCAAATTCTCACTGAACAACACTTTCTCCAAGCATAAACTCCAAAACAATTCAAGTATAGCATATGCACATACAGGTCCTTTCATCCATCAAATTTGCTCCACCCATCTATAACCTGCACACCTCCTACACAATCTTCTCAATGACAATCATGGCCCTTCTCAATTCTGTAATATCATAACTAAGCAGCAGACTCGCAATCTTTACTTTCTTACTCTTCGTTTTTGCTTCTTCCAACAACTCTTTCATATTCCCCCTCATTGCATATTTCTCACCTTTCAAATCATTTGTGCATGCCAAAACAATCAACTTGTTCACTTCTTTCTTCTGCAAACTTATTGCTTCAGTAACATCTTTATCTTGGCACCTGAGAAATAAAACATGCTTGTCACTTTCTCATTAAGTATATACCTCTTATAATCAAAAATCCATTTTTATGATTTTCCTATTCACTCATTCATTCATTCTTTCTCACTCCTGCTGTACTATATGTCAATCATTTCTCCAGTCACTTGAGCTCATGGTCCTGCGAAGAAGTCCACGTAAGCATGTAATTTCATTCTGCACTGGCATCTCATCATCCACTTCCTTCAAACTCTCATTTGTATTTCGTGCACTATCATACATTGCTTCTGCTCCATTCTCCATAACACTTTCACAATCTGGCCTTATATCTTAAGTAACTTCATTCTATATATATATTCTACAATATTATATATTGTAGTTAATTTACTACCATCAATATTTGATTAGTTCAGTTACTATTCAGTCAGTACCCAGTGCTTTGTTGTTTCTGACCACCTCCCTTTCCCCAACAACCTCTCATTTAACAGGTCAGACCTATGACATGACAGCACCATGTGTATGCAAGTGGTCAGAAAGAAGAAAGAAATTTGTTGATGTGTTTTTTCAAGACCAGGAGATTGTAGCCACTGCAGAAAATCTTTGATTTTCCTACATCTTTGTTTTTAGGGACAGTATGAGAAAGACTGTCCCTAAGAACAAACATGTAGGAAACAAAGGCAGAGGATGAGAAGTCGATTTAATTAGTTTAGAGTTCAAGTGTATAATGGTATTAAACAGCAGCTGTCCTTGTTTATGAGTAGAGAAAAGCAGAAAGATCATAATGAACATTTCAGTGGAGCAGCATCCATGGAAATACCTATAGAAGAAACAGTGTCTATGTGGGAAACAGAGTGGGAAAGCAACTTGAGGAAGTAAGTAGTGAAGGAGTCATTAATTAAATTGACGGCTTCTGTATACAATTAAGCATCCTGAGGGAAGTTGTGGGTGCACAACTCCAAATGTGGTAAGAGTATTCTAAGGTTAGGCAGATTTGAGCTTTATACAGTGTCATGAGTTCAGCAGGAGAAGTACTGCTTGGAACAAAACAAAAATAAAATAAACCAAGCTTTTTAGATGCTAAAGAAACAATCGATCCAATATGCTTATGCCAAAATAAATTAGATGCAAGAGTTAACCCAAGAAGAGAAAACTGCCAAGAGGAATATTGTCAAAAGTGATCAAAAGAGAGACATGTTCTGGAAATGAGTCAGGATTAAATTGCCCTCACCCCTCTTGAGATCAAGCAGAGTGAGGACAGCCTTGTGCATCACAAGGAGATCAGTGTTTAAGGCATTAGTTAAAGATCTTGCAGCATGAGTTATCTGAGCACTACAAACTTTTGAAAATGAAAAAGAGGAGTGGAGAGAACTGTCATCAGCAAAGCTATGAATAGGACTGGATGTCAATAAAAGCAGATCATTGATTTATGGAAGGAAGAGTGTAGGTGATAGCACTGACTCCTGAGGGTAAATCAGCATTAATTAAAAACTCTGACAAAAGGAAACCATCGACTATAACCTGGGGTATTGGAATGATTTAGCACAATTTTTGGAGAATCAGAGTTTGGATAAGGATCAGGGATCTTGAGTGGGGTAAAGAATACAAGCACTCATTCCGTTAATTTATGTTATTAAATCAGAGCAGAAGCAATAATTAGACTATGGAAATAAGGTAAAGAAGTTCAGAAGGTCATCCTCAATTTCCACTGTTGTAGTGCCACAGGATATGAGGCTGAGAATGACTAGGTTAAAGATGATCGGAAGAAATGAGACACGGACAGGATTTTGTTCATGATTTGTCAAGAGGAGAGCTAACATCAACAGTGTATCTGAAGGGAGAATTGGTTAAGGAAATGTCTAAGGTGTTTGGAAAATGAAGAGGATTATCTAAAATTCTGTTGGTTCGGTGAACAATTTTTATGTTAATTGTTACCAACAGCAAACAGTTCAGCTTCTTTACCAGCTTAGCTTGCAAAGTTGGAGAAAGGAAACCAGTCTGAATTGTAGATTTTGAAATCACCAAGGAAGATCATCTCACTGTTAGATTAATTACACTGTATGTGAACTGTATATCTATATCCTTGAAATAGTTCTGTCTCAATGGAATCCACAGTCTCAGAAATACTTCTGCTCCAGAAGTTTCAAAAATCATGGACACCCTTGGACCCTTCCTTCCAAACTAGTGTGATGGATGAAAAAGCCACAGCAGCTTTTGCTAACACTGTTGGTGAGAAGATTGCCTTCAAGTGCCAGCTGCAACTATTTCAACCAAGAAACAATTACTGAGAATTCCTTGAGTTAACAATTATTTTCATGGGGAGAGGGGGGGGGGGGATTGGCTAAAGCAATAAACTTCAAAGCTCCTGCTCAACTTCATCACATGAGGCGAAGTCCAGCAGGAGCCTTGAAAACCTGGATAAAGAGGAGTCAGTTCAAATTAATGAAGAAGGAGTATGAAGGAATCTATAGGTATGACATGCAGTTTCTTAAAGAAATTTAATTGTTCAAATGCTTCACTTCGAAAATTTTCAGGGCACCTCTGGCATCTTCCAGAGGAATTGATCGCATTTGCTATTTTCATTGACAAAGTTTCTTTTGAGATGAAGCAAAAAACTGTCAAAGTCTGGAGAAGGCAGTCCAATAAAATGAGCTATATTTGCATAGTGAATCTAGCTGTAATCATTTCTATGCAACTGAAAGGCTTTGAGGCATGACACACAGTTCCCCCCCCTCTATCACCAGACTTCCCTCTAATTTTCTGAACAAGGATGCTATTGACTGGAATGAAGACAAGTCATTTCAGCCACTAAAAAGAGACGAATGGAGTGTTCAATGACATTTCAGCAAGAAGCTTGACCTGGATGGATGAATACAAACAAACTGCACACCAATAAGAAGGCCAGAAAGATTATTTTTTTGGTCATGACTACAGAAAGAAATATCCCAGCCACAAGAAAACAATGCTGCTAAATAACAGCAACAAAACCAGTAAATTTAAGAATTTATAAACTTTGTATTAAATTTGCTTAAATAATAAAGTTTCATTTTGTGATTTCCTCTATAACTGAAGATGTTGTTTGTTTGAAAATGTTAAAAATGACTAATTAAATAAAAAAATTAAAAAAACAAAAAGGCAAATTATGTAATTTTATTGGGAGCGATATTAAAAACCAACCATTGCAACCTCTCAATGTACTCCAATTGTTTTAAATTTTCAGTTTTTTTTATTATTATTATTATTATTATTGCAAAAACAATGGGCAGGTGCCTCAGGAAATTCAAACCATTTAAAATTCACTATTTTTAAAAAGCACCCTAATACAGAGTCTAGTTAAAATTATTACTATTATTGTATGGGCACCTCCATGGAGTCTGAAGAGAGTGCAAGATCCAAACCATCCACACAATCTATCATACCTCTTCTTGAACCCATTAACAGACAAAGCATCACTACTGACTCTGGCAACCAATTCCTCTCATTCACAACTCTCCAAGCAAAAAATGAAGTCCTCACATCCAAACTTACCACACCTTCATTCAACTTCTGCAATCCACACACCTTCAATCTATCCTCATAGGACACATTCCACAGGCCACTCACCTTTGATTCTTCTCCACTGCTTCCTCATCTCCAAGAAACCCAGGAGACCAGACCTGAGAACAGTAATTCACATGTTGACATACCAAGGCCTTATAAAGTGGAATAACTTCCTTATCTCTACCTGTGTGTTCTTCAATAGCCAAGTAATCTTATGAGTTACTTTAACAACCTTAGCAATATGTCCTCTAAATTTTAACTCTCTATCTACTAACATTCCTATATCTCTAACTTCATCTATTTTATGGAGTACTGTTCCATCAATGTGGTACACAGTTTGTAATCTATTTATCCCAAAATGCATAACTTTACATTTCTCCACATAAAACTGATGCCCATTATATTTTGCCCATACTGACAGCCAATTTAAATTGTCCTGCAAGCTCTCCAAATCGCCTTGATTAACTATTACTCTAACTAATTTTGCATCATCAACAAACAACTGAATATTTCCTTTTATGTTATTTTCTATATCATTCATTTAATGTCCCAGCACCGAACCTTGTGGCAAACTAACAGTCACCTGTTTTCACCTTAGTTCTGCCCGTCCATATACCACTTTTGGGCATGTCCAGCAGCCATCCTATTACCACAAAACCAGTGTCATATCCATCCCCATTTGTTCTAATTTGCATAGAAGAATTTCATGTGGTATTCTGTCAAATGCCTTTGCAAAATCCAGCAGAATCATCATGCAGCCATTTCCTTTATCCAAATACTCAGTTGTTACTCTATTATAAAAACTATTATATATATAAAATTTGTTACTCTAATAAAAAGTAATTTACTAAGGCATGACTGACCCTTCATAAAGCCATGTTGCCCCTCATACAGTATCATATTCTTATCCACCCATTCTTGAATTCACATTTTGACAAATTTCTCCAATACTTTTACCACCACACCTGAGATACTGACTGGTCTATAACTTGCTACTGCAGTCTTCGAATCTCCCTCATGCAAGGGAATTTTTCCCTTTTTTCACTTCCTTGAAACTCTACTAGAGCTGAGACTTAAAAAGCCTAGTAAGAGGCATTTCCACTTCCTTTGCACATTCTTGCAAAACCGGAACTGCTATCCCATCTAATCCCACAGCTGTATATACATTGAGATTCTGCAATATCCTAAGAATATTCAATTCACCCATCTCTGTTCCCACAGAGATGGGTGTCATACGTTACACATATGACATAACCTTGCAAAGTGGTCACTCAGTAACCCAATTATTTTATCTGCTTCTGTCACCTCATCACCATCAGCACTCATTAAGGTTAATCTTCCATAGTCATTGTTCTTCTTACTTGTCAAGTAATGAAGGAACTCTTTTGGATTTCCTTTGGCCTGTTCAGTTAGATTCTTCTTGTAATCTGATTTTGCCTTCCTTACCATGCTCTCCACATTAAACCATGCTGGTTACCTTTCTCCTTATATACCCTTCACAGAATTTTCTTCTTCTGCAGTTCATGCTTAATGATATTATTGATCAATTTAACTCCTACCTGATTAATCCATCTTACCTTAGGGTGTACAATTTAATATTGCTTCCTCTAAATGCCCCTTAACTATCCTCTATTAACCTCCTTCCCTTGCAGTGTTTTATGCCATGGCACAGATTCAAGCTTCTTTCCTAAGCTTGTCATAATCACCTGCCTCGTTGTTCCACATATACCCCCTTCTTATACCTCTAGTCCCCTCCACAGATAATTAGAGATAATTACTTGAGGCAGCATGTGAATGCTGCCTCAAGTAATTATTTCTCAGTGGGTGTATAAATTCCATTTCTTTCCTGCCATGTGATCTTTCTTCCTTCCAGTCTACATCTCTATAGTTGAAGTCCCCTATAACAATCACTCAACATGCACTCGTATACTAATTTGCTGATGCACGTCTTCAGGATCATCTGTGGAAACCCCCCCCCCCAGCCTATAGCAACAACCTACTGTATATTTTGCCTCTAGCCTTGATCTCACACCAGACTGCTTCAAATGAACAGCCACCCTCCTGCCCATCTCCTATTCTTTTTGGCTGCATTTCATCCTCTCTGCTATCATTAGCAGTGCCCCTCCCCTCATCCTATCTTCCCTGAAAATACTAAACCCTTCACATTCTATTCCTGTAAGTACAGCATCTGATGTCAGTCAAGTTTCACTAATGCTTATAACTTTTGGTGAGGTTGCAGTAACCAATTTCAATAACTCCTCACTCTTCCTGCTACTTCCACTGGCATCAGTATATAGAAACTAAAGCATCCCTTTAGGACCACAATTACCCTTACTTCCTGAATTGATTACCCTATTCAATATTTTTGCTTGAGAGACTAGATTCCGCACTGGTCATTCTCACACTCACTCACCTCATAGGTACTTTCACAGAAACTCACCTGCTTCCACCCTAATTGCTTCAGTTATTGTGAATTAATGCTTCAGCATGCTCAGTGAACAACGCTCTCTCTCTCTCTCTCTTCTCCATTTAGAAGCAGTCCATCAACATTATACAAATCCTTCTTTTCATCAAACACAGACCACAGATCCACAAATGCTACATCATTCCTTCTGCATAACCTATGTACTGACTAATTTGCTACAACAACCTCCTCCCCAATTCACCTCTATCATAACATAGTAGGAGACTTACAATCTTCACCTTCTTGCTCTTCAGTTTCTCTTTGTCTAGCAACTCCTTTATATCCTCCTTCATAGAATACTTCTTGCTTCTCAATCAAGATGATTAGTTCTTTCAGCTTACTTTTTTTTTTGTATCTAGATGGCATGACTAATATCATGAATTTTTGCAACAGGGAAACACAATTTTGTTGCACTTTCATTAAGTACTCCCCTGATCACCGAGTTTTTGTACATAATTTTCTCTTTGTTTTACTCGTTTGTTCACTCAGTTTCTATTATTACTTCGAACCACCTGCTTCTCTCTCTCTTCTCAGCTCTGCTAATCTCTTGCTGCTTCTGCAACTTTTCAATTTCCTGCTTTGTCATTCGAAGGATAACATTCAAGAATGCTATTTACAGTAATCCCTCGATTAATGCACCCCCGATTAGTGCGTTTTCGATTAGTGAGTCATTTTTTTTCAATACCCAAATTCGATTAGTGCGCCTCTAAAATTCGATTAGTGCACCTATATACACCTTAAAAATAAATGCTAGATTTTAAAAACTTTTTATGTATATATTTTTATGGCTAACTATTTAAAAAAATCACTCGTCAGAATGAAATAATTTAGTTACCGATTTAAAACATTTTACAAAGTTATTTTTAATGGCACACTACACTACTTCCACGTATACTATGTTCCAAATTTTTACCTCCAACATGGAGGCACCTTATATATAATAATAATAATTCATGTCATCTGCTATAGTACGTCCACAGATTTGAGACCCTTCGACACTTCTGTGCATGTCGCAAAAAGGAGAATCCATTCCGATAATAGGATAATCAATCCGTCTTCAGGGATGAGTTGTTTATTATTATGTCGGAAGATTAACTTCTCTTTTATGATCATTGTAGTTTTTAAAGTGATAACTATATTGCTTGTATAACAGTTAGGAAATTTTATCTATAAAGCATGTGATTTTGCGTGTTGGCGACAGTTTGTACGTCCTTCATTTCTTTCTCCCCTTCAATGATAACGTCCAAGAGTTAATTAAATCTCATTCTGAAGAACTGAGTGATTTCGACCTGCTAAATTTAGATGCACATCGGGAAGATCCCGAAGAATATGAAGAAAATTTAACCCTCAGTCAGCCAAAAGAGATTTCACAGAAACAATTTGAAAATATTTTTCGTACAATCGAAGTTTTTAAGCAGCAATGCTTAGAGGCTGACCCTGATGAACAGAGAAGCAGTAAAATTTGCAGAAGAGTAGAAGAGGCAATAGGGCCATACCGTCAGTTGTATAAAAAAAAAAAAAAAAAAAAAAAAAAAGCCCAGCAAACTACGTTAGCTCAATTCTTTGTTAAGAAGTAGAATAATAAAATTTATATTCTGAATACGTTTTAATGTCTTTCAGCTTCATAGCTTTCCTTTAACTAGGCCTTAATTCTTTTATAAAAAAATTAAGGTTCAAAAAAGAAATTTGAGAAATGAATTATACTTTTTCCCATAGGTTATTAATTCAATTAGTGCATTTTCAATTAATATGCCTGTTTTAAAGAACGCATTAGGTGCACTATTGAAGGATTGCTGTATTTATTTATGTCCATTTTCTTCTCCTGTATTTCCACCACCTGCATGTTCAACATTAATTTTAACATTTTCCATCCTACCATCAATAATGTCAACTCTAAACATCTG
The DNA here is from genome assembly GCF_054136105.1 of Typopeltis vanoorti. Classification (NCBI taxonomy): domain Eukaryota; kingdom Metazoa; phylum Arthropoda; class Arachnida; order Uropygi; family Thelyphonidae; genus Typopeltis; species Typopeltis vanoorti. The sequence goes on along the minus strand of NC_143569.1, from coordinate 82,329,880 downwards.
CTCTGTTCTCATCACCTACTTAGCACTCACTTTTAAATCATTTATAACATACACACTCTCTTCCAGTTTCAATTTCCTTCTACATATTCTTTAATTACTGCATTCCATATCACACTTTCAGTACTGCTGTCCATAAATGCATGAGTTGGATGGAGAATTCAAATCCAGTGAATTTGGTGACCATGGTAATACCTGGATGTTGCTCTTTCATTTCTGTCACTTTCAGTGAATCATGCTTAAATCCCAAACATATTTCAACTCTAGTCCTAAAAATGTGTAATGTAGCAGTTATCACTACTTTTCAGTATAATCAAAAGTGTATAACTCACAAATCATTCCACACAGGAGACACTAGCCATTTTATGTGACTTTACAGATTTAAGGATGATAGATAACATAGAAGTGAATCAGTATTTATCTCAAATTTAATGCAATTAATATGCATCTCCTATTCTCTGAAAATGATTGCTGTCATTCACTTATACATATTATTCAAGCCTTGTTAGCATATTAAATTAAAATGGATACATTAATTCATATAATGTATCCATTATAAAACAGAGGTCAAAATATTGTCCTAATAAATGATATCTGATGCCACACAGAAACAAAATAAATCAGAAAACTGAAACTAATACTGAATTTACATTTTGAATATTTATTTAAAAATGTCCAAAATTTTTTAACTTAATGAGTAATTAACTAACAACTGCTTTATCATTTTTTGAACAAAAATAACTTGACAATTTCTCAAATAATCAAGTTTGTAGTACTATTTGACTATACAATTTCCATTCCTTTTTTTTCTCTTTTCTTTTTTTTAATGCTGTGAGTGACATATCTACAGAGTAATGTTGATCATTCATAAGTCTCTTTTTACCATTATAAATATACTTTACTACCAACTTGAATAGGTTATGAATGACAAGCTTCAGTAACAGGCATCACTATTTGTCAATCACCTCTTTTGCAAATTCTGCAAGATTTATTCCGAAACACAAGCTGACAGGCATAACAGTAATAGTTGGAAACAAATAATAAACCAACAAAATGGTATTTTTATGGGACTGATCTGTTCAATTCTTACACCATCTATAACATCCTAACCTCTTTGGATAAAATCTTAAGTTATATTAACTAACTGAAATTATATGCAATTTTTTTTTTTAAATCAACAGTGAAAGGGTTAAGAAGAATGTTTTTTAGAATTTTTTCTTGCAATGAATATATACATAAAGTATGATTTATGTTATAAAGAAAACTTAACTATAACATGATAATTTGCCATGCCTGAAAGAAGTGGAAGGTCTCTGAAAGCTGTGAAAGCTACAGTAAATAGGATAGAAATATTCTGTGTAAACAAAAAGCATAAGATTCATCTTTTTTTTCCTGTTCTAATTCAGCATGATAATGAACTGCTTAAAAATAGCTGACTTGCAGAAATCCAAAATATAATTACTTAAGTGAAAATAAATAAAAAAAAAAAAAAAAACTGTTAAAACTTCAAAGTCTTTAATATACAGCATAAATTTAATACCTATTAAAGACAGATATGCATACACTGCTTGGGGGAAAAAAGTCAACAGACACCCCCACACGGGTAAGGTGATTCATGCTATTGTAATGAGTCACATGTTTGTATCCAATATAAATTGAAGGAATATGATGCTCCCAAGTCAGTGCAACTGTGTCTAGGTGAAATGACTGCAAGAAGGGAATTGGCAGGATTCCATGCTGCAGGCCTATCTGTTCAGCAAACTGTTGACAAACTGGGTCATCCCAAATCAACAATTAGTGCTACCATAATGAGATGGAAGTACATGGAGTCAACTGCAGTGGATGACCAGCCACACTCAGCAAACATGACAATAGAGTGCTACAAAGGATATGTAAAAACTGCAATTCATTAGCCAACACTGAATGTGAAATTCCAGGCATCGACTGGAACACAAATCTGCACAAAAACATTCAAAACAGAGGCTCACAACATGGGGTTTTCCAAGGTAGAATTGCAATATGCAAGCCCCATATTACCCAAAGCAACATGCAGAGTCATCTTCTGGTGCAAAGAGCAGTGAACAGTGGGACATAGAAGCTTGGAAAGTTGCATTATAGAGTGATGTATAATGCTAGATCCTCTACAAAGCAGATGGATGGGTATGGGTGTGGTGGATGCCAAGTGAATGTCTCTGATCAGAGTATGTAACCCCAACTATGAAATTTAGAGGCAGGGGTGTGATGGTATGATCCTGTTTTGGCACAGACCTCTGTTTGTGGTGCCATGAACATTGAACTCTGAGAGGTATTGGAACATTTTGGACAATGCAGTGGAAAACTACTTTGTAGTGTTTTTATAGAAATGACCATCCCTTTAAACAAGACAATGCACCATATTATAAGGTTGCTGCTGTAACTCCATGGTTGGTGAAAATGAACATTATCATCACACTTGACTGGCCTCAACAGAGCTCTGATCTGAACCCTACTGAACATCTGTGGGATGAACTGGAGCATCGGGTGAGATAAAGGGACATCCATCCCACAACACTCCAGGACCTCATAACATGCCTACAGGAAGAATAGTCCAAAATTCCCATTGATCACTATCGTATGCTTGTGGAAAGTATGCCCCACAGGATCACTGCTCAATCATTCCAGCAAAAGGAGGTCCTACATCTTATTAAAGGGTGCCATAGCTGTTTGTTCCTCACACTATGGTGTCCATCAACTTCTTTCCAAGCAGTATATATATTTTAAATTTTATAGAATTTATTTTATTCATGAAGTCCCTCCATCACTGATATCAAGTAAATAATTATAATTGCAGAATTATATGGACATCATCAACTATAGTATTAACTTTATAATTTACAGAATTATATGGATATCATCAACTACAGTATTCACTTTATAATTTATTTTAAAAAAAAAAGTCATCATAGCAAACCTTTGTAACCTAATAAGAAATCTGCACCAGATACAAGTGATTTTTTAAAAGAAAGCATGACAATATAAGCAAAATGTTTATAAATGGTCATCATCAATTCATTAACAGGAAAATAAAACATTTTAAATGATTTAAAATGCTTATTTCCAGTATGTTAATCAATGCAAGCATAATTCCATATAAAACCTTAGATCACTATCTTAAGTTATTCTAACATTCTGGAAAAGCTATTATTAAAACTATATACACAGACTGACAAACTTTTAATCTTTTTGTGTTAAATGATTATAATGATCATTTATGCAGACTAGATAATGAAGCTAATGTCAATTACCTATTTATAAGAATTTTCTGAAGACACTAACACCATATCAGTTTTTCACGGTGTTAATGTCCAATTACTTTATCGAGCATTAATCTTCAAACTGTATATATTTTTAGGTTTAGTCTGAGCCACACGAGGCCTCTGGGTTTGGATCAACTGTCTTCAATTATTAGCAAATATTAATTGATCATTAGAAAAGGCACTGCCAAGCTATTAAAAGGCTATTGTTGTTTAAACATCAAAAATAAGGTTTCAAATATGACAGCTACTTGTTGCTTAGAAGCAATTTGCTACTTTAGCTGCTTTGATACCCGATTACTACTGTTGATTCTCACTACAGTGAACTCACAGGGATCAGAGAAGTTTGTTATAGTGGATAGTTTGCTGAAGAAAATTTCTTTTAGAATGTTATGTCTATTCTGCTTTGGTTAGAGCTTGATAGTTTGTTATAGTGTGCAAATTTGTCATAATGGTATTCTCTATAATGAAAGTCAGCTGCATAATTATAAAAGAGGAGTGGTAATAATCAATTCCATGAGGATTACAAAGAACAGGCAAGGAGGGTGACTTGATTGCTAAGGGTAGTAAAAGTGAAGCATGAGCAGCAGTTAGCTAATGAAGCCAAAAAGATTGGAGAAAATGGTATAAGAACAACTGTTGCAGACTAGATAATGAATTAAATATCTCAACTATCTCATATAGTTGAGATATTTAATGAACAGTTCATAAAGGTCTTTCATTCTTGGTGAATGTGACATCATGGCAAGTTTGAGAGCAGTTGTTGATGAGAAGAGATCGATTGTAAATGAGCAAGAAGTATATGGGGAACTGAGCAAACTTGAGGTTAATAAGGCTGTTGGACTTGATAATATATCACAATGTATTTTGAAGGAATGTGCCAGGGAGTTGGCATCTGCCAACTCCCTGGCACATTCCTTGATATATTTCTTTAATATGAGTCTTGCATTGGATCAAGTTCCAAAGGAGTGAAGGAAGGCAAGATTGTGCTGCTTCATAAGAGAGGCGACAGAAGTCAAGCATCAAATTATAAGCCTATCTGTGTGTCACTTGTTGTGGAAGTGTTGGAAAGGCTAATGAGAACAGGATTCAGAATTGGGTTGAAAACTGTGGTCTTATCTTGGATGGACAACATGGATTTGCTAACGAGAGGTCATGTTTTATTAATCTACTTACTTATTACAAGAAGGTGATGGCATCATTTGACAAAGAAGATAGGATACACAGTATTATACTTAGATTTTGCAAAGGCTTTTATAGATTACAGAATGATAAGTTGATAGTCAAACTAGAGTGGATGGGGGTTAGACATTAGACTAGTGCATTGGACTGGAGATTGGCTATCTGATAGGTATAAGCAATAATAAAAATAAGCTGAAATATTCCACCTGAGTGTAGAGAAAAATGTAACTGAGGTAAAAAGTAAGGTGGATTCAGTTTAATCATGCTACAGGTGACAAGCTGTGCAAAGAGAACAAATTTTACATTTGTTATAAGTTGAATCTAAAGTTTCAAAGGCTTGAAATTTTTAATTAGCCTGCCTCAAAAAAAAAAAAGAGTACTAGAAAAGGAAAGAGTACAAGACAACATAAAATGTTATTTAAAAGAACATGAATAAATTCTTCCTAAATCTAACTTACCACCACAGATGTATCACAGTACAATTTTTCTACTATCCCAAAATGAATAGTCTCTACTATATGATGTCTTTATCATTCTTCAAAGTACATAATGTTTCTTATTTCATTAAAAAAAAAAAAAAATGATGTAATATACAAAGCCTCAATACTGCAGTTGGAAGAATGTTGGCACACTGCATCCTCTGACTGGAAAAGACTTGAGTTTAATTCTCATCATAATAAGAGGAATCTTGAAATGCCTCCCCCCACTCCCCCAAACTGACAGTGAGTTAGCCAATCTCATATGGGATGGCAAGGTTTTCTTCTCTTGGAAACTTGGATTTTTCATTCTGCATGAAAACAAATCAGCCAAAGAACATATGCACATAAACACTATCCCTTAACGGCAATTTTAGAGCCATCAGCAGATTAACTGTGGTGGAGTGACCTTTGTGTCACTTGTCTTTACATGTACTGTGTTACTTGGAATTTCCATTAGTCCTTTGATATTTGACCTTCTTTGCTGCACAATTTATCATCTCTCTTCCGAAAAATAAAATAATCAATCCTGAAATGACAGACCAGCCTTTGCAATGAATCTATTTAGTAATATTAAATTTGCTGTCTTTTATTCTTCAAATCAGGGCAACAGAACAAGACAACTTTATGTTCTTTCAAATTACTGACAATATAGAAGCAAATTTTTTTTTTTTTTTTGCTAATTTTCAAATGTTTGTTTGCTTTGAAAATATGTCAAATATTTAAATTTTTTAAATAACACTTAAAAGTAAGATAAGATATTGCCACTGCATAAGGGTGGTAGCAGACTGGAAATATCTAATTATAGACCTGCTTGTGTGTCATCAGTAGTTGTTAAGGTCTTGGAGAAATCAGTGAGGGACTATATACAGCATTGGGTAGATGAGGGTAATGTTATCTGTGAGAATCAACATGGATTTATTAAGGGGCACTCTTGCTTTAGTAATATGATTGTCTTTTATAATAAAGTGACAAGAGCAGCTGATGAGGAAAAGGCATATACTGACATTTTTTTGAATTTTGCAAAGGCGTTTGACAGGGTGCCACATGATAAGCTGATATTTAAGTTGCAGCACATGGGTTTAAATGTCAAGTTAGTCAAATGGATTCAGGATTGGCTGACTGATAGGTATCAGAGAGTTGTGTATGGTGGGGCAATATCAAGGAAGCAGAAGATTACAAGTGGGGTTCCACAGGGCTCAGTACTGAGACTTGTATTGTTCAATCTTTATATTGATTGCAAGGGGACATTCAGTTGTTTGCAGATAATGTGAAGTTGGGAAGGGTTACCAGTAATAGTGCAGATGTGGCAGTCCTGCAAGAGGATTTGAATAAACTAGACAGATGGGCAAATAAATGGGGTTATCGGTTCAATGCAGCAAAATGTAAAGTCTTGAGGTTTGGGATCCATCAATGGGAGGATGCATACTCGATTGGAGGAGGTAGGGGAGACAAGAGATCTGGAGGTGATGATTGATAGAAAACTGAAATTCAGGGAGCATATTGCAAAGGTGGTGAGGGTAACTCATAGGATTGCTACAATACTGAGAAGGACACTGACTTGCAGAGATAAAAGAGTTATTCTATTGTATAAGGCCCTGATCAGACAACACTTAGACTATTGTTCTCAGATTTGGTCCCCAGGATTTGAAGAGGATAAATTGACTGTGGAAAGGGTACAGAGGCGGATAACAAAGATGGTTTCAAGACTGTACAATACGAATTATGAGGATCGACTGAGGGAATGTGGACTGCAGAGTTTGGTGGATAGAAGAAGGAGAGGTGATATGATCGAGACTTTTAAACTGTTGAGAAGCAGTTACAGAGTAGACATTGGAGAGTTCTTTCACTTGGTGGAATAGCAGGAAGGAGCGATGACAAGGGGCCATCCCTGGAAGTTATGAAAGGAGGCTGTGCGCAAAAGGGTTAGGAGTGGTTTCTTTGCATGGAGGGTGGTTGAACTTTGGAATGCATTGCCTGAGAGAGTGGTTGGAATGGGGACGGTTAATGGGTTCAAGGGAGGGTATGATAGACTTTGTATTTCCTAAAACGATTTCCCACAATGAGTCTTTTGACTCCATGGACGTCTGGATGATAACAACAACATTTATTGAAATGAATATGACCCTTTTACTTTCTTTCCTTACAAAATACCATTATATGGATAGTCACATTTCAGTTTTAGAATTTTTTTTTTTTTTTATGAACAACAAATGATGTTAAACTGCACTACTCAGTTTCTGATTGTGAGTCTTTTTTAGTATCAAAAATTTATATCCAATGATATTTTAGCAGGGACACTTCACCTTCATCTTTTGCTTAAAATTGCAACAATTTTTTTTTGTAGGATGCATATTACTATAATATCCAGTGCGTAACCAATGGATACGTACCACTGTAGATATGTTGAAAATATAATATGAAGGATATCCTATACAGAATGATTCAAAATTTATGCTCATTTTGAAGATTTCCTACTGCTCCCCCCCCCCCCCCCCACCTTCTCTCCTGGAACTCAATTACATAATCACTCTAAATTTCTACTGGTTTGAAAGCTTTCACAGACAGTATTCAAAATCAGTTACTTCATTTTATTGTTTTGACAAAAGAAATAAGGCACAGCCGGGTACGAAACTCGGATCGAAATCCATCGTAATCCTGGAGTTTCATGCTGAAAAAACTATCGGTGAGCCCAAGTGTAAGTAATCACTTGGGCAGAACAATCAAACTAAATACAACTAAAATCAGTTGTCTGCTGAAATTATTCTAAGTTTTAGAAATACTATGCTATATTTGCACCATGTAAAACTGTTTATGTGCATACCACATTAAAGAAAGTTCGGTAGTGTTATTTCTGTTAATTTTTCTTAAAAAAATTCTAAATATCACTACTTGTACTGCTGCTGGTTGCTTTTTCTGAAATAATCTATGTCTTAAAAATATTTGATAATAATCCTCTCAGCTGGAGGAATAGCTAAAGGTTTAGATTACTCTCATTGGTATTGAGGAAGAAAGGAGAGAACACTTAGCCAAAAGTCACACTAAAGTGCCTCAAGATGTAGTGCAGAATACAGCAACAATGTCTTGTTTCGTTTTCACTTGCTGATTAGCAGACATCCTAACACAAAAATACTGACATTTCTTTTACACTTTGATACAGTATTTATGCCAAAATAATTTCTTAGTTTATACTGATCAGATTCACTTTTATTATCAAAAAATTATAAATTATTTGACACAATTATCTTGAAAAAAGGATTTGAATTATTTAAAAGAAAAAGTGCATATGTGTTACATAATCATTTATTTGTTTTTTTTTTTGGGGGGGGGGTTATAGACCTATTCAATCTGCAGATATTTCAGAGAATTTATTTTAAAAATCATTTGCAACACAACTGTTACAAACGTAAATCACTTGGGGAACATGCTTGCATTTTAGTGTAAAATAGTAGCAAAAGTTTAGTTACTTCAAGAATGCCACGTATCTAAAATAGAAGAAAATGCTATATCTGCTGATGTTAGAACTTTTCCATAAATAATTTTTTCTGGCATGATATCTCTATTAATTATAATAGAATTAATTTACAGATTTTTGCCCTCTTGTATTCTCCCATGTTATGAGCAGTGATTTCTTCTTTGTACTACAAGAAAAAACCAGATAACAGAAGAAAAATATGTAGTATTTTCTTTTTCATTGGGTGAATTTACATCGTTCTTACTTTGTGCTTTGAAAAGAAAGCACAAATAAGTTTTTTCTTACTATTTTGCCAACATCTGATATAATTATAAGAGTGACATTTTACCATTTTTCTCCCACATGAGAAAAAGAAATAAGGCGATAATACTGTTGAATCTGTAGAATTTTACTGTAGTGGAAATTTTTATTACAAATTTCGCTGTTTTGTAATTAAAAAAATATTATTAGTATTACTTTGAAATTTTCTAATATGTGGCACACGCTGCTATGAAAATTTAATAGACAAAGTTTCACTTTTGGCAAATTGTATTCTTATTTACTAAAAACAATCTCATAATAGGCAATTTCAAAAACTTGAAATAAAAACATATTTCCAGAAGTTGCATTAGGCAGGATTGTGGTATAGAATGTTTCAAAAATTAAGAAATAAAACATCTCAGAAAATGATTTAGCCTACTATTCAGAATTGTTTGGAATATAATTAAGGTATCACACACATATATATCTTCCAAGAAATTTGGAACCCATATCACATCAATGCTGTGTGTTGGCAAGGGATTATTTATATATTTTATTTTATTATTTATTTTTTATCTTTTGGTGAAATAATTTATTTTTCAATCGTAGCATGTTTTCCTGATTGATAAAAACTAATATTTCATAAAAAAACAGAATTTGAGTATTACGAGATAACATAAGTATCTTCTGATGATGATTACTCTGTAGGTATTCAGAAAACTGCATGTTCTAATAGTAACTTTTTCTTTCTTTCCCATTAGAAATAAAAATTTCATAACAACAGTAATAGTTAAACTCATTTTATTCGTTTTTCCTGAGTGAATGAAAATAATAGAATATTATATTATTGTTATGTAACTATTGTTATCATCACTATGCTGTTATTATAGAATACAATTTACATTATGATAACACAATAAGTTTTCTGATATAAATTGATACGTACATGAAAAATGTCCCTTTATCTCACATTTAATAAAATATTACTGTTACTACTAACAACAACAACAATAATAATAACACTATTTTCTATGTTCTATATTCTGAAAGTAGCCATTTTCTTGTTTTTCTTTTCAAGTAATGTAAAACTTGAAGCCTGATATGTTCTAGGATGAACAGTGGAAAACTGAGCATTTCATAGCTCATCCAGAAAACTTTGCTCTATAAGAACTGTGACCATGAGATTTCTGAAACAACAGAAAATTACCCCAGTTTCATTCCTTTTCATAAATTAGGGTTCTTCCCCATACAAGAAAAACAAATTTGCTGGCGAACATCTGTTTCCCAGATATGAGATGTGTGGTCCAATAGTTACTTGGACTAAGTGTAATAGTCACTAAATGTATGCTTCTATGTGAGGAGAGTACAACAGTTTTCTTTTGGTTAGAAAACCTAGGTTTGAAACCTATGTAGAACTATGAGAACGTTCATCAGTGCTTTTCAACTGAAAATAAGTTAGACAGTCGCATACAGAGATGATGGTATTTCCCTACCAGGAATTCAGTTTTTTTTGTATGTAGTTTAGACATGTCTTCATGCAGACAAAGGGTGATAGTCACTAAACGGGAAAGTATCAGTACTTCAAAACTGACACTACTGTTGCTGTTACTATTTGGCATCTCAGAAATGAATCGTGTCTTAGATATACTTGCTAATATTCTGTTCGAGTGATAGTCTGTAAGCTAACGAAAATTATTGAGAATGTGAGGAAAGAACACATCCAGTAGACACACTAAAAAGTCCCTAACAATACCCAAATACACACAGAATTATTTTATTTTTTTTTTTTTTAAGATTGATTTATAGATATTCGAAACATTTTATTCTGATATTGCTTTTGTAGGATGACACTTTTTTTAAACATTAATTTCCCCAATATCATATAAGTTAATGATCTATAATTATTAGGAAATAATATAAATGAGAAAATATACAAAATTTGCTCATTTATAATAACCACAATTTAATTTCATTATCGGAATATTAAAAATTGTCTGGTACAATTACTTTGGAAAAATAATGAATTCAAACAAAACACGTTACCTAGCAGTATTTGTGTGTGTGATTTTTTTTTTTTTTTTTTTTTTGGTGGTGGGAGAGAGGGGAGGGGAGCCATCAAAGGTGAAATGCAATTTTAATTCTATCATAAAAATTTTGGAAATAAAATTTCATTTTGATGCATGCATCTATACATGCTTCGAATGATAGGGAGAGTATCACTACTTCAAAATTGCTGCATAATATTAAAATTAGCCAAAAATATGCACATAACAGTTGACTTCATAACCGCTGTTTATTTCAATTTGTAGTGAGTGATTAGGGTAAACCAAGAAAGTTGAAGTGCAAAGAACTACAAATTACATTATAAAGATTGTACATTACGTGATATGATTCAACATTTACGTATGATTGTCTATAGAGAAAAATTGTAAAAGTGCAAATCTTCACACAATTTATGAACTAACCTTTGAACTAAGATTATGAATAAAAAAAAAATTAATTTGGAACAGATGGAGGCTGTATTTATTTATTTTAAGATTTGGATTTTCATGAATTTATAAAATGCTTTTTTGACAAAAATAATTATCTTGAATCAAGCTCTGGGAGAATAAAATGTATTGGCCACCAGATAATTAGCAAAAAAAAAAATTATAGTGACATTGTTCTTCCAAAGTGATACAATATTAAGTGAAGAAATATGAAAAGATTCCTTATTTTAATGCAACTCATAGGTATTTAGTCTAATATAACTTAGATTCCAGTTACCAAGCAAATGGCAAGCAACTGCACTTCTTGCTGTAGGTAACTGAACATAGCTACATATGCAAGGTGATCTGGTGTTCTCATCAGTATGAAGGATTATCACACCTTCTAATGGACATGATAGGTCAAATGTACTCCTTATCCATGTTCTTTCAACAGGTGGTCTGAATCATATCCAGGATTTGCTGGACGTATATATACATCCTGGCTAGTTGGGAGGAGGTTAACTGCCAGAGGAGGAGTCTGAAGACTAATTTATAAGATGCCCACATTAATGACTGACACAATGCCTATCATACCCACTTTGGCTTAAATTTATTCACCACTAAAGCACTAAAATATGTGTGACAAATATGTCACACATATTTGCCCCTGGCAACTCATTCCACTCATCTACCACTCTTCGAGCAAAAAATCCAGCCCTTAACCAGAACATCACTTGCAATGATACCCTTCCATATTCTCTCTCATCCAGCTATTTATTGAAAGATTTCTTTTCATCTATACTATCCCTCTCCCTTCAGTCAGTCTTAGAAGTGTCACATAATACAGTATAGCAAAAAATAAAATAAAATAAAATACTGAACTTCAACACCCCTTTCAGTACATGCATTATGAGACATGCCATTCGATTGCATGCACATTGATAGAATAGCTCATATAGAGTCTACACCATTACATTTAGCTGTAGCAATGGTGTTTGACGTTGGAAGTAAAGATGTTTATTGTTGAGCATTATTTTCATTCACACAGAGATAGAGGAACAAATGTTCCAACCCTATGACATATTTGTGAGCAATTTCTTCATCATTTTCGTAAGCATACCCCAAGCAATAGTGGCGCACCATTGCCTTAATTGAGAGGTTCTAATGTACCAGGAGTGTTCTGCAGCAATGCAAAGGGCATTTGGGGAGACCACGAACTGTTAACACAAATGAAAATCAAGGGTGTGTGCTGGATCAAGTGTTATAGTCTCTGAAACGCAGTCAACACCAAACAATGGTAAAACTTGGGATACTGAGGCTGTTACTACAGAGAATCCTTAAGGAGCTGGGTGCCTTTTCATATGTCATTCATATGACATTACCTTACACTGCACAACAGGAATACTGTGCACGCATGCTGGCCAGTGTTGAAGATCCGTCCTTCCTCCATAATGTGGTTCTCAGACAAAGCACATTTCCATCTACATAGCCATACAAACAGACGAACCTACAGGTTTCTTGTGACTTGAATTTGTCCAAGAGAAACTTCTTCACAACAAAGAGGTCACAGCATGGTGTGCGGTTTGCACAATGGCATAATTGGGCCCTACTTCATTGAAGAGGGTGGTGTAACCGTGACCTTGAATAACAAATGCTACATTGAGAATGTTGGTTCTGTTCACCCATGATTTGCACAGGTATTCCAACAGAATGGTTCAACCTGTCACACATCACATGGTTCTAGAGCCTATATATCAGAACACTTCCCCTGGGATGCTCATTTTGAGGTTCACAGAATTCTCATACCCTTCATGTTCTCCTTATCTCACATCACTTGATACCTTCATTTGGGGTTTGTTGAAGGAATACATATTCCACCATGACCCTGTCTTTAAATCCTGGTGAACTAAAGGATAAAATTACATGATGTGTCAGCAGATGTCCCAACTCTTGTTCTCCAAGATGACAGAGAACCTTCAGATGTGCTACGGAACCTGTCTTGAAAGAAAAGGTGCCCATTTTGAGCACATAAATCTACCGTCATTAATGCTTTATTGAACCAAGATTCCATCGATAGTTGTGGGTGTATATAACATCATGTGTAAACATATATTTCTTTGTTAATAAACCCATTTACTCTAAACACATTGTTGTAGTTATTCAGTAACTACAACAGTAACTAAATGATCCACATTTTGTTAAGTGGAGGAACTTTCATTCACTTGACATTTGAAAAAAAACTATGACAAAATTTCTTTTAAGTTCCTTCAAGTAATAATTTTTAACTCAGCTAGTCTCTTTTTTTATAGCTCATAGCAATTACCTATATAAATGGTACTATTTTCCATTTGTCTAACATTTCACAATATTCTCACATCAAATTGGTAAACTATTTTTTGAAAAAAGAACATTTAATTTGGATTCAGATAATTATCACATTCTTTTCTTCAACTCTGTTTCAATATGAATGTGATAAAAAAGGAATTTCATATACTGATTAAATGAAATTATGCTTATATACGACGCTGATCATTGTGTATATATACACACACACACACACAATGATCACACTAGCAAGAATGATGTGATTATTTTGAAAGCAGCATATTCACAGCAATATTAATTCTTCATATCTCTAACAGCCACAAAAAGAACACAAATCTGCTGCTTGCCAAACAGAAATATTTGGAAGGCAGCACAAATCAATGCCTTATTGTGAAATGGTATCACATTAAACAATATATATGTAGGTGTATCAGTGGGCATACAACATGTCAGGTCCCAGACCACATCATACAGTGAATTTTGTCAAAGAGAATCACTGATTCCCTTCTCCCCAGCTTATGTATGCATGTAACAGTTTAATAACATTTTTAGGTAGTGAAATATGTGCATAAATGATGTAAATAAAGCATTCAGTTACATTAGTCATACAAAAAATGTAGAATAATTTTCAAAAATGAAAATTTAGAAATGCAGAATGGCAGACTGTCTTTTCTTTATAATATTTCTCTATAATAGGCATATTGGTCTTAAATATGACTCATCACCGTATTTAAGAATTTTAATCTTTATATTTAATGTAATAGGTTTATGTCTCTTCCTTCTTTTCTACTGGAAACAACAGTACCCTTACTTTGATTTTCACTACCATAACTGACAGCAATAAAATAAAATAACAGTCATAAACAGCTTATAATTCACAGTGAAACATGGAAAAATACAGAGATCCAACAAGCAACAGCACCATAAATAAACTGAATCAACAAAACCTGCATATCTGTTGATTCAGGGCAGCATCATGTTGCTAAAACCATTGTATGAGTGGACTATCATAAAGTGAAGCATTGTATGGCAGGGCCTTACTGTAATAACTTTCAAAAACAGCTAGATACCATTTATAATTAGAAGGGTCTTGGAGGGTTAATTACTCTGAGGTATTTGTGACAAAAAAAAAAAAAGTTATATGTGGTCAGAGTAGCCTGCCTGATTTGTGTGTTTAAATAGGCATAGAAAGCTTAACAAGGTTTGTTGTTCCAAAGGTTCTTGATACTCACTTCATCTGAGTTTTAAAGGAAGGAAAGCAAGCAATGATTTAGTAAGGAAAGGAAAGTGATAGCAAGACTAGGAGAAAAGACCATATTCAGTGAGTGCTAGGTTGAGACTTTTTTTTTTGGGAGGGGGGGGTGGCTATACTGTAAAAACTCGATGTAGCTTAAAAATATCAAAGTGCTTTACATCGATTTTTTACATAGGTCAAGTCCCATTAGAACTCTAAATAACCTTGTTTGTTTCTATGTATATTTTGCAAAATATTAATGTAGTTAACCCTGTGGGAAGTGAATGTATTTACTGTTTTAACATCGAAAACAAAGGCAATGCTTTGCCATCGGGAACTTTGTATATAGTTTTGTGTAAGAGCACAGGAAGGTTGTGTTACTAGTTTTGTATATAAGAGTTGTTGCTTACAAGCTCTGCGCTAACACCTTTAAAGTTAGTATCCAAGAGTGCCGCTAGGTTTAGAGAAGTTTACGCGGCCCGAAAGGAGAAGCAAAGTATCAAAGAGGTTCGCCAGTTTTAGAGACAAGTTTCCATGCCCGGCAAAATACGATCAAACAGATTGCATGGAGGAGAACAAAGAGCAGGCTAAACTAAAAGTAGATGAAAGAGTCATGCCGAATTCTTCGGGGTTACTACCCTTAGTGCAAGACCCCGAGATCGCAAAATAAAAGGAGACTGAGTGGAGCATAAGGGACTTCCAGGTCGCCAGAGAAGGTTTCCAGACGTCATCAGAAGTCGGAACCAGAGCAGAAGCAAGCTGAGACTATATGTGGAGTCCGAATCAGAGCAGTGGCGGCAAAGAACGAGGACAGGCAAGGCCCCAGTTACAAAGAGGAGAGCTGAGATCCAAGTGCCTAAAGAGCAAAGGTGAAGCACTGTTACCGAGAAGAGCCAGAGCCAAGCCAGTCGACGGCAGTTGCAGTCATCGGCGATTAGTAGCAGAAGTGGCGGCAATTAGAAGCAGAAGTTCCTGAAGTAGGATCCAGAGGAGAATTGCTCGTATGCTGAAACCTCTTATATGTGCTATTAGAGTACCGCAGATTGCAATCCATAAGCCCACTAACATCCCAAAGTGAATACCACTGAAGCAAGATATTCCTGAAGGAAGCCTAAGACGCGAGATGAAAGAAAAGCCATAAAGACTTTAGTAAAAGACTCTTGACTGATACCGTTTTGTATATTTTCTCTTATAATCTAGGAGATATATTGTATATGAACTGTTAAGAATTAGTTTTTTTAGTAATGGGAAGTGTCCATTACTAAAGAGTCAATTGGCATGTTAGAAGTTGATACAAGATCTGTAAAAATAACTTAACAGAGAGTTAGCTAACCTTCTTAGGAGTAAACTAGAAGTTTAATAAGTTGAATTTGTAAGCAGAGAGTAAATAAGTTTTTGAGTTAAAGAAATTATTTAGTATTGAAGTGAAAGGGTTTTAATCGTATGCTAAAGATTTTATAGATGGGTAGAGAAAGAAATCTCCCTGTCTTGATTCATGCATATTTTAATTTAATGTAAATAAATGTGCTTTATTTATTTGTTAAAAGAGTGCTGCCTGATCCTTTATTTTTCAACTGCATTGTTCCTAAATAAAATCAGACTTGTGAGCGGGAAACAATTAAGGCAATAAAGCGCAGTTTAGTTACTTACGAACAACGACTGTTTATGTAAACTTTGTTGAAGGAATTTACGCCAGTAGGAGAGAGAGAGAGAGAGAGAGAGATCTACCAGAAGTTTTATTGAGTCTTATGCCGAATATTTGATATACTGATGCCGCAGTCTTACAAATAAATTTTCAGTGATCATTGGCATATGGCTAATAAATACGGAAGGTGGACAAACATAAAATGCAGTAGAGTAAGTGAAAAGGTTATGAGAGAAAAAGCGCATTAGAGTAAAGCTTTAAAGAATTAGGAATAGGATAAAGATAGAAGAGTAAAGATAAAGTTATTACATATAAGAAAATAAGCATACGTTTACAATACATTCATGAGCCAAAACATTATGACCACCTACTTAGGAGTGTGCTGGAGTTCCTTTAGTCAAGATAACTTGCACCCATCTTGGCATGACTCCAGTAGACCAGTGTGCTGATCAGTTATTCTGGACAAATATACAGAATAATGTTCTACAGATCAGTAAGTAATGGAGCAATGGCTGGAGGATACTGTATTTCACATAATCCCACAAAAGTTCAATGGGATTTGAATCAGTAGAATTAGGCAGAGGAAAGCATCTAAAATGCTTAAATATGAAGTCTGAATCATGCTTGCATGATGAAAGCTGCCAGATCCATCAGGCCACACTGTTGCATGTAAGGCAAAACCTGGTTTCAAAACAATCCCCAGGTAAGAATTAGCAATGAAGATGTGCTCAATGGGGATAAGAGGACCCAGTGATGTCCATGAGAACAATCCCCCATACCAGGATGTTGAAAGTTTAATTTAAACCACACTGGGATACTGTCTCCATCAGCCTGTTCTGGCCAACTGTGCAGTGTAGTTGCCAGAAACAGGATGAGGTAGTCTGCTCAGGTAGATGAGCTCATGAGAAATATGTATTATTGGATATTGATAAAAGATTATTATAATTTTTTTGTGTGTGTGTGGGGGGGGTTCATCATGGATGTGATACTGTTAGTTTGGTTTGGAAAGGAATATATACAAATAAGCCCAGTTAAAAAAAAAAAAAAATCAAATCAGCAAAATGAAGCAAAAGGCACATGAGTACATACAAAAAAGCACTAACTCTGAGATTACAGAAAGGCCACTTATCTAACACTCCATGGGAATGCATTGAAACTCAGCAATGATGAGAGACAGAGATCAGTTTCCCTCTGGTTTCTAAAAATTAGAGCTATAAAAAGAGTGCAGTTTACGCTCTTGAATGAGAAAGGCCTCAGGAGATTTTAATCAATTAAAAATTAATAATATGTGCCCTCATGTGCAGGATATTATGATAGTACTACATGAAAAAAGTAATACCATTACCAACTTCTGATCAACAGTTTTCCTCCAAATTAATCCACAATTTTTGAAAATTCCAACATTATCAGATCTTATATTTCTGTCTTTTAAGACATCTTGGTTTTTTCCTTGCCAACATCACAAAGAATACTTGTTTAGCTAATCTTTCCTCTCCCATTCAGTTTAAGTGGCCATACCACTTGAGATTAGCTCTACTAACACATTCCTGAATGGCAAGTTCTTTCCTAATATCCTTATTTTGAATCTGATACTGCCATCTGTTCACTCTGCCATGTTACTTATTTACACGAAGAAACATCCACGCCTTTTGTTTTCATATAAATAAGTAATATAACTATGGCACAAGTTTCTCTAAAAGAACGAATTCACTCCACTAATCTTTCTCAGAACTCTCATATCAGAGGTCTCCAGTCTTTGATGAAGTGTTTTATTTCTAACCCAGCTCTCAGATCCACAAGTTACAATTGGTTTAAACACTGTCTTGTATACAGCTAATTTAGTGTATATATGGAATAAGAAAGAAACTAATTTCTTTCTTATTCCATATAAATTTATTCAGCTGGCTTCTATCATACCAGCTTTACTAATTCTGTTGTCTATTTCCAGAAAACAAAAACTTACATTATTAATAATTTTTTCTTTCATTCTGTATCACTTTCACAGCATTACCAGTGAACAGTATGTCATTACATACATTGACAATGTATATCAATAAAAAGTCTTCACAATTTTCCTTTCTAAATGCATTTACCTCAGGTGTTATTTTATTTTTTGCTGAGATTACAGGAAATCCCATGCCAACAAAAAATACCTAAAAATAAAAATGCCTGTTGCATTAGAAATAATGCACATTACAGATAAATATTAACTTAATAGAACAGACATTAAAACTAGATATGCTACAAAAATTCCCAGAAAGAAAATAAGGCCTCACAACACAGCATCCTAATGATAACCAGCAAAGACAAAGCACAGGGTGAAACCACCAAACTACCTTACTTATGCCTTCCCTCTGGCCTTCCTCAACAGCAATGCTCAGAGATATCTTAGAAAACATCCACTGCTACCACTCGAGAAAACAAATCCGTATACACACTATAACAAATTACCATACAAGTTAACTGGACAAATAAAATTTACAAATAAAGCTATGTAAGTCATAATTATCATTCCACAATCACACCGATTCCAATTTCAGAAATGCTCCTAGCACATTCCAGCATACATGTAAGAAATATGCATCTTTTGTATAGATGCTATTACATACTTTAATGGCATGATGCTCTATACCAGGGTTTCCCAAATTGTGTTTCACAGAACACCAGTGTTCCACGGAAAGTGAATAAGTGTTCCATGAAAAATTATCAAAATTAATATTAATATGAACCTGGATTAAATGCTGCAACTCTGACCAAGGTGTTCTGTAAAAATTTCAGGAATTTGTTAAGCGTTCCATCATTGGAAAAATTTGGGAAACACTGCTCTATACAAATGTCCTTACATACATCATCCCAATCTCCCTACTCCAGCAAGATCAGCTTAGGCCAATATACATCACTTGTACTCAATGACACCGCTTCTCAAAATACTCCATCATCATGACAACATATTTCATTTCAGGACCAATTATACTAAAGATTGATAAATTCATAAGCTTAGCTATTATATGACAACAAAACCAACCCACTGACATATGCAATTAGTTCCATTATAACTTTTACTACTCTCTCAGTATCTATACATTCAAATAGAAGCAAAATCTTGTACACAAGTGAAATACAATTCCTCACACAAAACACAGCTACACCCACTCACCAGAGTCCCAGAGTCAACTGAGCACTTTGCAAAACACTAATTAACAGATTACGTTCACATCTCTATGCACAATAAAAACTCATCACTTCCAAATCTTCCCTCTCCCATACAGTAAAGCCACTTTATTTTAATAAAAACTGGTAATACCCTTTGATATCAATTCACAAACCCACAACCAAAAATACAAAAGCAGAATAAATATTGAATTCTAGCACTATGTTGTTGAGTTCTTTGCAAATATGATCTCCATGCCAGTTTCAAACTATTCAGCAAACTATCTCCATCCATCCATTCTCCTAAAGATCAACTTCATCCCTTTGTACATCCTAGAATGTATAATTTCTTGTGCCTGCAGTTTAGGCTACTTTGAAGAGACTGGTAGATCAGTTAATATCTGCCTTGAAAGCAAAAATTACATCAGCAATGATCTGTACAGAACTGGCAAATCATGCTTTAGATACTCTTTCGCACAAGATTAAATGGAAGAAGATGTCAATGTCACATAGAAGCCACTATAGGTCTGAAAGTATTTTTTGGAATCAGCACTGGCAATGAAGTACTCTCACAATCTCAGTAGGTATGGCCACATTAATTTGCCAAAGGTCATGGAGACTCCTTTCTTCAAATTAACTTTATGGTTATCTGGCCCATAGAGGGTGCTATGTTAACACATTAGTTTTATTCAGTTACAATTTGAACTATTTTTACTTTTTAATGTAATTATTTATCGATGTAAACTATAAATACAGTACATTATTTTCATTTTACGTTGATTTTAATGATCTTTAATTCTTGGGGAAAAAAAGTATTCAAAATTAATACAGTTTTTAGCACAATTTCATATATAAAAAATTGGCCAGCATATTTTATTAAAAACCAACTAATTAATTAAGCCTAAATCCTAAATTAAATTATTTCAGTTTAAAAGCAAAAAATTCATAAAACTAACAAGTAAAACAATTTTAAATTAGATACACTTACCTTTTAAAAATGTATTTTTCTGTTTAAATTTGTTTCACTATAAATTTACAATTTACACTTCACTCAGTGACTCACTAACATGGCAAACGAACTGGTCTCGCTATTCACCAATCAGAAAAAGATGAACCAAGAACAGGAACACGTGTTTTATTGCTGCAATAAAACACGTATTCCATGGCTACCCCACCATGGGCCAAAATAGGCCAACTCATAATAAAATTTTAAGACAGACAAAACTTTCCATGGTCGAGGGTTTAAGGTTACATATCTCAATCACTTTTATGATTATAATTTGTGGCATTTTTTACTCGAGCCTGGGGAGGAGTTTCCAGTTTGCCCCTCTGCATATGCCCATGACCGTATGATTGCATTTTTATCGATGTATGAAAGTTTTGAGAGTGCATAGCGCATCAGCGCTCATTTTAATTGGTCCAATGCAATTAAGTGCAGGATAACTTTGAATACTTCTGCATGGAGTGGGGGAACAATCTATTTGTTTTAAGATTTATTAGAAAACAACAATGAAGGAGAATGCTATAGTTGGTTGGTATATTAGAAACACTCAGAGATGAAAATACATGAACCATCATTTATAAGACATGTTAGAATAGGAAATGAAAAGAAAGAATAAGTGTAAGTAGAAATACTTTCATTAATGGTAAACGAATTATTAATAATTAACATTTGTGATATGTGTGTCCTATAAGTTGCTTATAGGTCCTATAAGTCCTATATAGCACGATCCTATAAAGTCTAGATATGAATAAGTGAATTTATGATGGCATAATTAAAAAAAAAAACTTACTAGGAGACAGAGAATGGCAGGAATAAATATCGTTTGATGGAGCAGCAAATCATCTCGTAAAATTTGTTGCCCATGTTATGTGTATTTCTCTGGTTTGTGTATATTTCGCTCCATTTTCCAAGAAATTTCTTTTGTTTACTGAGACTCAGTATACATAACATCCGATCATTATCGGAATTATCCACACTTTCAAGAATCCTACATTCATCAGTTTTTTTTTTTTTTTTTTTTTTTTAGTATCAGCGGTTCTTCTGTCTTATCAATCTCACATATGCTGGTATTTTCTTGTAAATCGACAATGTTTTATAATACACAGAATATTCATTTTTATTCAGGAATAGATATTTTTTACTGTTTGTTGTTTCCGAAGACTAGAATAAAAATGTCTCTATATACCATTAAAATACTTTGCAACCTCAGATGCTATACTGCACAAGCAAAAGAAAAAAACAATTAGCATTTTTCTCCTAACATCCACTTTCAAATTTTCAGTTCCAGAAAACATGCATAACAACTGTTTGTAATATACATCAGATACGAAAAGCACTCAACGCATGACAAGTGACAACGTTCAATTGGATTGGTGACACAATAACCAATCACAGATGCTAGGTGCTGAGTGAGCTCAAAATTTTAGCTCACCCAGCCCCGCCTTCTCAGCGGTTTAAAAATATTAGAAAGCTAAGAATTTGACCCGCTGCACCCTTACATCTTTACATCTTTTCGAAGGCCTCAAAGGTGTTTGCATTTTGAAAGCACAACCGGGCTATTAACGTGAATGTGAAACAATGTTTACGCGTCGAAAAGTGCCCTCTTCATGAAGCACTAATGCTTTATTATCCTCGTGAAGAGAACAATGAAGCATTACTATATTGTGTTCAATTTTAGGAATCGAGTGAAGTCTGCAAACAATTGGGGGAGTCCTTAACGGAAATAAATGCAAAAATATAATATTGATGATACTGATATTTCGTGGATGAGCGAGCGCTGCACACCCGGAATATTTGCCCCTGATATATACATATATGAGGTTTGACACAGAAAAAAACGAGACTGACTGTGCCTGTATCTCTTTTTATTTAACAAATTGAGAAAATCAACTATGATCTCGTTCAAAATAGTTCCCTTCTGAGTTGACACACAGCTGCATACGATGCTGCCAACATTCAAAGCAATTCTGCAGATCATTTTCTGAAAGGCTGGTGAGGATCTATCGTTTTTGCTTTCACGTCTTCTACTGACAAAAAAAAGGGTCATTTGAGCACCAACCTGACCTTTGGGAAGAGGTAGAAGTCACAGGGAGCCAGGTCTGGTGAATAGGATGGGTGCTCAAGCACAGTGATGTTGTGATTAGCTAAAAACTGCTTCACAGACAAAGCGTTGTGGGCTGGCACGTTGTCTTAGTGCAAAATCCAACCGTTTCTCCACAATTCTGGTCATTTCCTTCTCACACATTTGTGCAATTTTGTCAAGACTTAAAGGTAATACTGCTGATTTACCGTCTGGCTGCTGGGAGCCCACTCTGCCATTACAATACCCTGGATATCGACGAAAACAATCAATGTGGCCTTGAACATTGAACGACTCATGAATGCTTTTTTTGGTCTTGAAGATGTTGCTAACTTCCACTGCATTGATTGTTGCTTGGTTTACGGATCATATGTAAATATCCAAATTTCATCACAAGTAATTACTGAATTCAACATATCTGGTTCATCCTTAATGCGTTGCAAAGGATGATTCACATAGTTCCTCGCAACATTTTTTTTGTTCATCTGTTTGCCATTTTTGCACAAACCTTTTTCATGTTCAATTCTTCCATTAAAATGCATCAAACACTTTCCCTGTCCAAATGAACTACCCAAACCACTCGAACACCCAACCTTCTGTCTTTTCAAATCATATCTCACACTTTTTTAATGTTGTCATCGGTAACTGCTGTGCATGAGTGGCCTTGGCAATCATGCACGTTTATGCTTTCTCTGCTTTCCGAAAATCGTCATTCAAAAACGCGTGCATGAGACATGCACTGTCTCAAATTTCTTCAGTTTCGCAAGAAATTTGATGTTAATTCGCTGTTCACTCTTGCACTCCAACATTTTCCGAATGAGGGTAAGAAAACCTAATTTGAACATGCATCCACTCATACTGAGTAAAGCAATGCAGTTGAACCTTGTCTCACGGTGACAGGAGGTTAGAACATGCTCTATAACCATCTCTTTGTTCCCCTCCCACTCTCTGTTCCCAAGCTAGAGTTGGTCTTGTTTTTTTGTGTTGGACCTTGTATATATAAGAGAGAGAGCAACTGATTCACAACAACTGAATAACACATAATGATAACCAGAAACACATATATATACATATATATGTATATGTATATATATATATACACAAATGTATATATTGTTCTTTATCATCTGCAGCATTGAATTTAAAGTTGTATTACTGGTATGGACTCTAGCATTGATTTTTCAACAGTTTGTTATATTACATCATTCTGTTATAGCAATGTCTGTTATTGTAAGTGTGCACAGTACTTATGCCATATCTCATCCCAAAAAAGATTTGTTTCTCCCACTTTGAGGCATGGTTACAGCATTAACCAACAAAATTCCTTTATATACAACAGATATACCAAACTGTTAAAAACTATCATCCTAATAATAAACATTTAGAAACCTTAACAGAATCTTCATTCACCGAAAAACTTCAAAATGAATCCAACTCTCAAAAAAAATAAAATTTTACTACATTCAGACTTAAAAAGTAGCCCCATTATTACTCCACCAATGACAAGCTACCATCACTATACTGCCCATAAGTCTATAAAATAAAGTCTGTGCTGCTATTTTTTGATCTCAAGCCCCTCTCCAACACACAAGATGTCACAAGTCCTGTGTGGACAAATGATTATGGAGAAAAAAATAACCTGTTGAGTTTTGTGAGTAGCTGGAGGTTGCAGACCTTGGAGAAAGCAGTGTGAGGATATCTCAGAAAAGACAAGAAGATGGTTAAGTAAGGTTTAAATCTCAAATATGTATGGATACTGACCAGCAGTTGCTCATGTTTTCACACACTTAGAAGAAAGCAGAGGAATGATGGTGGCTATTTTTGGTCAGGAAAATGTACAAGGAAGGAACAGAACATCTATGGGCAAGTGAATGGAGTGAGTCCATGAAAGATGGGTCATTTATGAAAACTGCCTCTTCTGGATATTCTAAGTATTGTAACAGTCAATGAATTTGTAATGTTAGAAGTTGTACAAGATGCACTTAGAATAAGAGGACCAAGCATGAGAACTGCAGATGCTGCTATGGATATGCTAAGTTATGCCAGGAAATGCTATAGAAGTGTAAGTCAGCTCAAGAAAGAAATCTGATTCTGACCAGAGATCTCAGCTTATTAAAAGGAAGGGAGTGAAGGTAAAGGGAAGGAAGATCTTCCTTATGATAAATATGACAGAACTGCATGCTGGTACATTGAAATTCATTAAGTTGTCCTCACCCACAGAGAATGGCAAGAAAATCAAATTTTTTAAGATACCGGATAAGGAAGTATCTGATCATTTGAGCAATACAAAGTTTATCAATAGAAAGAAGAGGAACAGTGTACTGTTGTTAGCAAAACTGTCATTAGGAGAAATCAGACTACAACACAATGTGAATATCCAGAGAAGAAATTGACAATCCAGTTGCAAGCGACAGCTGTTCTGCCTTCTGTACATTGAGAGATTTCCATCTCTCAATGTACAGAAGGTGCCTCTATGCCAAATCCAATGAAAATACTCTCAAAAAAGTGTACACAAGTAAAGAAAATAAATGTACAAAAAGTAAGTTCTATTACAAAATACTATTTCAAGTTCCAGAAAGATAAAGAAGTATTGTAAAATTCAATGCGGTGAAATTTTATATAACGATTTTTCGGCATCGATTTTACTGAGGTCAGAAACCATGAGGAAAGAAAGAATTGTAACTTACTATATTTTAAAGAAGTACTGATTGTAAACTTGTAAAACTAACTAACAAAAAGAATGATATAGAAATTGTTCACAAATTATGAAAATATTGTAAAGGGTAATATTGTGAATTATAATGGTTTGATGTAACAGAATGTTAAAAGTATTTCTTTAAGTTAAGGAGATTAGACCGGATTATGACGACTTGAAAGTAAACAAAAGTATTGAAGGTCGTTCAGATGTAGATTGTTGCTGCCAACCCTGAAGATCAAAACAACAGTGACGTAAGTTATTTACATAAGATTCGGGGTTCTCCAACACTAAAAACAAAGGAGCTTCTGAATCATATAAAAGAGGTCTTGAGAACCTAGAATCAGGCTGGCTATTCGGGAGTTTAGGTTCGAGGCTGTCTGTTCGGAAGCTTAGGTTCAAGGCTGTTCGAGGAGTTTGTTCGTCTTGCAGAAGGAGAAAGCCCAGGAGAAGAAGATCGTTCTACAGAGATATATTTCCAGTAGTAGAACATGCCACGTGTGACCAGATATGAGGAGTCGACAGTAAATCCAATAACCGACGGTGAGCGGTGAGCTATGCTACAGATCCCGAACGAGGACCACACCAGGATGACTGCCAAAAGCCATTCAGCAAAGGCTAGGATATAGGACCGAGGAAAGCAGTCAGCAGAACCACTTGTTTCTGCTGACTGCTTGTTTCTATGAATTTGTGAGTAGATTTTAATACGTTGATGGCTGAGATTGTGATCAAGAATTGTATGTCTGCTGAAAGTAGCTTTGTTAAAATTAATTATCAAGTTGCTATAGGAAATTGAGGCTGAAAGTTAGCTAATATATTTATTGAGAAGAATATTAGTCAGTGATATTGATTGTAACAACCAGAAATTGTCTAGAGTTGGCAAAGCAAGTTTTTCTTAGCATTGGGAATTGCAGGTCTATATTGTAAGGTTACGTCTTTAAGTTTAAAGCAGGAATTAGAGAGAATTTGTTTAATATTGTATTGTGCTTAAAGTAAAATAAACACATTTTGTTTGTTGAAAAACTATCGCCTGATTTTTGACCAATGCAATGTTTCACCAAAATAACCGAACCGGTGTGCTTAAATTACAGAAATTGCCACGACTGACTATTTAAGGTATTATTTTAGAAAGTGATCTATTCTATAAGCGTTATAACTATTCTTCCTGTGCATTAACATTAACTCAGGATGGTGCAGTCAAAAAAACAAATAAATTTTCCATGAATTATATTGCGTGGGAAATAGTTAACACTGTATCCATGAATTGCCTATTCCAGAGGTCTTCTCACTAACAGTGCTAACACTTGTAGGTAGTATAAAAGATTACAAGCAGGACTGAATTAATCAGCTTAAGATAGAAAAAGGTAAAGAGAACTTAACAGAAAGATTTAAATGAGTAGAAGTAAGGCAGACATAACAAAGAGAATAAGATAAATAAATAAAATCTTAGAATATAACTAATGGCGCAGCTCAAATTTTAAAAAAATTAATTTTTTTTATTAATTACTAATAAAGTTATTACAGTATAACTTTAATAAAAGAAATATTATGTCCACCTCTAAGTTTGGATACTACTTTTAAAAGCATGCATATTAGCATTCAAAAAAGGCATCAAATTCTCTATATCTCAGTCATATGTTGTTAGTTATTATTTAATAGTTTTCTTCCAGAGATGAAAAACTTTGCAAAGAAACAGTTTTTATTTTAAACTATGAAAAAAATATGCACATTGTCAACTTTTGTGACACATCATCATCCATGTGTGGTCATTTCAGTTTTATTAAAGTCCTGTTAAATAACCAGGAATGTTTCCATCTCTCAATGCACAATGTATTCTGAAAGAATTTAATTAACAAAGAAAGAAATGGTACATACCTGAATTAACAGTATATCTAGTTTTTGCACTTGTACAATATGCTTCAATGACTTGTAAAATTCTCATGTCTCCTTCATATGCCCTCTCTTCCAAAACTGCAATATATATAGTATAATAATGTAACTGTAAAAAAATAATGGAGAGAACAAGAATACTTTAATGCATATTAAAAAAATGGTTTGGATTACTTAGCATCAAAGATTTAGCTGAAAAAAAAAAATTATTTATTGCAATACAATTATTTAAACAGAATAGAAATATAAACATTATGGCAATACTTCTGCATACTGTAAAACAAGAGAAGAATAATTGCAATTACCATTAAAGCTGAAAGAAATAATGCAGTGAAAATTTAATGTGGATTAAAAAAAAAGTTAAGTGTGAACTGTATTTAGTAAGATTACCTCACAGTGGGATAGCTTAAGGCAGTCATTCTTATTGAAGTCTGGTTATGGTTCATGAATAAAAACTTCATAGCTTTCTTTATTCAATATTCCAGTGTATCTGTGGACAAGGTGTGAACTCAACAATACAGAATTTTTTGGTGCTCAACTTTTGTTTGAAAATTATGATGGAATGTGTCATCTATATACTTATTGTGTTATTTTTTCATTCTGTACAATGAAAGTCTGCTGTCTGGTTACTTTAAATTGAAAAAAATCTAGAAACATAAGACTATACCTGGTTGCTTTTGCCAGAGTAAAATAGATTATTTATTGTATACTGAGTTTATCTTTTGTAGAAAACTTGCAATTCTGATAACAGAGCTCCAACTTGTAACAGTATCATCCACAAAGTGTAACCAAAGAAAAGGTCATGGAGTAACTGCTCAGGATGTGTTGTTCAAAATGATCCATTTAATAGCTGGTAAGAAAGAAGATAATACTACAAAACCAACTGCTGATAATTCAATGTGTGTGAAAAGTTTTTTCTGACAAGAGAATAACTGGTATTAATGATGGCATCAGATAATGTAATGATGACTGGAGGAATATTTGTAAAAATATAAAATCACATCCAAACTAATTAGAATGAAAGAAATAAAACCTTATCCAATATATGTTTTAATGTGAGAAGGAAAATTACCTACAAAGGCTGAAAGAACTAGGGGCAGATGTTTGGCTAATTTATAAATGGTAGAAGTGACCACTGATCTCAGATGAATATTTATGTGCCCTAGAGAGAAATACTTTGTTCCATCTGAAAATTTTATACTGTCTGGACAGAATGTTTCCATTTTTCCTCACATTTATTCCTGTAATTTATTTTCAACTTCCAGATCTTATTTATTAAATGAGTAAAGCACCTGTCCGAAGTCACCTTCATTCTCCAGCCATTTCAACTTTCATATTCTTCATTCAGTCCCACGTTTTACTAGTCAGCCTGCAGAACTACATTTGAGGGTACTGAGGATGCATTACCCCATATGGAGGAAGTTTAAGATGCCTAGTGTGTTTGGGATGGCCTTTTAGCTATCATTCACATTGCACGAAGAGGAAGGAACCAAAGAATAATGACAAGAGGTAACATGCATTGGTATGAAGTTGCACTTAATGGTCTTGGCAAATTTTCTGCACTTCGGCTTTTCCAAGTCTGAAATGGACTTTGAAGTGGCAATATCCACTTCAGGCCTCCAAAAAAGTAAGGCAGTAGTTTCAATAGGTGATGAATTACATAGGGATCAAGTTGGCATTTCCTCCAACTAGGGAAGATGAGATTATCTTGGTCAACATTTCAGATGTCTCTCTATACAAGGGAGTAGCTATTATGAAAAGGTCTGTATATTCTCCATTAGTCTGCATGTAGAGGGGGATTTAATAAGAAATTTAACATATTTAAACCCTAGAATAAAATTTACAGTAGAAATTGAAGACAACCACTGCTTACCATTTCAAGATACTTTAGTCATCAGATTCCCAGATACTCAAATATTAATTCACTCCACCATCCTGCACAAAAGAATAGTATAACAAAAACATTAACACACAAGACTAGGTCCATTTGCTCCAAAGATATCATACTCCAAAATGAATTAGAATAAATCTTAAATAGTTTCACCAGTAATGAATACAATCCAGATCCTAAACCACTCCCCTACCCCAAACATGAAGCATACAGGTCCCTCCAAAATAGGTGGTGTAGTTCCTTACTACACCAAATTCTGAAAGAATAAAAAACCTTAAATACCAAGTATGTAAACCAATATTCAAATGAGTCTCCTTATCCGCTATCCTAAATATGAAATCCACTTACATAAGACATAAGTTAACAAGAGTGCAAAGGATCAATTATCAATGTAATCTTACTTATTATAGGATAAATCTGTAGCTTAAAAAAACAACAACACTGAAACCACCTATTTATGAATCAATATCAATTTATTTATTTATGAATAAATAATTATTTATGAATTAATGGAGTACGATGGAAGAAACCATTATTTTAAAATGATGTTGCTTCAGAGGTAAAATACCCTGAGAATTTGCATATGCTCTAAAGAATGCTCCTAAATTAAAACTGACTTCAAGAAACTTCAAGATTTCAAAGAATGTAATTTTTTGTCAAAAACAACGTAACTAGCCATCCTTAACTAGCCGGAATATTTTGAACTCTTATTCATATCTACATTGTACTTTTGTGATAACACTCTGATAGCTGCAATCCTGAGAACATCTCAGGAACTGAAGACAAAATTTTGATATTTCCTTCTTTCATCTGATATTGTGATAAGGCATTAAACCTTCAAAGCAAAATGTATGAGGTGGTATTAAAAAGTTTCAAGACTAGTTTTGTAACATGCCAACAGATGGCAGCACAAGGCTGCATGCACAGTCACAGGGAGCACCAACCTTCATAAGTCAGTGTGCCAAAAGACATCGTCCTGTGTACATCGGGAGCTGCGCAACTGGTGCTATTCTGACCACGTGCATTACCACGTCTGCGATTTCATCATGGGCAGCAAGTTAGAACAAAGAGCGAACGTGAAATTCTGCGTGAAACTGGGCAAATCTGCCAGAGAGAGAGAGAGATGTATGGCATGATTCGGCAAGTTTACGGTGATGTTGTTGCAATGAGTCGTTCGAGGTGTTTTGAGTGGCAAGTGCACTTCAAGAGTGGAAGAACATCACTGGAAGACGATGAGAGATCAGGAAGACCTTCAACAAGCTCAACCCCCGAAAATGTCAAAACCATTCAGTCACTTGTGCATGAGGATCGTCAAAGAACACTCCACAAAATTGCTGCCATTGTCAGTGTGTCATACGGAACAGTCCAGGCAATCCTCGTGTGATTTGAACATGCACCGTGTTGCTGCCAAGTTCGTCCCCAGGCTGCTGACCTAGGAGCAGAAGGAAAACCATGTCGAAGTCTGCCAAGAACTCCATCAGCATCTCGTGGATGACCCATCCTTTATGTCGCGGATCATTACCAGTGACGAAACTTGGAATACGGGTACAACCCTGAGAAGAAGCAACAGTCTTCACAGTGGAAGAGCCCATCATCTCCAAGATCAAAAAAGGTGAGGTAAGTCCACAGCTCGACCAAGTGCATGCTCATCGTCTTTTTCAACATTCGCGGCATTGTGCATCGAGAATTCGTACCCAGGGTCCAGACCGTCAATAGCGAGTTCTACTGCCAGGCTTTAAGGCGTCTGAGGGAGGACATTCGGCGAAAGCAACCGGATTTGTGGTGCACGAAAAACTGGATGCTTCACGACGACAATGTACCGTGTCACCGAGCTCTCCTCACATGCAAGTTTCTTGCTGGAAACAACATGATCTCACTTCCGCATTCACCCTAGTTCATAGGAGTCAGATTTAGCTCCTATGGATTTTGCCCTCTTCCCAAAGATGAAGATCCAGCTCAAAGGTTGCCGTTTTGACACCACTGTGAAGATCCAGCATGAATCACAGAAGGTGCTTGATACGCTTCGAAAAGAAGACTTCCAGGACATATTCCAGAAGAGGCAGAATGCTGGGAGTGCTGTATTGCTATGCAAGGGGACTATTTTGAAGGTGATAGTGTGTAAACATATATAAATAAAGTAATTTCTCGTAAACAGAGCTAATCTCGAAACCTTTTGACACCACCTCGTATAATTAACAGATGACTTTAAATATACCTTCCTTTCCACTCTTCAAGAAAAAATACCAAAGTTTCCAAAATTACACTAATTATGACAACTTGTATAACTAATTCCTTCAAAATGGATTGTGCATGCATTTATCTTCAGTCCAAAAAAATTGCTAATAACAATGATCTCCACTTTTGAATAATGCCTTCAGTGATAAGTGCTCTATTTCAGTCAGGATTTTTAACCACTCTCCCACCCCTTAAGTTTGTACAATTATTAATGATCTTACCTTAAACAATTAAAGTAACAATAATATATAGTCACATGGGAGCGTATAACATTATACTCATACATACTACAACTGTTAAACCTGTCTTGCATTTAATAACATATCTAGTATTAACCCATATCTATAAAAAGGGGAAAAAATTGAAATGTGAGAATTAGAGAGAAATTTCTTACTGAAGGTTCCAGCTAAGATTTATGCAAGCATACTTCAAAAAGGGTAACAAAAATTGTGAAAAGAAACATGAAGAGCAAGATCTGATTCCAAGGTCAAACACGGATTGTTAGATCAGAATTTACCTCAACACAAATAATTCAGAAATCATGGGCATATAACAGGTATCTGGATTTAAGTTTGATCTGGAAAAAAATCATATTAACCCTCTCATGCATGAATTTTTATATTCATTTATAAAAAAATTATAATGATGGTACAGTACTATTTAATGTTACAGTATTACCATGAATTCATTAATTTTGCTAATTTGTGCCCCGTATATGTTAAAAATGATGTCCTCATATGAGGCCCTTATGCATGACAGGGTTAATATTATTGCACGGGCACCTCCATGGAGTCCTAAGATTGGTTGTGGGAAACCCAAACTATCAACTTTCTAGTAGCAAGGCTTATACGTTGGTCAAACATAACTGGTAATTAGTTTACGGAATTAACAACGCATATAAAGTATATTAATTAAAGATAACTTTAATAAATAACTTCTATATTTCAGCAACGTCACGCTGCCATCTTCAGGAACATAAAGATATGGTATGTGCACGCAGGCACTAACAAAAGCAAATGAGGAAGAAAGCAAGAAACTACTATTGTTCCTAAAGTCCTAATGGTGCCCTCTGGCTGGCTAATTTGGTTGTCTTGGCAGTTGGGCTGAAGTTCTCAAAATGTAGGTCTCCCAAATTTGGGGTAGTTTCATGCACCCAAATTTGTTGAGGTTAGGAACGTTTTTTAGAGCTGCTGAAGATTCCTTGAATAATCTTTCGTATTTAAACTTGCTGCGGTGTATTATTTTTGTTTTCTTCCAACGAATTCTATGGTGGGTATCTAAGGCATGGTCAGCCAGCCCGGAGCAGCTGTACTGGTGAAACCAGATGTAGTCTTTGTGTTCTGAAATCCTGATATTTGTTGTTCTGCCTGTTTGGCCAAAGTAGGACAATTTGCAGCTGCAAGGGACCTGGTATACACCAGGTAGGTCTAGGGGAAGTGGTTGGTCTTTGGTAGAGCGGATAAGGGATGCCAACTTTTTATATGGTCTGTAACAAGAAGTAAGGTCATATTTTCTGAGGATATTGGTTATTTTCTCAGAGGTGCCCTGGATGTAGGGGATGGTGATAGATTTGGTGTAATCTTTATTGTGGAGCAGGGGGGGGGGGGGTTGTGGTTTACTGGTTTTAGTATTTTTTGGATTTTTTTGGGGTTATAGCCATTGGCTAAGAAAGTGTTGTGGATGTAGTTTAGTTCAGTAGTTAGGGCCTTGTCATCTGATCAGATTAATTTTATCCTGTTATATAGTGATTTTATAACCCCATATTGTTGTGAGGGGGGATGGTGGGATTACTGGTGAATGTATCTGTGAGTATGGGTGGGTTTTCTGTAAACAGAGAAAACCAAAGATCCATGAAGCTGGCGGGTGATTAAAGTGTCTAGGAAGGGGAGAGTGTTGTTTTCCTCTTTTTCTAAGGTGAACTGGACTCTGGGGTGTTGGTTGTTTAAGTGTGTTAGGAAGGGGTGGAGTGAGTCTGAGCCATGTGGCCAAATAGCGAACACATCATCCACGTAACGAAGCCAAATAGTGGGTTTTTGTGGGGCAGAGTTTAAGGCTTTCTCTTCAAAGGTCTCCATAAAGAAATTGGCGAAGGATTGGGAAAGTGGTGAACCCATGGCTGTCCCTTCTATCTGTTTGTAGAACTTTCCTTGCCAAACGAAATAGCCTGAGTTCATTGTGAACCGAAATAGGGCTGAGATATCGGGAGGAAACTTGGCTTGGATGAGCTCTAGGGTTTCTTTGAGTGGGACATTAGTGAATAGGGAGGAGACGTCAAAACTGACCATTATGTCAGTGTGTTGGAATGAGAGGTTTTCTATACTGGCTTTAAAGTGGGCTGAGTTTTTTATGTGTGATGGTGTATTGCCAGTATAGTGTGTGAGCGTTTTGGCTAAATGTTTGGCTAATTTATATGTGGGGGAATCAATGCCATCCACTATGGGACATAATGGCACATTTTGTTTATGTATTTTTGGGAGTCCATATAATCGGGGGGGGGGGGGGGTCTGGAGTTGTAAGGTTTTAGTTTGTTAGTGACTTCCACAGGCCAAGAAGTGACTTTCTTAAGTAGTCTGTGGAGAGTTCTAATCTGAGAGCTGGTAGGATTATATTCAATAGGGAGATAAGTGGTACGGTCTAGTACTAAAGCATTAAGCTTACCTTTGTAGTCCTTTTGATTTAGCACCACAGTGGCGTTTCCCTTATCCGCTTTGGTGATTACTATTTTTTTGTTATTCTTCATTTCTTGTAGGGCTGTATATTCATCTTTGGATAAGTTGGTTTTTGGAGGTTTGGCTTTAGTGAGAACACCGACTACATCCAGTCTGACATTGTTGGCGATATGGTTAGGAAGATTGCAAATCCCACGTTCTATTTCGATCATGATTTCGGCAGGTATTCTTTTAGGAGCTAGGGCAAAATTGTGACCACGTGCAAGTGCGGTGAGTGCTTCAGGCTTTAAAACTGCCGACGAGAGGTTGACTACAGTGTTGAGTGGTGGCGGTGGTAAGGAAGTAGAATTCTTTATCAGGTTTTCGTATTTTTTCAAGTGCCAACTTCGTATTTTTTCGAATTCTTTTCTTGCCGATGCGCATGAGACGTCATAAAGTATCGTCCAAAGATCATGGCCGAGTGCATTCAAAAGCTCTTCCTCTAGCACCCATAAGGTTTTGTTTACGTCGGCAAGGAGAACACATGTTGCAGTAATTTGTTCTCTTAAAAGGGCGAAACTAGTGCGATTATAAATGCGCAGAGCTTTTTGTGAAGTAAAATGGTGCTTCAATTTAACACAATTAGGGATTACCTTGTTATCCCGGCAGCGTTTTAGGAACACCAGACGATTTAGTTGTCTGGAAGTCTTCAACCTCAGTTTGCCATATTGACAGGCCTTTCGTGCGATGGAATCTCCGTGTTTGCTACTAGAATCTACTAATTCTAGTAGCAAGGCTTATACGTTGGTCAAACATAACTGGTAATTAGTTTACGGAATTAACAACGCATATAAAGTATATTAATTAAAGATAACTTTAATAAATAACTTCTATATTTCAGCAACGTCACGCTGCCATCTTCAGGAACATAAAGATATGGTATGTGCACGCAGGCACTAACAAAAGCAAATGAGGAAGAAAGCAAGAAACTACTATTGTTCCTAAAGTCCTAATGGTGCCCTCTGGCAGGCTAATTTGGTTGTCTTGGCAGTTGGGCTGAAGTTCTCAAAATGTAGGTCTCCCAAATTTGGGGTAGTTTCATGCACCCAAATTTGTTGAGGTTAGGAACGTTTTTTAGAGCTGCTGAAGATTCCTTGAATAATCTTTCGTATTTAAACTTGCTGCGGTGTATTATTTTTGTTTTCTTCCAACGAATTCTATGGTGGGTATCTAAGGCATGGTCAGCCAGCCCAGAGCGGCTGTACTGGTGAACACTATATAGCAGGGCAAAATTAATCTGCTCAGATGACAAGGCCCTAACTACCGAACTAAACCACATCCACAACACTTTCTTAGCCAATGGCTATAACCCCAAAAAAATTCAAAAAATACTAAAACCAGTAAACTACAACCCCCCCCCCTCCACAATAAAGATTACACCAAATATATCACCATCCCCTACATTCAGGGCACCTCTGAGAAAATAACCAATATCCACAGAAAATATGACCTTACTTCTTGTTACAGACCATATAAAAAGTTGGCATCCCTTATCCGCTCTACCAAAGACCAACCACTTCCCCTAGACCTACCTGGTGTATACCAGGTCCCTTGCAGCTGCAAATTGTCCTACTTTGGCCAAACAGGCAGAACAACAAATATCAGGATTTCAGAACACAAAGACTACATCTGGTTTCACCAGTACAGCTGCTCCGGGCTGGCTGACCATGCCTTAGATACCCACCATAGAATTCGTTGGAAGAAAACAAAAATAATACACCGCAGCAAGTTTAAATACGAAAGATTATTCAAGGAATCTTCAGCAGCTCTAAAAAACGTTCCTAACCTCAATAAATTTGGGTGCATGAAACTACCCCAAATTTGGGAGACCTACATTTTGAGAACTTCAGCCCAACTGCCAAGACAACCAAATTAGCCAGCCAGAGGGCACCATTAGGACTTAAGGAACAATAATAGTTTCTTGCTTTCTTCCTCATTTGCTTTTGTTAGTGCCTGCGTGCACATACCATATCTTTATGTTCCTGAAGATGGCAGCGTGACATTGCCAAACTATCAACACAATAACTATCATATCTCTCCTTGAAACCATTAACAGACAAAGTACTCACAAATGACTCAGGCAATCCATTCCATTCATTCACAACTCTCTGGGGAGGGGGGAGGATCTAGTTCTCATGCCCTTGCTAACCACATTCTTACCCAACTTCCAAGAATGATCCAAGTACTGAAACATTTCCTCCACACCAATCCTATAAAAGACTAAGTAATTTAAATGTTCCCATCATATCCTCCCTTTTGCAATTTACAAACCTTCAATCTATTCTCATAACAAGCATTCCACAGACCACTCACAATGATGGTTACTTACTTCTGGAACCTCTCCACCACTTCCTCATCCACAAGAAACCCAAGGTGACCAGACCTGAACACAGCAATCCAGATGGGGTTGTATTCTCTGCCTTCACTCATTGTACTAACCTGCTGATGCATGTCTTCTGCATCATCCCAGGCCTATAGCAGCATCTAATTTTATATTTTGTCCTATTGGCCTCAATCTCACATCAGATTGACTCAAAAGAACTGCCATCTGCATGACTGAATGACTCCCATCCTTGTTGGCTGCAATTCATCTGCTATCATCAGCAGTTTCCCATCCTCTGTCCTGTCTAATCTATCCTCCCCAAAAATACTAAATCCATCGCATTCTATCCCTGCAACTACATCATCTGTTGTTAGCCAAGGCTTACTAATGCCTATAACATTTGGCAAGGTTGCACTAACCAATGCCCAAAACTCCTCCCTCTTGTTCCTGATACCTCTGGCATTAGTATATAGAAACTGCAGTATCCCTGTAGGCTCCAAACCACTTTTCTTCCTGAACTGACTACATTATTAATATTTTTGCTTGAGAGACTAGATTCTGCACTTGCTGGTCATTCTCACACTGATTTGCTTCATGGGCATACACACACACACACACACACGTCTGCATCTGCCCTAATTTCTTTAGTTTTTCTGACTTTGCACTGACCCACTCTCAGTGAACAAAGTTATCTCCAGTCACTTATCTCCTAAATCTATTAAGTGTAGTCTATCAGCATCGTACCAATTTTTATGTTCACCAAACTCAGGCCATAGGTCCACAACCTCTACATCATTCCTTCTGCACAACATGCATATTAATTCATTGGCTATCATCACCCTCTTCAATTTTCCCCTGTCATAGAGTGGCAACAGACTCACAAACATCAGCTGATCAATCTTCTTTTTTTTTTTGCTTCTTCCAATAACTCTTTCACATCATAATACTTCTCTCCTTTCAGGTCACTGGTTCCAGCCAAAACAATCAATTCTTTCACCTTCCTTTTCTGCATTCTAAACAGCATTACTAATATTATTAATTTTCTGCACTAGGGAAACAAGATTTGTAGTGCTTTCATGAAGTACTTCCCTTATAGAATCACCATAAAAAAAAAAAATTGCTTACGCTTTGTCTTGTTTATTCTCACAATTTTCTTTCTGGCTTCGAACTTCTTGTTGTTCTCAGTTTGATTAATCTCTTGCTGTTTCTGCAGCCTTTCAATCTTGTGCTTTGTCCTGTGAAGGACTATATGCAAGCAAGCTATTTCTTTATTCAGGTATTCTATGTTCTCCTGAACTTCTGTAAATGCTATCTTACTGCTATTTTTAATCACCTCATTTATACTCTCTTTCACATTTCTTAAACCCAGAATTCCATTAACTCCAATATTTTTGGTTTCACAGCTTTCAAGTTGTGAAACCAAAATTCAGTACTAACTTCTGCTACTTCATTCTTTTGATGCCGAGTAGTCTCGAATTTTTGGCTCATAAAACATCTATGGCACGCTCTCTCCACTACCACTCTCAATACCACAATCTATTTTCTCTTGGCAACAAATACTACATTTCACAAAATCTCCCATGTCAAACTCCCTGCACAACGATATCTTGGCCGTCATTGTTCTCACTCGCATCAGCACCACAGATAACAGTTTATCTATCGTACATGGTATTAATGTATCAAAAATAAATAAAGACACTCAACCACACAGTCATACACAAGAATATTACAATCATTAATTATCAAAATATCATGAAATCAATATTAAAACAATGACAAAGCTGTGAGCTCACAATCATGGAGTCTGTACTACCTGGTACAGACTGCATGATTGTTAGCGATATCAATATTAGCAGATGACAAAGTACAAGAGAAAAGCTGTTTAGAACATTACAATTATATGAGGCAAATGGAATATGGAGTAATTTATATACACACCAGAATATGTATGAAAATCAGCAATAAAAAAGATAAATATTTAAACTGTAAGTTAACAGAATTAAAATATAGAATGATGGTTTGATGCAAAATCAGGTGTAAGTTCCCTTATTTGTCATGTATATGAATCACATGAAAGAAAGTGATATTTATTCTGCTATCAGAATCTGAGATATCAAACTTAGCTCTTTGCTTTATGCAGGTGATGGACCTTCTAAAAATCCAGTGTGAGTCTCCAGGCTTCTTAAATAAACTGAATAACAGCTGTAACAAATTTTATATGAAAATTATCAATAAAAAGGCAAAAACTGTGAAAATAGGCAGGAACATGGAAAATTTCAACTGCAATTTTAATGGACAACATAGAGGACAAGTAATATATTTCAGTCATTTAGACACAATTTCATTGAAGATGGCATATTAAATACTCAAATGTACAACAGAATAAGTAAAGCTGGTATGGTGGGGAGCCAGTCGAATAAATTTATATGGAATAAGAAAGAAATTAGCCAAACCACTAAACTAGTAAATAAGTGTTCAAACCAAATTTAATTTAAGCATTTTCATGGAACTGGCCACCATCATCCACCACTTTCCTTTAATCATGTACAAACACAAGCAGATTCTGGTCAATACCTATAGAGTTCAACTCTATAGGTATTGACCAGACCTTCTTCATACATCTGTTCTTTGGAGCAGTCTCTTAACCAGTGATTATAATCCCTAGTTCTTCAAGAAAACATCAACAAATTTCTTATTACTGAAGAAATTTGGTGGCTATTACTGAAGGCTTGAAGATGAAGACTGGCTACCCAGCTGTGTTCAAAAAATTATGAGTGATGGGAAATAAAAGACATTAGGTTTTTTTTTTTTCCATCATCTTTTTCTCCTGGTTATCTGTGGAAAAAAAAATAATCGCATGATGTTTAGATGTGATTTTCTACCTTTATTATACCTTTGTCACTCTTGTATTACTATGCAATTCATCTCATTAACAGTGATGTTATTATCCTATGTAGTTCACACACTACATTTTTAAAACTTTCACCAACATCATGGTTTATATATATCACAATGGAAATAGTCATTTACACAGGAAACAATTATAGGTGCAGTCATTTTTTTCCCCTCTAAACAATGCAGATATTCATATCAGCTGTCTATCCACAGCTGATATTCATATATCAGCTGTGGATAGTTGATATATGAAATTATTGTAATTGTGCATGATGGTCCTCTAGATCAGCACTTCCCAAACTGTGGGCTGCAGCCCCCTTGGGGGCCGTAAGTTTTGTTGAGGGGGGGGGACCGTGAAATAATGAAAACAAATTTAAAATGTTTTAAGACTAAGTAGATTTTCTTTAATCTTAAAAGAAACGTATTTAATTTTTATTATTTCTTTTTTGTTCTTTTTTATACTTTAATGGAAAAAATCACACACTGGTGTTGGTTCACAAATTTTGCTTCTTGCGTATTTCGGCACTTAATGAATATTAGTAAATATATGCTTATTCATATAAGTTTAATTTCAAAGGTATTGATAAGAAATACAATAAATATTATAATAATATATGTCTATATTACGATTTTTTTTTTTTTTTTTTTTTTAATACGATGGGGACCATGAAATATTTTAATTTTTCCAAAGGGGGCCTTGGCATCCATAAATTTGGGAAGCACTGCTCTAGATGTTGAAGAGTCTCTGATTACTATTCAGATTATATTCTAAACCGACACCACCTGATGATTCTTCCAGAATTTGTCAACATCATCTTGCTATCTAAATAGCAAGAAGACAATTTAATGCATAAAGGATATTATACTGAATAACAGGCTTTGCTGTATCTATAAAATTATGTAGCAACATATCCCAGTTTGAATAAAATATTTATACAAATTAATGTAGCATTTATCACTTATTACAATACAC
Organism: Typopeltis vanoorti; assembly: GCF_054136105.1. Classification (NCBI taxonomy): domain Eukaryota; kingdom Metazoa; phylum Arthropoda; class Arachnida; order Uropygi; family Thelyphonidae; genus Typopeltis; species Typopeltis vanoorti. The sequence continues at coordinate 82,289,702 of NC_143569.1, read as the reverse complement.
CTATTACTTATTACTCTCACTACAGCAAAAAACACTAAAACAAACGAAAACTTCAATCAAAGCCCATAAGTACATGTCAAAAGAAATTCACTATAGCCTGCCATCCACACACCAAAACTATTATGTTGGTCCCTATGAGTTTATAGTACGCCCACAGATACGAGATCCTTTGACACTTCTGTGCGTGTCAACAGAAGAAGAATCCATTCCGATAATAGGGTAATCGATCCATATTGTGGGATGAGTTGTTTATTATTACACATTGGAAAATTAATTTCTCTTATGATCATTGTAGTTTTTAAAGTGGTAACTATTCTGCTTGTATAACAGCTGGAAAATTTTACCTATAAAGCAAGTGATTTTGCGTGTTGTTGACCAATTCGTTTATCACCTTATTTCTTTCTCCCCTTCAACATGAATCGACTCTTCTTGGCAGTCTGCCAACGAGAGTTCTCACTTATGTGGTCAGACTATACTATAGTTAAAGTTGATTGAAGTATTGAGTCACTGAAATCGGAATGTTAAATTGTGTACAGATGTAAAATTGTGACTATAGAACAGTCCCTTTTGCAATAACAATGCTAAAGAAGTTAAAATCAAGGGAAGTTTAAAATTAAAAACGTGTTAATTTACATACCTGAGTAAAAATTTTTGGAAGTGTAAAGATGGTAAAAACTCGATACAAGACTTGATCAGAGCAAAGATGGTATATGATAAAAGTGATGAGCACTAGAATAATAAATTTAGTTTAATCCTTTACCTAAGTGTAAGCAAACAAAGTTTGTGCCTGAAAATATCTTCAGGACTGAGGTAAGGTGGTACCGTTGGCAACTCGTAGCAAAGGTGGACCAAGATCTCATCACTCCTTGTCTCAGTATCTCCCATAATGCAAAGCACAGTGTATAAATAACATTCAGGTAAATGAAAAATGCAAAAACCAATAACAAAAAAAATACCAAAAAGATGTATTATGCAAATTTTGGATTTTGAAAGAACTGAGAATAAAGAACAGAAATAAAAACCTTTTATGCATATGATAAGCCCGAAACAATGTTAAAACGTATTAATTATTGTTAAATCTATAGTTATTATTTAAATCTTATTAATTAATTCTTGTTCGGCTGCGGCTTTGTAAAATTCTACATTTTCTCGTTTGAAACTTATCTTAACTTTCACTATAGTTCCAACTTATCTTAACTTTCACTATAGTTCCAACTTATCGTCAGTTACGTTACCTCTTCTTGACTTGCACACGGACCTTACTATTTGTGGTCTTGCGACCACAAATAGTAAGGTCCGTGTGCAAGTCAAGAACAAAGAAAGTGCCTCAGGCTGGTGTCTGATGTACTGGTGTTTATTCTAAACTGAATTTTGGAAAATTTGTTTGATAGTCAGCTGTGCACCAAAATTCTAGGATAAGAGGAGTATCTCCCTCCGAAGAATAGAACACCCAGTATAACACACAGCTCCTACCTTTTCAACTCACCTCTATACCAAATTACATATATTTCTTACTCTGCAGTCGTGGCAATATCTACTTCAAGATACACAGGTTCGATTTTATGAGTAGTGCATTGGACTTAGAGATCAGGCAAGTTATTTTGACAAGAAAACAATTTATTCATCACTCACAACATCTGAATCTTAGCAGGACTACCTGTCTAGAATTTTACCCCCCCTTTCTTAACTTTACATATAATCAGATCATCAACATATAAAAATTCAGGTTTAAGGAATGACTACAACAAAAAATACAAGTAAATTCCCTGTACAATTCAGCTAGGCTTTCTCTTACATAGAGTAAATTAATTCAATTGTTAGCTCAAGGCCTAAAGTCCTGCAACTCTAATTTTAAAACAATTCTATCAATTCAAACCATCGTCACAATCTAAGTTTCTTTCTGACTAAATAATGGAAAGTTCTTATTTTTCATGAAGTCCGGTCCTTTATAGCTGATTACCTCTTCTTGTTCCCGTTAGACCACGGGAACAAGAAGAGATGATCGTACCTGAACATCCTTTTCGTAATTTGCAAGACTTCTTTCTTCTTATCGACGGACAATTTAATTCCTACGGTTTGGAAGTTCGGCATCTGGTTCCTCCTAATACGACGTGCTTTAGTTGCATCATTCTTCTTGCCTTTGCTCCATGAATATAGGTCTCCGAATAGGATAATGATTCATCACCCACGATTCAAGTGAAGCTCAGCTGCCATTAACGAGCATCGTACTTTCTTCTAAACTCCTTGGCTTATGGTGACCTTGATACTGCCATGAGTCCGAACTCTCTCGTCGGAACTCCATGTGACTTCTTGCCCCACAAACAGAAACTCCACTCCGGAACGTACTCAAACTCCCAGGAACAGACTAAACCGAGCAAGTCCTGTCTCGATGCAGCAAACTTCTATTTATATGGTTCCGATGACCTTCATTTTTCTTACGTTGTAGTTGCCTGAGTACCCTGATGTTCTGCACCAGTTGTCCTCGTCGATCGGTGGATTTAGACGGGAAACCCCGTGTAATGTTGACCTTTGCGTTTGCAGTGGCCTCAGGTCATGAGGCCACTGCAAACCTTAATCTATCTGACATTTTAGTTGACTAGAGGTATACTTAGACACAATTTACCTTATTTGTAATTATGTAATTTTCTTTGTTCTTACACAAAACTTTTGACATTACAATATTCAACAATTCCAAAAAAAAAAAAAATTATTATTTCCATTTCAATTAACATCAAGTTTTTCTATTAATACACAAGTATTTTAGTGGGACTTAGCATACTTGTAAAATCAGCATAAAAGGTATTTTATTACAAAAACTCCTTTTATTCAAGATTTTACAAAAGGACGGCTGCTGGCCATTTTTTTAAAATGTCATTAGATGTGGATACCTGAAAACTGTGAGCAAGCAGCATTGATTTTTTTTGTCAAACATGTATTAGGAAGAGTTTGGTTGTTCGAGAGTACAAGGGAGTAATTTATTTTGTTTAATTGCTATGAAGGAATAGTAAATAGGATCATTTTATGCTTATGGCACATTTTGTAGTTCTTATTGCTAATGATTCAGAAGAACATAATTTGGATTCAGTTTTATTGGAAATCAATAATGGTGTTCTTTTTGATTTCGGGAGTATACGAAGATTTGTATTTCTTGAAGGTATATATCTCAGCAGTGGGATTTTTGTTTTTGCTAGTATGATTTTGTTTGTGTTTTTTCTTTGTGGCAGAAAGTAAGAAATCTAGTATAGGAATATTATAATCTCAATAATATTCAATTAAGCGATATTTAATATAATAAATGGTAGAACCAATATAACAGGTAATGTTATATTGGCCAGTTATCCTGACTGGCCTTTAAACCTACAAACAGCATTATGGCAGAGCAGCAAGTCGAGTTATAGTGATTCTATGTTTTAGTAAATTTTGTAGTTTATTGTTAGTGGTAAAGACAATTCTGTAATTTGAATATTTGTTTTATAACTTTATAAATGTTTTGGATATATGGGAGTTATAAAACTATATGTAGATTTGAGAAGAAAGAATAACATGATTGACAGAATGAATGGCATAGTCTATGGGTTGATTGGGATACTGTTGAGAGCTGAAGATCTCTTTCAGACGAATAAGTTGGAAGCTGTAACCGAAGACAAGCAGATTTTTTTATGCAATAAAGGTGAGAGGAGGTCTAATGTATAAATAATTTCCACTACTTGTATGTTTGTGGTATACTTTCATAGTGATAAGATGATCAAATCTAATGATGGTCAAATTCAAGAAAGTTATAGATTTATTTTCTTCATATTCGACGGAGAATTTTAATCTGGCTAAAGATGTTGAAAGAAAGGACTAACTGTTGTATGGCATTCACATTACTGATGCACAGAATGTCATCCACATATCTACTGTAATAAGAGATGCCAATGGGTAGAGAGGGGAATAAGAATTATGTTTCCATATGGGTAAGGAAAAGGCTAACATTCTGGCCTATTGGAAGATCAAAGATTTGTCTGTAAAATTTTAAATTACATTTAAAGTAGTTTGCTGACATCATTAGTTTTTATTAGAGAGAGAATATCTGTATGAGATAATTTTGTACATTCCAATCAAGTCTGGTCATTTATAAGCAGAGTATGGACAATGTCTAGGATTTTGGGCAGATCAACATTAGTATATTGAGAAGAAGCATCTAAAGGAGAAAGAATATAAGAATATTACTGGGTGATATGCTGATTTGCTTGATATGTTGGAAAGTGGAAGATTTTTTTTTATCATAAATCTTGAATATTTTAGCAAGGGCTTTAGTAAATAGCAATAAAATTGAATAAGGGAGCTGTTGTGGTATTCTTGTATGAAATTATGAGGCATAGCCTAGTTTGTGTATCTAGTCCATAAATTGGGGTTTGTACGAGTGATTATTTTTATTTTTTATTTTTAGCAGTTGTGCCCTTGTTTGGATTGATGTAAACATTTTTCAATTTGTTTTATAATGTACAGAGTGGGGTCTTCAGCGATTATTTTATAAGTGTTTATTTTATTAGTTATCATCATTGACGATATCTAGGATTTAATGTCAGAGTTATTTTGAAACTTTTTTATGGCATGTGAAAGTGGTGGAGGAAGATTTTGTATAGGAATTATTTTACTATTTATGATACAGTTTAAGTTTTTAAAAAACATCTTTCTTGGAATCATTTTCAAGTTTAGTTTGGCTTCAAATTTTTAGGGAAAGTTTTTGGGGAAATAGTAAAATTTAAACCTACGTTTAATACTTCTGTTTCACCTGGAGAAAGTGTACAGTTAGATAAATTTATACATGAGCTAAAGGTGTTATGTTTACTATCTTTGGGTGTGGAATATGTGAAGGCAGTGGGAGAAGATAGGATATGCTTGTTTGAGTTGATGAATTAGATTTTTCCATTTTTTATTATGACATTCTTCTCTTATGAAGTTATTAAAGAAATTTTGCTTCTTTAACAACTAAAAGATATTTTAGCTGATTTCCTATGGATATAGTTATATGTTTCTGTTTTAATGTTGTATCTATAACTAACTGCTTGTTTTAGGAGAGATGAAAAAAACATGTGGCTTTTCACCACTTTTGGCTTTCTACATCTGACGATGTTTTAAAAAAATGGCCAGCATCTGTTCTGTATTATTATTATTACTTTTTTTAAATCTGAATATTATTTTTACACTCAGTTGTCGGTATCTTGTGCTTTTAATTGTAAATCGTTATACATGTAAATAAATATGAATAATTTCTATTTCATTTTATCTTTTCGTTTTTGATGTCTAGTGTTAGTTCTTCTTCTTCTTCTTTTCAGCCATTTTCTGTCCACTGCTGGATGAAGGCCCCCTCCAGTTCTTTCCACCTGTCTCTGTTCTTGGCAATGGTTGATCAATTTCCCCAATAAAATTTGACAATTCATCACCTACCTTCTTTTAGGATGTCCTCAGCCTTGTTTCTCTTCTTTAGGAATCCAGTTCGTTAGTATGGTGGTCCATCGCTCATCTTCTATTCTGGATAGATGTCTGGCCCATTTCCATTTTAGTCGCTTGTGGTTAAGAATGATGTCAGTGATGCGAGTCTGGCTTCTTATCCAGGTGTTTCGCTTCTTATCTTTTAATGTGATGCCTAGCATCAACTTCTCCATTTTTCTTTGAGTTGTTAATTTATTTGACAGTGCTTTTGTTAGTGACCAAGTTCGCATATGAGATGACTGGAAGTATACACTGGTTAAATGTCTTCTTTTTTAAAATGCTTTTCAATTTTCTGAATGCACTCCAGACAAGTTAGTGTTAGTAATTCCTAAAATATCTCTAGTGTTTTGTATCATATAAGACAATATTGATGTCAGCACTGACAGACATAAGATTCATTTTGTAAACAGACACCTTAAACCTACGGTATCGATAAATACAGTACTGTAAATGTATTTTCACTTCCTTATGTTCTTTAATAACATCTTTTCTCTAGCTTACTTTATTGTAAGAATATAGTTTATATACGTACATACATATAAACTATGTGTTAATCGACTGTTTATGTTATCGGTAAGACTTCTGGTCAACAGTGGGCTTATAGCAGTTAAGTTTTTGTCGAGTCAAAAGTAATACATGGATTTTTGAGCACAACACTGGGGATCAGTGCTCCTAATCCCTGTGTTGTTCAAGAGTTAACTGTACTTGTTTTGAGAGGTCCACATCAACTATACACACAATAACTATCATACCTCTCCATGAACTCATTAACTAAACACTAACAAAAGAGTCACTTTCCAAGTGTAAAATCTAGTGCTAATAAGGTACAATGGTGACTGTTGCTCACCATACTCTTACCCAATTTCTAAGAAACCCCCACCCCCTTGGTTCTCCCCTTTAATTCATGTACTGAAACACTTCCTCTGCATCAATCCTATAAAACCCATTTAGTGACTTATGTTTTCTCGTATCTCATCTTTTCTGTCTAGCATCCAACTGCTGTAATCCAAAAATATTCAATCTTCCTCAAAGGGAGTATTCTGTAGACAACTCATTATTCTCATCACTCACCTCCTGATCTTCTCCAACTTCATTCCCAAAAAATCCAGGTCGCTAATATGCACTATTAACATCCCTATGTGGCTGTCACAAAGAGTTAAAAAGGAATGATAACTCCTTGGACATAAAAGTAGCGTCCTTATAGAGTACAGTCATACCTCAGTTAACGTTACCTCTGGTAATGAAGCCTCGATATAATGAAGTCTGCAATTTCAAGTCCCATTTTATATAAAAATATTAAAATTTTAAGGTCAACGCCTGGCAATCATCCAACTGGCGAATGACGGCGACTCGTCATGTACTCCAAATTGTGGGTGTGTCTGTTTTAACAGTTTTGCACATCATCTGTTTAATTAAGTCATTGCTTATACTTCGTAGGGTGTGTTTCAGTGTGGTGCATTGCAATAAATGATGTATGTTCTCTGATAGCATTATTATAGATTTTGTAAATATTAATATTTAGTTAAAATGTCAGAATCAAGGAAAAGAAAAGCAATTTCTTTAGAAACTAAATTAAATATCGTACAACGTGTTGAAAGGAGTGAAAGAAAATCCGATGTGGCACATTCTTTAGGATTAGCGCAGTCAACTTTAACAAACATACTTAGTCAATCAGAAAAAATAAAACAGTCAATTGTACAGATGTTACAGCAACAAAATAACTCGCTTAAGGAGTCCAATTTTAGAAAAAATGGAGAAAATATTAAGTTTGTAGATAGATGATATGTCACAATGTCATATGCATTTAACTCAAATGGTGATTCAAGAAAAAGCATTATTTTTGTTTAATCACCTGAAATCTAAACAAACTGAAGAAATTGCAGAAAATTTTGCAGCTTCTCGTGGTTGGTTTGAGAAATTTAAAAAACAGGCCAGAATTCATACTGTAGAATTATAAGAAGCTGCAAATAAGTTTCTAGAAAAACTAAAGGAAATAATTGAATGTGAAAATTTTTCACCAAATTTGGTGTTCAATATTGACGAAAGCAATTTGTTCTGGAAACCGCTACCATCAAAAAACTTCGTTTCTATTAGCTTCATTTCTATTGAAGAAAAATCAGCAGCTGGGTTCAAAGCAGCCAAAGACCGTTTAACGTTACTCTTTGGATCAAATGCTTCTGGCGATTTTAAATTAAAATTGTTATTAGTTTACCATTCGGAAAATCAGAGGGCGTTAAAATAACATGAAAACAAATTTACTTGTAATATGGAAAGTTAATAGAAACCATCAATTACCAAGGAGTTATTTACTGATTGGTTTGTTAACCATTTTTGTCCAGAAGTGAAACAGTATTGCCAAAGAAATAATTTTGAAGAAAAAGCTCTTTTGTTGTTGGACAACGCTCCGTGACATCCTACTGATCTTAATAGTACATTAGACACATACATTACTGTCAAAGTTGTCTTTCTTCCAGCAAACACAACTTCCCTGATTCAACCGATGGATCAGGGAGTAATAGCAACATTTAAAGCTTATTACCTGTGTGATACATGCAATTTAATTGAACTAGAAGATAAAGAGCAATTGTCAATTTAAACTTTTTGGAAAAACTACACTATTAAAGATGCAACTGAAACCATTAATAGCTCTTAGAAAGAAGTCACTCAAAAATGCTTAAATGGAGTTCTTCGTCACAAATTATGGCCAGAAGTTGTACTAGAAGAAGAAAATAACATTCAAGAGATTAGAAATGAAGTTATCCAGATGGCTCAATCAACAGGTTTCAAAAATGTTGACGAAGAGGATGTAAGAAATTTATTAAATGCAGAAGATGATGGTTTTTCAGTGGAAGATTTAGAAAAACTCGTTAGCAATGAAGCCAAATAAAATGAAGACGAAATTAAAGAAGTTCCTACTGAAAAAGTGTTAGCAACCAAAGATTTAAAAAGATGCTTGAATGACATTGAAAACGTTTTAAATTTTTTCAGCGAAAATTATCCTGATTTAGGTAGAAGTGTTATTGTTAAATGAAAGATAAAAAAAGCATAAACAATCAACTTTAGATTCATATTTTAAAATGCCGTGATTTTATCTTTGTTAGGTATGCAATATTGACTTTTTATGTAATAAAGCTTTTCTTTTTTCAAAAAAAAATCTTTCATTTTCTTTATGTACGAATGTATCCCTATTATTATGTAATTTCATGGAATTCATCCTCTTCATTAATCGAGGTATAACTGTAGTTATATAAGGAGAGCTGTGAGGCCTTCAGTTATCTTATTGTATTTTTTTAAATAATTGTGAATTTACCAAACATCTGTTATCCTATTGATGGTGAAGTGGCACTTTTTGAAAGTATTGCCACTGATTTTTTTGTTGTAATTTCTGGTGTTCGATTTTATTGTACTGAGGACATCTAAGATACTTAGGCAAAAATTTTACAGTAATACATTTATTTCACTTAAGTTTAAGTTTCCATCTTTAATTTTCTAAGTAACTTATTTATGACCACATATCAATGTGTTCATCGATAATGAAGTAATCCTATCAGCTACTTTAGATGCTTTTGTTGTATTTCTTGAATTCTAACTCTCTATTCCACTAACAGAGCCTCCATAGTTGTAATAGTACTAATATTTCCTAGAGCCTCCATAACTCAGGCAATATAGATGAAGCCCTTTGGTCGGAAAGACCTGGTTCGATTTCCATCAGTGATGTGAGGAACCTTTATCTGGTCTCGTTTAATGAAAAGTGAGTTAGCCGGTCTCTTACGGAGGTAGGGTTTTTTCACCTGGAAACTCGGATTTTTCGTCCCGCAGAACAGACAAACTGGTCCCGTGAACACGTGGATTACAATCATGAACATGTCCCAGCCATATGCCAGTCCAGAGTCCAGATAAAATTGGGGTGGTGTGTGTGGGGGAGGGGGGGGGGAGCAATGGTGAACTATAAAAATCTTACGAGGAACAACTTTGTGGTCAATGCCTACAAAGTCACCTATGGTTAGAAATGACTGAAGTGAAAAACTACCACCACATCCACTAACATCCCATATCTCTAGATTCAATTTTCTGGAGTATATTTCATCAGTGTAGTGCATAGCTTGTAATTTTTTCTTTCAAACTGCATAACTTTACACTTTTCCAAATTAAGTCAGCACCCACTATCCTCTTCAGGTGCAGTCAGTTATTTAAATCATTCTGCAGGATTACTTCATTGCCTTGAATAACTGTCACTCATCTAATTTTGCATTTTCAGAAATAAACAACAACTGAATGTTTTCCTTCAGATCCTTTCCCATGCTATTAATGTACAAATTAAATAGTGGTGGTCCAAGTGCAGAGGACTAAAATAGAAGGATTCCACTCCTCCATATACTACTCTTGATATCTGTCCATCATCCACACTTATATCTCCATTTGATTCAAAGTGCATAATATTCTGTTGAATGCCACTACAAAATCCAGCAGTATCACGACATGATAGATGGATATATCATTACTGACTTCATGTAAACAAATTTTCCTGCAAACTAATTTGCTATTTGTCAAGACTCAAACATTATCAGATCTTCTATTTTGATTTTCTACTGTATCAATCCACCTAGATTATGATCTTGATCTCCTCTTTTATTCTGTTTTCTTGTCATCCTAGCCAAAAAAATCCTCTCCTTTCTGTTTTAAGTGACCATACCATCCAAGACCAGTTCTACTAACACAAACTATCTACAGCACTCATTCTTATAGAAAGTTTTTTGACTTGGTTATAAATTAAATTAAACTTGCTAGGAAATTATATTTTTGTTTAATCCTTTATCCAAGTATAAGCTCACAAAGTTTGAATGTAAAACATCTTCAGGCCAAGGCTACTTATATAGAGAGGTTAATGATCTCACATTAAATGCTTTAGTATCCCATAATGCAAAGCACACATCCTTTCAGACAGGTATAATGTTATGGATTATGGGAAGAACTACTATCCAGATTGGTTTCCACCTTCATTGAGGTCTCATTAGTAGGAACCAGATCCAAGATTGAAGTAATGCACAAGTCATATATTTCCCATATACAAGTAGTGAAAAGGTGTGATATATACTCCTGATTACATTCCTCTTAAATGTTTTTTCTACCACAGTGCTATCACTGTTTATTTCATTTAGCAATTTTGAAAGTAACTATTCCGGATATCTACCTTCAGTTTTCATATCATTTTATCATCTCCGATTCCTTTTTCAGTACTGTACTCCATTAAGTTTTTTCAATAGTTTCTAAAATATTTTGTCACTTTCTGGCAAATATATTCTAGAGGCTATTAAAAATGTTTCCTGATATTTATTTTCTATGCTCTTGCCAAAGTCTTTTCATGACTTTTCTACTAGTTTTACACAGTGCTTTGCTTTCATACATTTCTCTCTGTACTCTCAAAGGACACGCTGACTTATTCTCTAGGAACTTTTGTTACACTTTCCTGGGTCCACTATGGATGTCTTAGTTTTCTATCCTTGTAGACAGCCTCAAAACCTGCCTCTCTCTCTGGCTGAATCAATCGATGCATTCCTCAGGGTCCACCAATGAATCTCCAAAGTTTAGTTCTTGCTTTCAAAACCTTTAACTTTTTCTTGAATAATATTTGTAAATTCGAGGTTACGATTCACCACTGACAGCTGCTCAACTTTGATGTGTTTTAAAACTTAAACACTTTTCGATATGATTTTAATTTTATCCCGTTCAAAACTAAATGGTGATCACTTCTGATTTCATGCATATCCATTCAAATACAATCTGCTTTATATAAGTCCTTTTGTTCATCAAACTCACTCCACATGCACAACCTCATTCACAACCCTACCTCTTTTTCTCATACCATGGCAGCAGACTCACAATCTTTACCCTCTCACTCTTTTAATACCATCTCACATACCATACTTGCCACAAAGTCACTGATAGATCATTAATACCTGCCAAAATAATCATGTTTTGAACTTTCACCTTCTGCATTGCCAGCCTGGTTGGTCAAGTTGAAAGCATACTTGCTCTCCAACCAACAGGTTGCAGATTCAAATCTTGCTATGGGCATGGATGTTTAAGATTGTCTGACCTTGTGTACTGCTATAACCTTTGATATGGTGCAATATAAGCTTTGCTGTTCTTGCACCATTAAAACCATAATCATCACCACCCTCTGCATTCTTAATCTTGACCCTAGGGAAACAAGATTTCATCACACTCTCCTTAAGCAAGCACTCCTCTTATCATGGAATAGCCACACAGTTATAATAATTATGTTACATATTTATCTATTTTTCTTAGTGAACTATCTTATTAATTACATAAAGTTAATCACCAGGTACCTTTATCTTTTCGGCGACTATTGGCTCTTCTCAGCATTACTTCTCCCTTACCAGCTAATGTTAAACATGGCCTTAGAGGTGGGTGTGGTCTTAAACTCCAAGTAGACCAAACCTTATTAGGAGATCTAGCAGATGGGGTTCCTTTTAGAGAACCTTGAGGTGTTTGTCTAGTGTCATGAAGAAATGAGCTACTTCCAACCTGCTGAAAGATTATAAAAACAGAATAAGTAAATATTAAAATGCTAATTTTGCATTGCAATACTAACCACATAAAATTTCATACATAGTATGAATATACTGGTGTATGGAGCTATAAAACTGATATGCTGTGCAGAAAAGCATATTTCATCAGCCTTTTCAAAGCATGATAAAACATCTCTCTAAACTGAACATTAAGATGTATCACAGATTACTTCATGTCTTGAAAGGCACTGTTTCAAAATAGGTACGTATGTTGTCATGTTTGTGGAAATTAAAGAAAGAAACTCAAACTTACACATGTTATGATGAAACAGTGCCCTCATTACAATCAAAATCTTTTATTTAACATTGTGTATAGAGATGAAACATTGCAAAATATGTCTTAGCAAAGCAGAGATTCAACTTGATTTGTGTTCTTGTTTATATAAAATAGTAGTCAGTCTGTTTCTTCTCATTAATTGTAGTTTTATTAACTGCATATTTATAATCTCTAAAGATTTTTCCCCCACTAGAAGAAATTTGTAGCAAATATCTCATAACTGGTGGAAGACATAAAATAATTTGACCAAGATCAATAACGTATGAAACTGATCATGAAAATTAGTTTTGTATTTTAAAACCTTTTTTTTAATTGATGTAAACTTTTTGCTAAGTATCAAAGGCTTCTTCAGTATGTTAATAATGAAACACAAAATAAAATGCAATAAAATAATTAAATATATATATATATATATATATATTTGACCAGCTTGTGGGAATACATTCCTTGGCATCCCTGGGTTACCTTAGTGTGGACTACTTAAAAGACAGGTGCTGGTGCTGCCAAGCATCTATATACAGGTAGTCGTCGACTTACGACCTATGTGCTTTACGACTGCTAATGCATCTCGCACCGCATTTCAGTATGAACTACTGTAACAGATTTTTCTACTACACTCACACGTCCTATCCATGTGGTCCATGTAGCCTAATGGGAACAGTTGTGCGTGCAGCATCAGCCCACTGCCCAGTAACGTGTGTTTGGCGCAATTCATGCGTCTCGATCTCTGTTTGCATACATATTATGTTCACTATTTTTGGTTCAGTTATAATTTGTGTTACAATTAGCATTTTTTTAAAACCCCGAAACATGTCAACCAAGAGGAAAGTGCCTTTGTCTACTCCTAGACCTGCCAAGAAAGGCCATTGATTTAGACACAAAATTGAAAGTGATCAAGCAGCATGAAGGTGAATGCGATTGCACGCGATTTTAAGTTATCTCATTCTATAGTGTCAACGATTTTGAAAGACAAAGAAAGGATTCGTGAAGTTGTTAAGTTCAGCACCCATGCGAGCAACAGTGATAACGAAACAACGTACAGGGTCCATCCATGAAATGGAAAAATTATTGTTTCTTTGGATGGAAGATCAGATACAGAAGCGAACACCCTTAAGCCTTCTTACAGTGCAGTCAAAGGCTAGAAGTCTCTTTCAGATGCTGAAGGAACACGCCGGGAAAGATTACACTCAGACATTCGTAGCAAGTACAGGATGGTTCAAAAGATTCAACCTTCATAGGGTTCAAGTCACTGGAGAATCAGCAAGTGCAGATGTGGAAGGAGCTCAAGAGTTTGTTAAAAGTCTGGATGAAATAATTACGGAAGGAGGGTATCAACCACAGCAGCTTTTCAACGTGGATGAGACTGGATTGTTGTGGAAAAGGATGCCAGAACGCACTTACATTTGCCAAGAAGCCAAACGCATGCCTAGTTTTAAGGCACTTAAAGATAGGCTGACTTTGCTCCTTGGCGGGTTTTAAATTGAAGCCTTTTTTAATTTATCATTCTGAAAATCCCCGTGCGTTCAAGAATGTAAACAAGCACACTCTGCCTGTATACTTCCGTTCAAACCGAAAAGCCTGGATGACTCAAACATTGTTTGAAGACTGGTTTCTAAATTGTTTTGTACCCTCAAGTTCATGAATATTGCTTTGAGAAAGAAATTCCTTTCAAAATTATATTAATCTTAGATAATGCACCTGGCCATCCACTTCACCTAGACCACCTCCATCCAGATGTAAAAGTTTTTTAATTTGCCGCAAAATACAACTCCACTCATTCAGCCTATGGACCAAGGGGCGATTGCCAAATTTAAGGCGCACTATATTCGAACCACTTTCGCCCAAGCTATAGTCACAACAGATGCAAACCCAGAACTATCTTTGCGAGAGTTTTGGAAACAGCAGGATATTTATAAATGCATCAAAAATATTGCGGCCGCATGGGAGGCTGTGACAAAGAAATGCATGAATGGAATCTGGAAAAACTGTGTTCAGCGTTTTGTTAATGATGAATTTGATAGTGAACATGAACTTGAAATGGTTACGGAAAATATTGTAACACTGCAAATGGACTTTCTTTGGACATTGAAGTGGAAGATGTTGAGGAGCTGCTAGAGCAAGAATCTGGAGAATTTACGAATGAAGAACTTATCGCTTTGAAAGAAGAGAAAAATAAAGATGAGGAAGAACCAGAAAGAAAATTCACCACTAGAGGGTTATCTGAAAGTTTTTCTCTACTAAATAAACTTCTTACACATTTTGAGGAAATGGACCGAAACATCAAACGATTTGCAGGGATTGAACGAATGGTACAAGATGCTTTTCTGCCATACCGTGAAATTTACGCGGGGGAAAGGAAACAAACAATTCACACAAAAATCAACATGTTTATAAGAAAAACAACTCCCACTACATCAAGTGGCGGCATTGATGACCTGCAGCCAAGCACGAGTGGTCAGTAAAATATTTCTTAGGTTTTATACGGTATTTGATATCTTTTTTTCATAATATTTTTTATTTTTGCAAATAGTTAACCAATTGTGTTGTACACAGTGTCTGATTTACCTAAACTGGTCTGACTTACGTCCAGATCGTTTTACGATCGGTCGGAACCTAACATATTCGTAAGGTGACGACTACCTGTATTCAACTTTTATTAGTCCATTTTAATAAGGTTTTATTGGCCTGACAGCTGTTTAGAACTGGTTGATTCTCTTCAGAGAGAGAGAGGAAGAAACTTTAAGAGAGAAAAAACTCTTATGCAGTACTAAGGAACTTCAGTAAATCAAACTAAAAGTAAATTACATTAAGCAAAGTGGATTTTGCTCCACTTTGCTTATGTAATTTTGCATCGCCGAACTGAAGCCTTTTGGCTCTTTATTTTAGTAATTATTGTATAAATCCTCTGTAAATTCTTGATTCTCATCTTTTTTATATATATATATATATATATATATATATATATATATATATATATATATATATATTTAAAATTATGAATTTAATGACCATCTACTGTCTTGCTTATGCTGTAGTGGCGAGTTTTAAAAATATTTCTTCTATAGCATTTAGTTTTGTTCAACTGTTAACATAGTGAGGATGCCTTGGATACTTAGGAAAAAACTTGACATCGATTGAAAAAAGACACTATAGCAAAATTAACACTGTTTGCATGCTACTAACAAATAAAATACAAAACTGGTTTTCATTATCAGTTTCATGCGTTATTTGCCTTACTGAAAGTATTTTATAAATTTCTTCCACCAGGTATGAGATATTTTGCAACAAAATCTTTCTAGGGAAAAAAAAAGTCTTGAGAGATTATAAACATGCAATTAATAAAACTAGAAATAATGAGCAGAAACAGACTTACTTTACTATTTTATATAAACCAGAATAATAATCACAAGTTGAATCTCTATGTATTGCTAAGAATTACAACTTGCAATGTTGTATGTATACACAATGCTAAATAAAAGATTTTGATTGCAATTAGGGTGCTATTTGATCATAATATGTGCTTTTCGATGTTTTCCACCATCACTTAAATATGTTTCATTAGTCCTGGATATCCCCCCCTTTTTTTTTAATGTGAATCCTGCCCACCATAGACAACTTCTGCACAGATGCCCAATATGAAAATCAGAAACACAGCACTATATATCTCCGATGGTCTTTTGACAAAAAAAAGAATATGAACTCAGATTAAAAAAAAAAAAAAGATCTTCCAGTCCTGATACGTCTCTAGCTATATTTAAAAACTGTGTTCCATAACTAACACTTATCCTACATCATCCCTACAATCTTTTATAGTCATGTTGCATTTTATACTATCTCAACATGTGGTAGTAAACATACCTAATCTATTCCAAAAAAAAGGAAGATAAAAGTTTACTCAAACTATTGGCCAATCACCTTTACCTGAATCCTCTCCAAAATAATGGACAAAGTCATCAACAATCAATTTCTCCACTACCTAAAGACCCAACCAATATGGATTCCAGTATTCTAGATCTGTGGATGATCTCTACATCATGCACTAATGGACAAGTGTCATGGAAAGGTGTGGAGAAATATGTAGTTGCTCTCAGGGCTGGCTATACCAATGGTGCAAGATGTGCATTTGCACAGGGCGGTAAGTTTTTTTGGGGCAGCAAAATTGAAAAATAAGGAGGAAGGGGCACAAAATATGCTACTGCATCTGGTGGCCCTGGTTGCTCTTGCCATTTTCATAGCATCTGATTATGCCTGGCATTTAACACTCATTCAGTAAGCTGCCATCCAACTTCTGTAACTGGGTAGTCAACTTTCTACCCAGTAGTTCATTTGCATGTCATAGTGGATGGCTGCAAGACTCTCCACAATGCAGGAGTACCACAGGGCTCTGATCTATCACCTATCGACCCTCTTTCTCCTATACACAAATGATCTAATGCTTGGTACACTCCATTTGTTCTACTCATTCAGCAAACCATAGGATGAACATTCTAAGTCTCAAAAATCTGCAGCCAGTGCCTTAAACAATGATCACCATACCAAACTACATTTGGCATTTAGCATTCCCCCCCCCCCCAACTCACTCCTACCTTTACCTTCAGTAATACACAATATCACCACAAGACAGGATAAAATCTTGTTCTCTGACTGCATTTACCACAGGCTTCTAACATAAACATCCAATCAAACAAGCCATTCCAAAATCTGTCCATCCTTAAAATACTGTTTGCATCTTTGAGTTGATGTACCTAAAAAATTCTTTAAAAATTCTTGATATCACCTAGAGAAGGACAACAGATGAGCTTCAGATGGATAGATAACCTACTCTCACAGATTACTGTTTTAGCTTAGTGTCTTTTGTACAGGTACTATCATGGATACTACTAAACTCAACTCTCATCTGTTATTTCTTGGTTTTCTGTTGGGTTTGTCAAAACATGAGTGGCTGCTGCCCAACACCTCTTCTTACTTCAAGTGCAGATTCATTGCACCTGTTTCTCCTCTTCCTTTTATTCTATCTACTTATGTCCTCTGAAACAGTCTTCCACATGAAGTGTTTCCCAACAACTACAACTTCTAACTCTTCAAGGAAAATATTAATAGGTGATCTTCTTATCCAATCCTCACCTGCATCTCACACACAGCACTGATCTGTTATAAGTAGAAGAATGTATAGCACATAAGTAGGTTTTTATACAGGTTCTCATATATATATATATATATATATATAAGCTGAGTTCTGTGGCAAGAGCAGTTTCATTAGAACATATGGCTATTTTTTGAGAAGTACACAATTTTGAGAAAGCCATAGTGTTGGACTGGATGATGGTGTGACAACCATCTTATGTGTGTGCATGCATAGGTTTCAATAAACAGAAAAAGAGGAAGATGTGTAATTAGTGGGTCTAGGAAGAAGCTTCCTTTTTTTTTAAATGTTGAGCCCACACACGAGAGGTTGGTTGATCAACCTACAGTACATTAGTACCATGTATGGGTAGTGGATTGGGAAAGGACCTACTTGTTCACATTTGATTTAAATGAATATATAGTGTATTCCTTGGGGAACACAACATGGGGATAGACTGTTCCACAGTACAGCAGTTACAGGGAGGAAGGAGGAAAAGAAACTTGTTCTGTGGGTTTCAAGGTGCACATGCTCCAACAAGCTTAGTACTAAGTAGGGGAATTATTGATGCTATTTCAGATTAACATTTACCATGGAAATATTTGTAGAATACACATATTGTATTCTACAATTGCAGAGACAAATTGTCTGTGCAAAAGTGTGTGTGTGGGGGGAAGCTGGTAAGAGATGGGTCATTAATAAATCTAATCGAATTGCTCTCCTCGGTATTGAGTCAAGCATTTTGAGAGAGCTTTTTTTTGGTGGGGGGGCGGTCCTACCCCATATGTGGGAGAGCAGTATTCAATAGCTGGGTGGATTTGTGATTTGTATAAGGTTAACAGCTGTTCAGGAGTGAAGTATCATCTTGAGCAAAAGAGAAATCCTAGTTTTTTAGAAGCTGAGGATGCAATGGTTATGATGTGTTTATGCCAGGAGAGGCTTGATGTCAGGGTAATTCCGAGAAGAGAAATCTCATCTTGTCTGGAAATTTGAGTGTTATCAAAAATAATACTAGGTGAAAATGGTTCTTTTTTGTGAGAAATAAGACAGTACTGGGTTTTATTAGCATTGAAATTGACTAGGCTATCTGAACCCCATTTGAGGATGGCTTGGAAATTGGAATTGAGGGCAGTGGTGGTGGTGGCTGATGTTCTGTAGGTTGAGGTGAGTTGTGTAGAGTAAGGTTTATCAAATGAAAGGGAGGAGTGCAATGTGCTGTCATCTGCAAAACTATGTATTAGAGTTGGAGGTTAGCTGAAGTAGGTCATTGATATATAGCAGGAAGAGGGTTGGTGAGAAGACAGAACCTTGTGGAACCCCAGCATTAGTTGAATGGTGAGAGGATAAGGAACCATCCACAACTACACATAGTATGAGTCCAAACAGAAAGCTGGCAATCCAACTACAGAAGTCTTGAGACAGACCAAACGATGGCAATTTGTTTAGTAAGCCCTTGTGCTGGATCCAATCAAACGGCTTAAAGTTATCAAGTGCAACTACTTGAGAGTTTGCCAAACTTCTCCATGGCATTTGTCCAGATGTGGATGACATATTTCTAGAGTGACTTGGTAGTGACTGGAATGGAAAAATTATTGCTGTGAATATCATACCTAGTTAGAGTGTTTTTTTGTTGATAAGATTTATATTGCTAATGTAAAAATAATCAGTGTGAGTATCGGTATGTTGTTAGAGTGTTTCAATGTTAACCTAATTGTCAGGAACTCTCTTAGAATGAGAACTAAACTAACATGTACTGTATATATATAATTATAGTGTTCAATAAATCTTGCTTTTGAATCCAATTAAGACTATCTGTAATTTGGAATCCGATGCACTTCTTATAAAACTTAATATGAACCTAGCTGGGACATTAGAAAGAAGAGATTTTGGCCATGTCTGCAAGATCAAGGTATCACTTAAGTACACTCTAGAGATCGCCTCTTGATTGATATAGTTTATTTAATCTAAAAGCCCTAAGTGGCGCAGCAATAAAAATAAATTTCTTAGTGCTTTAGGAGAGGTTGTTCTCAGATACTCTGATACTGGCTCGACTCTGAGGCAATTCCCATTGTTATTCAGAGGTACCACGTGATACCTGAGAAAGAGTCTTATGAATATTTGTATGAAAGACTAAAAGGTACATATATTAGAAGGAAGTCGACACAACAGTATCTTCAAGGTAATGCAGAAATTGGGAACTGATGATTTTTTCCATTATTTTAAGACAGGACTGAGGTGGGCGAGATAGGGTGGTAGTTGGATGGCAGCGACTTGTTGCTCTTCTTGAGAATGGGTATAGGCCATTCCCAAGAATACAGACCAATTTCCAGCCTGTGGGATTGGATACCAGTGGAGCAAGACAGTATATACAGGCAACATAGGAGTCAGTTCTGGTGCACAAACTTTCAGGACAATTAGAGGAATGCCATTAGGGACAGGAGACTTTTCTGCGTCTAATTTGGACAGTATTTTTCTGATCTCTTTCTGGCAAAAGGATAGAGGGGGCATTGTATTTTGGGCATCTGGAATTGTTTTGGGGCATTTACCATTGTCAGTTATGTATGCATTACAAGCAAAGTGTGAAGCCAGGAGATTGACTTTTTCTGACGGGTGATGATTCAAATGGAATCATCTAGGTATGATAGGGGTGAGAATAGTCATGGGCAGAAGTTACAGCCGATTGTTTTGGTGAGAGACCAAACAGCTTGGCTTCCATTTGGACAGGCTGCTAATTTTCTGCTTTTTTTGCTCTTTCAAACTCTGTTATGGAAGCATTGATTGTTTTTTTGCATCTATTTCAGGCTTGGGTATAAGCTCAAAAGGAAGATGGAGTTCTTGATTTGAGCCAGTTATGGTATGTTTGATTTTTCATTTGAACAGCCTTGGCACAACATTTGGAAAACAAGGGTTTATTCAGAGAATGGCAGGTCAAAGTACTGTGGGGAATGTATGTTTCCATGCCAGTGAGGATTACTTTGGTTATAAGTTCGGTGCACATGTTTGGGTTAGAAGATGGAAGCAATAGTCAAACAATGGGAATTAGGCATAGCAGTTGCAGGGGCTGTCCCACATGGCGCTGTTATAACACCAAACTACTCTTGTATGGGAGTGGCTGTGTAAGCATTGTTAAATGGGGGAGAAAATGAGCACTAGATTGTGGTCAGAATTATCTAGGCCCCCACTACATTCACTGTGTACTTGGAAGGGTCATTGGTGAGGAAGAGATCTAGGGTGTTTGGGGAGTGGTTTGGGTTATCAGGTATTCTGGTTGACTTCTGAACAAGTTGTGTAAGGTCATTAGTGATAGGAAATGTTTCAGCATCTCTGTCTGCAAGATGAAGGAGAAAAGCCAATTGGTGTTGTGGACAAAATCTCCTAGGAGGATGATTTCGCTGCTGGGAAAGTGGGACTGGAGAAAATCAATTTTTAAGGAGAGGAAATTAAGGGGCTCAGAGTAGTTGGTTACATTAGGGGAGCGATAGAGACAGCAAATGAATTTGACTAAGTGAGGAAGGGATATTTTCAACCAAAGAAGGTCAAAGTTGGGTGATTCTAGGTTGGGTGCTCTCAGGCAAGATATTTGTCAGAGCAGATGCCACCCTTGGGTCAAAAGAAAACAATTAAAGAGTGTGTAGTTTGGAAGGTTGAGATGAATAGTTCTGGGGAGGTGAGATTTGAGTTTCTGCCAGAAAGAGTAGGTGAGGTTTGCTGGTCTGAAGATGGTAATGGACGTCACAGATGTTGGTGAAGTCGATTTGTAGGATTCTGTGAGGCATATGTTTGACCACAAGGGTCTTGCACATTTCATATGCAGTGCCTGCATACTGGTCTCCGTGGTGGCTGCTAGTGGTGTCACTTGATTTTTTGAACCAATTTAACTTGTCTGTAGTTGATGATCCAACTGTTGTCTCCATTTTAACGTTTTTCTTCATGTTGTCTTCGAAGCCGGTGTCCTTGTTTCCTTGTGCAAATGTTAGGTCTGGTCAAGCATGTATACACGATTGGGGAGACTTTGAACTTGTCTTTGATCACTGTTATTAATTTTAATGTGCATGTCGGTGTGTTACAAGTCACTTTTATGAGGCATGGAAAGTTCGCTCTGTCCTTTCTTTTATGGGTCCGAAACTATGGCACCTGAAAATATTTTTAGAATCAATGTTGCATTCTTCTGCTAATTTGATGATGTCTTCTTCTAGTGCTTTTCCGTTTTCCTTTGTAAAGTTCAAAATAATGGCGTATTTTTTGTTTTTGGCCTCCATTGAATCATGCACTGGTGATGCGATTAGGTCATGAAGTTCATTTGCAAGCAAGAGTGAACTTGCATTGCTCTAATTCGAGCTTCTAATGCTTCTATTTTGGAGGAAAAAGTTTCAATCATAGCAATGATGTGCTGTTCGAGATTTTTGATTTGTTTATCTAAGTTCTGGAGCTGTTTTACAGAAGGGAGGCACACCGAACAGAAAAAGAGCTGGCTGAGGTCGATAAATATCTTGTGTGATGATTCATCTATTTTTGCACGAGAAGCGTGTAGCCAGTGGCAACAGAACTCGCACATCATACTTTTTTTTTTTTTTTATCACTGATATCAATTTTACAGCTGTGGCGCTTTGTGTGCTTGTCAGCAATTGACTGCACTGCACTGGCGAGACACGGGGGTGCTCATTTGATGTTGGCTTTTGTTGCTGCCATCTTTGCTTCATATGGTAGGCATAGCGGGTGCTTACATGTGGCTGAATTTTTTGTGGATAAATGGATAACTAATTTAATGCACTATAAGTACTTACAGGTTGTGTAAAAGTAATCAGCTTCTTAGTACCCGCTGTTAAGATTTCCATTTAATGTTTAATTTGAATGAAAAACACTCACAATAGCAATGAAATGCAGGAGCAAGTTTAGAGTAGCTTATTCACAGATGTCTCCTGGCCCAATGGACTACCTAGACACACCAGGTGTTTGATGGTTTTTGCTTTTCTTTTTCTATGGTAAGGTATATTTTTTTAGATGTTTGCTATTTTGAATGCATTCTTACTTATAAGATGTGTTTGCTATCCTGCTCCACAAGGCCAGATAGCAAACACATCATCTACATAGCAGATACTGCTAGTATGAGTGCAGCAACAGTGTTGAGCACTTTGTTGTTCTCTAGGTATTCTTGGAGATAGAAGGCATTGAGTCCATCAACATATTTGTGTATTTTGCTTTTTTGGAGATCTGTAAGCGAGACTATTATTATTGTTAATTATTACTATAATAATAATTAATTATTATTATAGTAATTAATTATTATAGCATTATTATAGTAATTAATTAATTAATAGTTTATTATATTACTATAATAATAATAATATTATTATTATAGTAGAACAGTTTGGAATAAAAATTTCCATAGATAAAACTAAAACAATGGCATTTTGTGGACAAACTCCAGTTAGAAGTAAAATAGTTATTAATAATAAAACAGATAAATACTTTCAGTTCTCTTGGATGTGAAATATCATATGAAGGAGAAAAAAACAAAAACTTCAAAATTTTTACAGATTATAGGCCTGATAAATAGAACACTAATCCAAATATAGTACAAAAAGAAACACGCTTGAAAATATAGAATACTTTAGCAGTGCCCACATCATTATATGGCATTGAAATTTGGGCAATAAACAAACAAGATAAACAAAGAATAAAAACAAGTGAAATGAGATTTACAAGAAGAACTGCAAAATACACATTGGATCAAATAAGGAACGAAGACATTTTAAAAGAACTAAAAACAAAATCAATAAGAAAAACTAAACAATTATAAAAAAAATGGATAGAACATGTAAACCGAATGGCCAACATCCAATATTCTAAATATCGGATGTTGGCCATTCTTCTACCCAGCCAACTGGAAAGAGAAGGCAGGGTAGACCTCAAAAAAGGATATTGGATAGATGATGAGACTGGAACAGAGCAATATGGTCTATACCCGTAATTAGCGTTATGATGAAGATGATATTATTGTACGGGAACCTACATGGAGTCCGAAGATTCATCACAGGCAACCCAAACTATTCACACAATCTATCATACCTCTTCTTGAACCCATTAATAGACAAAGCACTCACAACTAACACTGGAAACCCATTTCACTCATTCATAACTCTCTAAGCAAAAAATCTAGTCCTCACAACCCTAAGAACCACGCCATTATTCAACTGCCAGGGATGACGACTTGTTCTGGCCCCCCTAGCCAAGTGCTGAAACATTTCCCCCTGCATCAATGCTATAAAACCCTTTAAGCAACTTATATGTTTCTATTGTATCCCCACTTTTTTTCTTATCAATCAACTTCTGCAATCCACACACCCTCAAATCTATTCTCATAGGAAACATTCCACAGCCAACTCACCTTCATCTCAATCTTCTGCACTGCTTTCTCATCTCCAAGAAACCCAGCAGACCAGACTTGAACACAGTAATCCAGATTTGGATGCATCAAGACCTTATGAAGAGGAATAACTTCCTTATCTATACTATCAACTATAGGATCATCCCATATATCCGTGGTTTATCTCGGTATCATTTTAGTTTTTTTAATGATTTCCTTGGATTTCTTTCTTTCTTTCTTTTTTTTTTTTTTTTTAAATAATTTCACAATATTGGCTACATCCAAATGAATAGCATTAGCTACTGTCAAAGAATGTCAATCCCACATTTAATGCATATCATAATTTCTAAAATAGATACTTGCTTAGGTGTGATGGCAAAGTTATGACCTTAAGTAAGGGCTGAACCCTTCTTCTGTAAGTCACTATGATGATAAATTTAGCACTATATGATCCTGTCACAGGTGCAGTTTTTCACTGTTAGAAGGTTTTGAATTTTTTAATGACTGTTCCTGATTTTTCAAATTCTTTGGCTGTTGCATCTTCAGAGAATGCAGAGGTTATAAAGGAAAGACTATGGTTTAGGATTTAAGATTTCACGCAGATGTTCTTGTAAAGTCTTGATAACTATAGCGGTCTTGGAAAACTGCATGCACTAGTGCCAATATACTCTAGTATCAATGCTAAACTCAACTCTGTATAAATACAGAATCTTGACTTGTATAAATCAGAATGGAACCCTCAGTGGGTTTGGAAAAATAGCAAACACTATTGCCAATATACTCCAGCATTGTGCAAGTCCATTATTAAATGCCTTCTTCGCTCACATTATCTGTTCATTTGATCTACGAGGTGTGACAATTTAATTCCCAGAACGGCTGCATAGTGTCTCTTGAGTAACTGTGTTTGTATATCTTTTAACTAATATGTGCGTAAACCTCAAGCCGATAGAGCCATTTGCTAGTTAGTTATTGCAAAAACAATAGAGATCTGCGTGTAAACTTTGGCGTAAAAATGTGTGATCGAAGTTTAGAGCAGCGTGTTAACATCGTTTGTGTGAAATCAGCAAAACTTCTACTGAAATGTTGGAGCTGTTGAAAAGGGCATATGGTGTGGATGCTCTGAAAAAGAGCATCCACACCATATGAGGCATAAGAGATTCAAAGGTTGGCGAGAAGATGTCAACGATGACACTAGAAGTGGACAGCCAAAAACAAAAATGGATGCAAATGTGAACAGTTTCAGATTTGGTACGGTCTGACAGACAATTAAATCTGTGATTAACGGCTGATGAATTGCAAATGAATCAAGCAACAGTCAGAGTAATTTTAACTGAAGAATTTGGTATGCAAAAGATTTCTGCAAAATTTGTGCCTTGGATCTTAACAGACGAAAAGCAGCAGCACTTGTTTCTGAGAGTAATTACAGGTGATGAAACATACTGGTGCTTCCAGTATGATTCTGAAACAAAATGGCAGAGCATGAAGTGGAAATGAAGATTTTCTGACATCGCTGATATCCAGCATAATGTGATAAAGGAACTCAAGAGTATTCCGGGAAAAGAGTTCCAGGACTGTTTCCAAAAATGTGAACACCATCTAAACCAGTGTATAAATGCACAAGGGGACTACTTTGAAGGCTACAGTAGCCAATAATGTATAGTTCTGAATGTAGGTTTTTTTACAGGCAGGAATTAAAATATCACACCTCATACTTCAAATTGTAAATGGTTACAATCCCAAAACAATAGAGAAGATTATCAATCATTTTTTCCCACCCTCTATTAGAAGAGAAAACTCACACAAAATCACTCCTTTACATCAAAGGCATTTCAGAGCACATTTCTTGCACTTAAAGAGGTTTAACATTTCCACAACAGTCAAGCCTATAAATTCAATTAGCTCATTGATACCATCTCCATAAGATAAAATTCCATCTCTACCACTACCTGCAAGTTATTCTACTTTGGACGAACAGGTTGATCTGTTCCTATATACCTTTCTGAATACCAATCCTGTATTTTCTCCAAGAAATGGAACAAACAAGGTCTAGCAGAACATCATAGGATTACTAATACTAGCCATGAGATCCTTCAAAATGATGTCGAATTACTACATAGATGTATCCATACATAGATGAACATCTCTTTAAAGAAAGTTCCAAAGTACTACTTCAGCATTACCCAAATCTCAACCTTAATAGACTATCTATGCTAAAAATCTGGAAAATTATTATTAAGAATTATACTGTTTAATTATATAAGTTTTTACTACATATACACATACACTGTATTTTGTCTTAATCACACATCATTTAAATTCATCCTAAAAGTAAAGGTTTTTTTAACTGGCTGTCTCAAGACTATATATAAGGAGAGATTCCACGTACCTTCATTATTGTTTAAATTTTTTCTGATTTCCAATTGTATTATACTGATGATGATACATGAATTGAAATATCTGTAGTTAATCTATCTTAAACATTTTTCAACTGTCTATATGTTACTTATATGGAATGAGTAGCATAGTTATCATTCAGAAGACTATTAAATTTGGCAGAATGAAACCTGCTTCAATTTCTCACAGTCAGGAATAGTAATGGTATGCTGGCATCTTTTAAGGAAGGCAAGTCAGTTGAGTTGGCATGGCAATTTTAGTTTTCACTCATGCTTCATGTTCTAAAAGTCACTGGTAGAAAACACTTAAGTGCAAAGAATTCAAGAAAAAAAATTAGTGAAGCATTCTCACATTATTGAATCCTAACAGACCTCTAGTTGCTTACTGCACTAATATTAACAAAGGGAGAAACTTTGCTTCAAATGTCTTAGTAAAGAAAGTATATCTATTTTTTCTGATTTCCAATTGTATTATACTGATGATGATACATGAATTGAAATATCTGTAGTTAATCTATCTTAAACATTTTTCAACTGTCTATATGTTACTTATATGGAATGAGTAGCATAGTTATCATTCATACCTCTAGTTGCTTACTGCACTAATATTAACAAAGGGAGAAACTTTGCTTCAAATGTCTTAGTAAAGAAAGTATATCTACCAGTATTGCCAAATCTCTCTCTCTCTGTTTAGTTGTCAGTGGTTCCATCTATCATATCACTGAAATCGTCTCAGTAATGAAAATACATGCTGTACTATATTGAGAGACAACAAGAACAGTTGATGGACTTGTCAGGAGATGTATGATGTTATGTTAGCTGTTATATTAATAGATGTCTGGAAGGAGGAAAGAACAGATATGTGAAAACAAATGGAAGAAATGTGAAGAATACCTTTAAGAATAAAACATAAGGAAGGAACACTGGTTTTCTGTGCTTTTGCTAACACTGAGAGTTCCTATGAATGAATGAATTTATCTTTATTGATAAATATGATGAGAATTTTGTGGTTAACAAAGAAAAAGAGAACATTACTTAAAGGAATTCAGACATTGTGGGATGTATACAAGACAGTGTTCAAATCAGTTTTAACTTATGGATCTGAGAGCTGGGTCAGAAGTAAAACACTTGACCAAAGACTAGAGACCGCAGATATGAGAGTCCTGAGAAAGATTAGTGGCGTGAACAGATGGCATCAATGGCAATATCGTATTAAAAACGAGGATATTAGGAAAGAACTTGATGTTGTCAGCATCCAGGAATGCATTAGCAGAGCTAATCTCAGGTGGTATGGTCACTTAAACAGAATGGGAGAGGAAAGATTAGCAAAACCAGTGTTCTCTGCCAGATTGGCAGGAAAATGACCCAGAGGAAGACCAAGATGTAGGTGGATTGATACGGTACAAAGAACTTGTGCCTTAGACGATAGAAATATAAAATCTGATAATGTTGGAGTCTTGACAAGTAACAGACTGATTTGGAGGAAAATTGTAGATAGGAAGTTAGTAACGATGTAAATTTTTCATGTAGTACTATCATATCCCGCACCCCTTGAGGGTACATGGCAGGAATTTGATGATGACGACATTGTGGGAGAAGTGGGACTAAGAGAACCAATATCACCCAATTGTTTTCTACTACATTAGAAGTTAGGAAGGGCAATCTATAGTATTATCAATGGAAGATTTCTTCCATTGATGTTAATTTCACAGATATATACAAGTAATTGTTCCATCGATAGTCCAGTTGGCAGAGCAGCGGACTGTAAAAGTATAACAGTACTGATATCCATAGGTTGGTGGTTCAAATCTCCATTGACAGAAATTTTTTAAGAAGTGCAGCATACTTATGGATTATGAGATATCATTGAATGTAAACAGTAGTATGCAAAAGATCGTGGATGTAGCTATGGGAACAGGCAGAGTTGATATGGCTGAGTACTTGAGCAGTAACGGTGGCAATGAAAGTGGCAATGAGTTAGCGATGTTGAGTGGTAAGACAGCATGCACAGATGGCAGGAGTAAGCAGTATGACAGCCAGCAGTAAGATAGCAGACATGCAAGGTAGTGAAAATGGCATTTGCTTAAATGGTTTTGAAAAATTAATTTAAGATATGAAAGTGGAATTGGCAAAGATGAGGCAAGAGATTAAACGTATAAGGAATGAATTGTGGAGAATTACAGATTTGCATGGGAATGTAAGGAAGAATGGGAGGAAGATCTGAAAGAAATATCGAATGATTTAGGAGTTATAACGTGTGGAGATTCAATGATAAGAGGTGTGGTGAATGAAAAGGTGCACAAAGTCTGTTTTCCAGGAGGTAGAATCAGCAGGGTGGTTGAAGCATTGGATAAGAGGAGTATACTAGCAAAAGAGTTGATAGTAGCAGGCATGATTTGATCTGACTGGTAACAAGAAGAATGTAAGAATGCATATCATGAATGTAAGAATGGACATCAAACACCATTAAGCAGATTGGTCAATATTATTGGCCAATCTGCTTGTCTGGAGTTGTGGTCATGGTCTTGGAGAAGCTAGTGAAGACAATGATTCATAACTGGGTTCAGAGCAGCAGAATTCTCTTTAATGGGCAGCATGAGTTTACTAAAGGAAATTGTGTTTTAGCAATTTGCTTACTTATTGTAACAAGGTGACAAATACATTGGATTTGTCACCTTGTTACAAGGAGGATGCATGTACAGTAGCATATTTAGATTTTGCAAAGGCTTTCGATAGATTGCCACATAACAAGCTGTTGTTGAACTAGTGCATTATAATGGAGATTGGCTATCTGATAAGTATCAGCATGTTGTGTATGGAGGAGAGCAGAATCTCAGAAGACAAACGTCACTAGTGACATGCCCCATGGGTCTGTTTCAGTGCCATTATTGTTTAATTTGTATGTAAATGACATCGGAAGGGACTTAAATGATGACATGAGTTGTTTGCAGATGATGCAAAATTGGGGAGTTATGAGAAGTACAGCAGATTATAACCTTGCAAGAACACTTGAAGAATAGACTGTCTGAATTGATGAATGTATGGGGATGTCAGTTAACATAGCAAAGTGTAAGGTTTTAAAATTTGGGAAGCACAGATGGGATGTATAGGATTGGTTGAGATATCTTAGAAGTAGTGGAGGAGATGAAGGATCTGGGAGTTTGGATAGGGACTTGAAATTTCTTTGTCATTTTGCTAAAATTGTGAGGATAACACAATGAATTATAGGAATGATGCAGAGAACACTGACATTTTTAGAAGTGAAGATGTTATGATTCCATTGTACACAGCTTTGATTAAACTGCATGTGGATTACCGTGCACAGATTTGGTCACCTCGTTTTCAAAACGATGATGAGTTGCTGGAGAGAGTTGGAGATGATTGACTAAGTTGGATTCTGGTCTCTAGAATGTGAAATATGAGGACAGATTGAGAGAATGCAAATTAGAGCCCTAGTGGATAGAAGGAAGAGGGGGGGGGGGTCATGATTGAGATGTATAAGTTGGTAAGGAGTAATTACCAGATTAGCATGGGTGAGATTTTTCACAGAATATCTGGAGAACGAGAGGCCATCCCTGGAAGCTGTAATAAGGTGGGTGTGAGGAGTAGATTTTTTGGGTGATTGGAATGCTATGCCTGTGAGTGTCATGAGTGCAGGAACAGTGAATGCATTTAAGTTGAGGCATGATGAGCTGCGCATCTGAGAGTGGGAACTCCCACGATGAGTCTCTTGACTGCATGGAGGTCTGCTGATAATAATAATATTATACATTGGATATGTATATTGGTATGCATTATGGGAAGGTCAGAACTAGACCAGTTTTGACCTTTCTTGAGAGCTCATCATAAGGATGATCCCTTGGGGATAATGAGAACCTAAATCAATGTTATGCATTATACTAGTCAAGAATATAATTTTCTGTCTAGTATAATTGCTTTGCAGCAAAGTTAAAATAATTTCTATAGCTATCTTTCTAAACCAGAGTATTTCAGTAATAAGGTGATATATGCTTTTACAACTTGCATATGGAAAATGACTTCTGCACTGATGTAGTTAACAGTATTTTAATGGGACCTAGTTTCCACTGATGAGACCTCAAAACCAGTCTGGATAGTAACCTGTCCTGCAATGCAAAGCAATACACATACAAAATATGCTGTGGATTATGGGATAATAGTGAAATTTAATGTGGGGAAATTTGTTTTCCTATGCAAATAGCCTAGCTACGTGACACTACAAAAGATGACACTGTGGGTAGTTGGAGGATTAAGTAGGGAAGATATCAAGTTATGTATAGTGGAGTAGTGTGCCCCCCCCCCATGATAAGTTCTTGGATGCCTTAGAGGTGTCATGCAATAATAGTAATACATGCACATCAGCAAGAGTAAACTATTAGTATTATATATCCACTGACAGTGAATTGACTCTGAAAAGTTGCTTGACTCCATTATCAGAAGATATGTAATACATTTCAAAAATTGCTAAATACTGGTTTATATGTAACAAAAAAGTAGTAGTTAATCCATTAACAAAAGATGCTACAAAAAATGGCAATGCTCTTGCAAAATAATTTAATTACAAAACCTCAGGCAATTAACTGAATGCTGTTGAGTAAAGGGTTAATGAAGTATTATGTTTATAACAAGTACAAAGGGCCTGAAAATTTTTTTTGTTGGCCCTCAGAGGTGTGTCCCAAAAATTAGATGCCACAACTCCCTCAAAGCCCATTTCAGGTTCTACATCATACAACTTCTTCCAAGCATTGGTCAAGGTAGTAATCTTCATATCTTTCCATGAAGCTTCTAAGCTAAAAAGAATAGATCTGTTGTTATATGATGTAAATTTTGCAGCATCATCTTCTGTTCAGGAAGAAACAACCATCACATATTCATGTAATAGTTGTTTCTTCCAAAACAACCATCAACTCTTCCAAAAACTTATTCTTATATAACCTCTTACAGATAACAATTACACCCTGATCCATCAACTGTAACAGTGAAGTAGTGTTAGGAGGACAGAAAACACATTTAACTCTCCCATCAAAGCTAACCAACCTCTCAGCATTAGGGTGAGCAGGTGAATTATCTAGCAGTAAACAGTAAAACAGCCTTTATTTCATGAGAAGGAATTTTCAGCACATCTGTCTGGTAACATCACATACCAGGAATAAACTGGTTAAAGAACAGTCATAGAAAATATCCATTGTAAACCAGGAATTTTTTGAGTGGCAATATATCACTGGAAACTGTTCATAAATCATTTTAAAGCACGAGGTTTTTTTGCCTTACCAACTACCATAGGCTTCAGCCAAAGCAAGCCATTAGCATTTGCACAAAATTATCCTTACTTAGCTTATATATTTTCTTATTTAATTTATCCAGCTAAATCTAAATATAGATTTAGCTGGATATTTTCAGGAACTGCCATGAGAGAACCACTAGAGAACCAACCAGGGATTCTGATCTAGTGTCCAATCCTCACCTTCTCGTGGTGCACAATGACATGGTAAACATGACAGAATTTCATTCTGGCTGGAGTGTTGCCCAGTTAAATTAAACAAGGCCCCCCAACCCCCGTTGTTTGCCAGGGAACCAGGGTGAACAGCGAAAAGTCAGCTACTGGCACAAATCCTGAAACACACCCCAACTCAATATCACCAGAGTTCAAGATCGGTATTATCAACATAAGAAGTCTGAATGGCAAAGAAATGGAACAAGCTGAGTAATTGGATAAGTACCAGATCGACATAATAGGGGTGATGGAAACAAAAAAGACAAAAACTGGTGAGATCTTCCTGAGTAATAAATACAAAATGTTATATTCAGGCAATGAAAATCAAGGAAAAGAAGGAGTAGCCATAGTATTCAACACAAAATATGAGACTAATCTTCTTGAATGGCAGGCAGTCTCAAGTAGAGTGATGTGGGCAAATATGAGAATGGGGAACTGGACAATGAGACTAATTTGTGCCTATGGTCCCACAGAAGGTTCTACTAAGGTAGAAGTGGAGGAATTTGAGGCTTAAGGGAAAGCAACTGACACAATGAAAAATGAAAAGTTGGTTTCCTTGTTGGGGGATCTAAATAGCAGAGTAGGAAATGATTGTCAGACATATTTTGGTAAAATCTGGAGAAAAGATCCAAGCTAATAATAATGACAAATACCTGTTGGATTTCTGCTCAGGACATGGACTGGTTATTACTAACATAATGTTCCAACATAAAAATATACACAAATTCACATGGAGAGAAAAGGCAAGGAATAAGAAAAGTCTCATTGACTACGTTATTGTAGATAGTGATGTTTTCTCACTGGTCCAGGACACTGGAGTTTACAGAGGATTTGAAATTGGGAGTGATCACCATTTAGTCTTGAGTAAAATAAAATTGAATTTCATATTGAAAAGAAAAACATGTAAGAAAGTTTTAAAGAGAATAAAAGTTCAGCAGCTCTCATATGTGAACTTTAGACTAAAATACACAAAGATTATTGAAGAAAAAATGAAAGAGTTTGAGAACAGGAACCAAACCTTGGAGATTCAGTAGCAAGCCCTGAAGAAAACATTGACTGATTCAGCCAGAGGTGTGGTGAAGTTGTCTGCAAGGACAGAAAATTCTGAACTCCATGGTGGACAGAGGAAGTTAAAAAGGCAGTGAAGGAAAAGAAATCATGTCAAAGGTTCCTGGCAAATAAGTCAGCTTGGGGTCTTAGAGAATACAGAGACAAATTTAAGAAAACTAACCACTGTATAAAACTAGCTAAACAAAAGGCACAGGAAGACTTGGGTAAGAACAAATATCAGAAAGGTGGCAAGATATTCTGAAGGCTGTTGACAAAAGTCAGAAATGGAGGAAAGAATGCTGAAAAAGTAATTAGAGATGATAAAAGGTGACATGAAAACTGGAAAAAAAGATCCTTAATATATGCAGAAATTGCTTTGAAAAAGTGCTAAATAAAACAATCAGTGACAGCACAGTGGTAAAAAACACTCAACAGCCATAATCAGGAATACATATCCACGCTTGAAGCAGAAAAAGCCATCAAAAGCTTGAAATGCAGAAAGGCAGTGGGAGTAGATAATATTTGACCAGAAATACTCAAGTATAAAGTATAAAGTATAAAATGGAGGTATAAAGGTCTTACAGTGGCTGCACTGCATAATTCAAAAAACCTAAACAGAGGGACGAATTGTTGCATCCCAGTTTATGATTTTTATTCTAACTAGTAATTTCCTCTCATCTATGTTCTACTATTATCTATGCTCGAGATATCACCAAAAAATTTACTAATACTTAAGTTATTTCTCCCCTTAGTATCCCTAATATTTGTATTTATACTGCACCTTTTGGGATATTTAGTTTGAGATATTATATACAAAAACAAGGAGAAAGAACTAAAATATGTCAGAAAGTGTAACTATGTTGCAGTCGTGACACATTATCTTATTTCTTAACACATTAATTTCCCGCGTGATTAGGTTCGTAATTTTCAAGTGGTGCATTGGACAGCAATTTCAGACAACTGTTTTATCATTGGACAAAAGGTTTATTAAATTCCTTAACATGGTACAATTCAAATTTTAGTTATTACTCAATTCAATGCTATACTAAATATTTACAAACTGACATTAGCTTATAAATAATTAAGCTATGATCCTATAATGGGTATTACGATCATGCTGCCATACACATTCCACACATAACTTCATATGACATGGACATATAAGATTAATTCACACTATTCAACTATCCAAACTTAAGTAGCTTAACTAAACCATTTACTGCACTAACACATAACTATGACATTTAAACTTTCTTATACAATATAATAGACATGCAAAATTCTCAGGACGCTTAATAACTCATAACATTAACACTAGCCAGCTTACTTTCAATATATTCTGTCAGATACTAAAGTCCTAGTATTGTTTTCTTGGTCACTTCAACAGTTCAGTATTAGAATAATGATAGCTAATACAGACGAATCTTAGTTAACACGAGATATAATTTACAGTACCTTTCTTTCCTGAGTTTTCCATATGGGCCTCTATCTTTTTCTGATTGAAGTATCCTGGTATAACCTCTCCGATAATCTGCTTCTCCTATGTTCCCTTTTGAATTGAACTATGCCTACGCGGTCTTTACCTTTCGTTATTCAGGACACACTTTGAATCATCTAAATAACGGCTTTGCAACTCGCGACGTGGATATCGATTTCTTTACAGCTTTCCCTTTTTCGTGGTTGTCACTGAAGTTGAAACACAAAGAATATGCTTTCTTTTCCTCGACTATATGGCATTCTTCGCTTCTTACATAGGAAATACGGAACCGAAATTCCGCTCACTTTTGTTTCCGTGTTGTGACGACGGAGATATAACTCCAATCTCGCCACTCAGGAAAACACCGTGAAACCCATACAAAGGAGCTCGCGAAGAACTCTCCTGGAACAGAACCAAAAACCAAAAGCCAAAAAGGTCTAAAAGCCTACTTGTCTAAAAAGCCTCGTGGGGAGGGGGGGGGGGGTTCCAACCCTTTTATACTTGCTCTCCTAATGGCACCCTCTTTAACTTCTTTTCTCCGCCCCCTACTTGATTTTACTTCACCGACCAATTAGGGTGGCGTTTTTCTGCCAAACGTCCTTTGGTTGGCAAGCCCGTAACGATGTCTCAATCCGGGAATCGGCCCTGAGCGATAGTCTGTTGTTTTTCTTTTGCTAGCCTCTAACTTAATCCCCTTTCCAAAATTTCTCTATGAACTTACTTAATATTTTAATCTCTAGCCTCTCACATACCGTCTCTTATGACTAATTCTTTTCTGTCTTATTTAGTTAAATTTTCTCTTTTATATCATATTACAACATTAATATATTCTTTCTTTTTGTTAGTTAGTTCAACAAACACCTTTATATTTTATATATTTTATTGGATGCAAGAATATTCTTTTTCTTTTAATTAATTCATCTATTATCTTTTATGCAGGGTTTTTAATTTATTTATTCTTCATGTTACACCATGATAGCTGAGAATTCTACATTCTTAAGATATCAGGTGTAACAGAATACCAGATGACTAGAAGAGAGCTCTCATAGTACCCATATAAAACTGAGAAATAAAACTGAATGTGAGAATTACAGAGGTATTTCTCTAATAAATGTTCCTGGTAAGATTTATGTCAACATACTTGAGAAAACGGTTCAGAAGGATTGTGGAAGAGAAGCTTGGTGAAGAACAAGATGGATTCAGGTCAAATAAAGGCTGTCAGGATCAGTTCACTTTACGACAAATAATTGAGAAGTCATGGGAAGATAACAAAGATCTATATTTAAGTTTTGTAGATCTGGAAAAAGGATATGACAATGTGCCAAGAGACAAGCTATTCAAAATGCTACAGTTATATAGTGTCGGTGGGGCATTATATCAAGCAATACTTAGTCTTTATTTGAGTTATTCATTATCTATATGGATCGCATTATGAAGAAAAGTGATATTAAACCTGATATCAAAACTGGAGATGTTAATGTCAGCTCTTTGCTTTATGTGGATGATGTTATACATCTAAATAAATCCACTACAAGTCTGAAAGATTCCCTGACTAAATTGAATAAACGCTGTAATAGATATGGTACGAAGGTCAGCAATAACAAGAGAAAGAGAATGAAAATAGGCAGAAGCATTGAAAATATCAACTGCATTGTGAATGGAGAACCTATAGAAAACAAGTAAAACATTTCAGCTACTTAGGCACAATTTTTAGTGAAGATGGTAAATTAAATATGGAAATAGAAACAGAATCAGCAAAGCAGATATGGCAGGAAACCAACTGAAGAAATTTATATGGAATAAGAGAGAAATTAGTCAAATCATTAAGTTAGCTGTATACAAGACAGTGTTCAAACCAAATTTAACTTATGGATCTGAGAGATGGGTTAGAAATAAAACACTTGACCAAAGACTAGAGACCTCAGATATGAGAGTCCTGAGAAAGATGAGGGGGCATGAACAGATGGCATCAATGGCAATATCATATTAAAAAAGAGGATATTAGGAAAGAACGTGATATTGTTAGCATCCAGGAATGTGTTAGCAGAGCTAATCTCAAGTGGTATGGTCACTTAAACAGAATGGGAGAGGAAAGATTAGTAAAACAAGTGTTCTCTGAAGGTTGGCAGGAAAAAGCCCCAGAGGAAGACCAAGATACAGTAAAAAGTGCCTTAGAAGACAGAAATATAAGATCTGATAATGTTGTGGTCTTGACAGGTAACAGATTAATTTTGAGGAAAATTGCAGATAGGAAGTTAGTAATGATATAAGTTTTTCATGTAGTACTATCATATCCTGAGTCTCCGTAGCTTAGTTAGCATAGACGAAGCCCTTTGGTCGGAAAGACCTGGGTTCGATTCAAGTCAGCGATGTGAGGAACCTTTATGTAGTCTCTTTTGTCTAAAGGTGAGTTAGCCGATCTCATACAGAAGGTTTTTTTTTCACCCGGAAGCTCGCTTTTTCACCCCCCCCCCAGAACAGGCAAACCGGCCCCTTGAACACACGCTACTACAGACATACGACACTTCCAGGAATAAGGAGTAACCAACGTATTCAGTAGGATTTCTGTTCCGAATACCTACATGGTAAAATGTGTAGGTCTACGTGTGAACGTGAATTAGAATCGGATAGGATAGGACTATCATATCCTATACACCCCCTTGAGGGTACATGTCAGGAATTTGATGATGGTTTATTTTTCTTTGATGCTTTTTAAATGGAAGAAATGTTTAGCAAGACTGTCGCACAATGTAGTTTGAAGACAAATTTATTTTCTTCTTCAGCTTAAGAAAAAGGGGGGGAAAAAATTTTAAAAGAAAAACTAAAATGTGCATTTAATTTCTTTGGTTTTTTTAAAAATAAATTTAAGAAGTTTTAGGAAACTATTGCTAATCAGCTACACTGATGTGGACAACCTTATTTAACAGAAGAACTTGTATTTTGATGTGACTGAGTAGAGCAAAGAGTGCTCATTCAAAAATGATTGAATTATTGTTCTGAAAGTTGTTGCTGTAAAAGGAATTGGAGACTATAAAAATACTTGAGATATATCAGACATTTAGAGGAATTATTTTGAAAGACTGTTAAAATGAAAGTGACAGAAACAATGACAGAACAGTAATAAAAAATATTTTAGAGGAATGCAGTCAGGAGTATATATATCAATACTTGGGGTAGAAAATGCCTTCAGAAATCTGAAATATGTAAAGGCATCAGGAGTAGATGACATTAAACAAGAACTGCTTAAATGTGTTGGTACAGAACTTTTACAGTATCTATAATGCATAATTGAGAAGGACAAAAGTGGAGTAGAGCTCTCACCAGAACACATCTATAAAAAGAGAAATAAATACAGCATAATGTAACAATTACAGAGGAATTTCCATGCAGAGTGTTCTTGAGATTTATGCAAACATACTTAGAAGAGGTTAACAAAATTGTGGAAGGGAAACTTGAAAAACAAACTCATATCAGGACAAATAAAGGTTGTCAAGGTAACATCTTCCCTTTAACACAAACAGCTGAGAAACCTTGAGTTATATTTTTTTATATATAAAAATTGTAAGTTTTGTAAATCTGGAAAAGGCATATTACAAGGTGCCATGAGAAAAATAGCTCAAAACATTACACACAAATGGGACATTATACAGAGAAATGTATAGACTATATGCAAGTTATAACTCGGCAATCAGAATTGAGAGGGAACAGAAAGATTGTTTAATACCTGATTTTACATCAAAATAAGGTGTGCACCACCTCCACTCTAATTCCCAGATGCTCAAAACAATTAGGAGATATTTTAGTTTCTGTCGGATAATTATAAATTTCTGCAAATAATTATAACTATTGGGTACTTTATAAATGAATAAATATTTCTAACTTAGGGATAGGATGTAAGTGATGAGATATTGTTTAAATAATCGATATTTATTACAAATTTAACAACTTATACATTTTAGCGTGAAATAATTTTAACAAGAATAGCCAAAAACGCTTTTGTTAATTTTTAATAGGAAGCATGGTCTCCATTAACAGCCAAAATAGCAGCCATACATCTTGATTGTATGGACCGGATAAGATGATCAAACAGTTCTTGTGGGATATTTCCCCACTCTTCTGTGAGAGCAATTTCGAGTTCTTGAAGCAATTGCGGTGGCACCAGTTGAGCAGAAACGTGCTTACCTAAAACATCCCAGACATGTTCGATTGGATTACAAGCCCATGAACAGGCAGGCCAGTCCATTCGTTCAATATCTTCTTCCTCAAACAACTCTTGTAACAAATTTGCAAGGTGTGGACGAGCACTGTCATCCATAAAACGAATTCTTGGCCAATTGCAGCAGCATATGGACAAACTATAGGTTCCAAAATATCACTGCGATACCTTTGGGCTGTTAAGGAACCGTTTCTGATAAATAGAGATCAGTATGGCCACCTATACTTATTCCAGCCCATACCATCAAACTCAGACCTTGATGTTGGGATCTTTTACGAACAATCTGTGGATTATTTCTTGTTCCACTTTCACGCCATATCAAGATACGTCAGTTATCCAGTTGCAGACTGAACCTAGACTCGTCACTAAAAAGTGCTCAAGCCCAATCATCATTTGTCAAATTGCAGTGTTCCTGTGCCCAAATTCTGTGGCTTGTTTATGATTTGCAGTAAGTGGAATACAAACAATTGGTATTTGAGCATATAAACCTATGGCATGAAGACAATCTCGAACATTTCCCAGTGATTCCAAAGTTACGAAATTACGCTTTGAGATACACGCCACGCTTGAGCGACAACTTGCTGCATTTGTTCAACTTCTAATCGACCAATTGCTCTTCAAGCCATGAATTCTGGGATATCATGTTGCTCTGCCATTTTTAACAAAATAATGAGTGGTAAGGGACACAAGTTTACAATTGAAGTGATAATTATGCACTGTGGAAGTGAGAGCAACAAGCCACGCTTTTATATCCCCCCCCACATGCTAATATGGCTAAGACACATTTCGACGAGTCTTAACATGATTTTGTACACAACTGTATGTTCTACACTGTTGTATATTAAGAATATTTTAAAATAAATGTGTTACATTTGTAAATTATTTTTCTAACTTTATAATTTACAAGAAAACCAAAATATCCCCCAACCTGACATCAGAATTGAAGATAGAATTTTTCCATTCCCAAGATAACTTTTTTTTTTGTTATTACGGCTCCCACTCACATTTTTTTATTGAAACCTACAGTACATTCATACTGTAGGCAAGCTAAGGATTTTTTTCCTACATTTTTATTATTAATTAAATTAGTTATTTTTATTATTAATTTTCATTAATAATAAATTTTTTATTATTAATTATATATGTGTGTGTGTGTGCGCACGCACACTTTAAGTTATATACCTATATATATAGGTATACAACTTAAAAAAACTGTGTGTTTTAGCAAAATTAATATACGTGTGTGTATTTTTGTGTGTGTGTGTGTGTGTGTTTTTTTTAATTCACTTGTGTTATCTGAAATTAACATAAACAAACTGAATGAGATTTAGGTATGACTCAAAGGGAAAATAATATTTTTTTAAAGGTAAGTAATAAGTATAGATACTGGAAAGAAAAATAACACCCATGATACAAATTTTAGTTGCATTAAAACATTTCCTTCAATCATAATCAATTGTATTCTTTCTTTTTATAGCAAAGCCTTGCTATATTCTGGTTTCCATTTGAATCTCAGCATACTACTTGACGTATCACAGCTATTGATAATGAGTTGTGCGGATTCATGGAAATACACATGTCACAAAATACAATTTAAACATGAAGTTTCCCTTTCTACAAGTAAGGAAAAACAATGTATAAAATGAATACTGAGGTAGAAAAACATTATTATATAATTTATTAAAGCAAAAGGAAGACATGTTCTTGACACAGAAATGAAATTAGTGCAATTCATTCTCAAATTTGAAAAACTTAACTCCATGTGTTCAAACTACTGCAATTACAAATCTTTCTTGCTAAATTTAAATTTAAATCTTTCTTGCTAAAAATGAGTAAAGAAATCTTGCTTAAATAACAATAATAAATTGCAACTCTAAATCTCACAAAAATCTGATTAATATAAATACCATTTTAAGAGATACGAAGACAAGTAAATTTATTTACTTAATAGAAATTAAAAGAGGTGCTTAAGGGTCAAAGCTGTATAACTGAGAGGAGACCTCCACATAGCCTTTAAAGGAGTGCAGAGAACCGACCAGACCTCTGACCTAATGTCCAATTCTCACCTGCTCGTGGTGCACCCTGTTAGGTATCTCTGCTGAACAAATGAGGATGGGCTGGCAATTTGGGATTTAGTCAGCCAAATTGTATTCTTATTGGCTTAAACCAAAATACAAAACGATGGTACAATATGACAGAATTTCATGACTGCTGGGCATTGCCCCAGCAGTCATGAAAATGGGCTTTAAACAAGGCCCCCAGTTTTCACCAGGAAACCAGGGCAAACAGCAAAAAGTCAGCTACTGGAACAAATCTGAAAACACACCCCAACACAACATCACCAGAGTTAAAGATCGGTATTATCAACATAAGAAGCCTGAATGGCAAAGAAATGGAGCTAGCTGAGGAATTAATATAAATTCTCCAATATAATAATAGGAATGACGGAAACAAAAAAGACTAAAACTGGTGAGATCTTTCTGAGCAATAAATACAAAATGTTATATTCAGTCAATGAAAATCAAGGAAGAGAAGGAGTAGCCATAGTATTCAACACAAAATACGAGACTAATCTTCTTGAATGGCAGGCAGTCTCAAGTAGAGTGATGTGGGCAGATATGAGAATGGGGAACTGGACAATGAGACTTATTTGTGCCTATGGTCCCACAGAAGGTTCTACTAAGGATTCCACTAAGATAGAAGTGGAAGAATTTTTGAGGCTATAGAGAAAGCAACTGACACAATGAAAAATTGGTTTCCTTGTTGGGGATCTAAATAGCAGAGTAGGAAATGATTGTCAGACATATTTTGGGAAAATTTGGAGAAAGATCAAAGCTAATAATAATGACAAATACCTGTTGGATTTCTGCTCAGGACATGGACTGGTTATTATTAACACCATGTTCCAACATAAAAATGTGTACAATTCACATGGAGAGAAGAGGCAAGGAATAAGAAAAGTCTCGTTGACTATGTTATTGTCAATAGTGATGTTTTCTCCCTGGTGCAGGACACGAGAGTGTACAGAGGAAATGAAATTGGAAGCAATCACTATTTAGTCTTGAGCAGGATAAAATTTCATTTCATTTCATTTTGAAAAGAAAAACATGTAAGAAAGTTTTAAAGAGAATAAAAGTTCAGCAGCTCTCATATGTGAACTGTAGACTAAAATACACAAAGATTATTGAAGAAAATATGAAAGAGTTTGAGAACAGGAACCAAACCTTGGAGATTCAGTGGAAAGCCTTGAAGAAAACCCTGATTGATTCAGCCAGAGAGGCATGTGGTGAGGTTATCTGCAAGGATAGAAAAATCAAAACTCTATGGTGGACACAAAGTAAAAGAGGCAGTGAAGGAAAATAAGAAAGCATATCAAGAGTTCCTGGCAAATAAGTCAGCTTGTGCTCTTAGAGAATACAGTCAAATGTAAGAAAGCTAAACACTGTGTAAAACTAGCTAAACAAAAGACACGGGAAGACTTTGGTAAGAACATAGAAAATAAATATCAAGAAGGTGGCAAGATATTCTGGAGGTTGTTGAAGAAGCTCAGAAATAGAGGAAAGATTGTTGTAAAAGGAATTAGTGATGATAAAGGTGACATGAAAACAGGAGAAAAAGATATCCTTGAAGTATGGAGTAATTATTTTGAAAAACTGCAAAATGAAACAAGCAGCACAGCAGTAAAAAACACTCAACAGGCATACAGTCAGGAATACATATCCATACTTGAAGTAGAAAAAGCCATCAAAGGCCTGAAATGTGGAAAAGTAGCAGGAATAGATGATATTCAACCAGAAATGTTGAAGTATGGAGGTATAAAAGTCCTACAATTGCTACACTGCATAGTTCAAAAGGCCTGGACAGAGGGACGAATACCCGATGACTGGAGTAGAGCTCTAATAGTACCCATATATAAAACAGGAAATAAAACTGAATGTGAGAATTACAGAGGTATTTTCCTACTGAGTGTTCCTGGCAAGATCTATGCAAGTATACTTGAGAAACGGCTGAGAAGAATTGTGGAAGAAAAGATTGGTGAAGAACAAGCTGGATTCAGGCCAAATAATGGCTGTCATGATCAGATCTTCACTTTATGACAAATAGTTGAGAAATCATGGGAATATAATAAAGATCTGTAGATCTGGAAAAGGCATATGACAAGGTGCTAAGAGAGAAGCTATTCGATAAGCTACAGTTATATGGTCTCAATTGGGCATTATATATCAAGTAATACTTAGTCTTTATTTGAGTTGTAAGTCAGCAGTCAGAAGTGAAGGAAGTACAGGAAGATGATTTAATGTTAAATCTGGTGTGAGACAAGGATGTACATTATCCCCTCTGTTATTCATTATCTATATGAATCACATTATGAAGGAAAGTGGTATTAAATATGATATCAAAATTGGAGATGTTAATGTCATCTCTTTGCTTTATGCAGACAATGTTATACTTTTAAATAAATCAGCTACAAATCTGCAAGATTCCCTGACTAAATTGAATAACTGTTGTAATAGATATGGTATGAAGGTCAGCAATAAAAAGACAAAGACAATGAAAATAGGCAGAATCATTGAAAATGTCAACTGCGTTGTGAATGGAGAACCTGTGGAACAAGTAAAACATTTCAGCTACTTAGGCATGATTTTTAGTGAAGATGGTAAATTAAATATGGAAATAGACAATAGAATCAACAGAGCCAGAATGGTAGGAAGTGAATTAAATAATTCATATGGAATAAGAGAGAAATTAGTTGAAACACTAAATTAGCTGTATACAAGACAGTGTTCAAACCAGTTTTAACTTATGGATCTGAGGACTAGAGACAGAAGATATGAGAGTCCTGAGAAAGATTAGAGGCGTGAACAGATGGCATCAATGGCAATATAATATTAAAAATGAGAATATCA
The DNA here is from genome assembly GCF_054136105.1 of Typopeltis vanoorti. Classification (NCBI taxonomy): domain Eukaryota; kingdom Metazoa; phylum Arthropoda; class Arachnida; order Uropygi; family Thelyphonidae; genus Typopeltis; species Typopeltis vanoorti. Next base: position 82,246,310 of record NC_143569.1, on the reverse strand, counting down.
GGAAAGAACTTGACATTGTCAGCATCTAGGAATGCGTTAGCAGAGCTAATCTCAGGTGGTATGGTCACTTAAACAGAATGGGTGAGGAAAGATTAGCAAAACAAGTGTTCTCTGCCAGGTTGGCAGGAAAACGACCCAGAAGAAGACCAAGATACAGGTGGATTGATACGGTACAAAGTGCCTTAGACCAGGGCTCTTTGTACCGTGAACTGGCAACCGGCAGCGCGCATGCGACCCAAACGTGCATTTTTGGTGGCCCATAAAAGGTTGACCACACTTACATGGCATGTGGCCCGTAAAATTTTATCATCAAGAAAAGACATTATGGACATTTCAAGAGGACATTATCTACTAGTCAAGTGCTAGATGGTTAAGTAGAGGTGCTGTGCTAAAAATATTTTTTAATTTATGTGAAGAAATAGATATTTTCATGATTGAACACGAAATGTTCAATCATGTCCCACAGTGTAGGATAAAAAATGGATTATGTTTCTTGCATTTATGATAGACATTACAACTACCTTAATGAACTTAATTTGAACCTGTAGGGCCAAGATAAATTACTATCAGAACTGTTTTCGGACATAAAAGCTTTTAAAGGCAAACTATGTCTGTTGAAGAAATATATGATGGAAGAAAATCTATGATTATATATGTTGCAAATTGGCATCTACAGTTGGATGGCAAACACAAAAGGAAACTTTTGTTGGTATTATTGAAAATTTACAAAACGGAATTTTCAATAAGATTTGTGGATATTCATAAAAATAGCATCGAAATGCGATTATTTTTGAACCCTTTTAATGTCGATATTGATGACCTATCAAACCGACTACTGATGGAAGTTTTGGAATTGCAACACAATGAAATATTAAAGAACCCATTTTCGTTAGAAAATATCCAAAAAATTTATTGATGCTTACCAAAAAATTTGAAGGATTAATCAGTTTCGCAAAGAAGATAAGTACATTTGGAAGCACCTATACATTTGCGAACAAGCATTTTCTTCCATGAGTTTTAGAAAAAATAAATTTTCTTCTCGACTGACTGATGAACATTTGCATGCTTCGATTCGAATTTACATCTCAGGTTATAAAGTGGATCTAGATAATTTGGCTAAGGGAAAACGATCTCAAAAGTCGCATTAAGCAAGGAGACATACATATTGTGATGCATAAAACTCTTTTACATGATAATAATTTTTCATTGAGTATCATTTTCATGCTTGTTTAATATCTCATACTTCATAGATATTTCTGTGTTTTTTTTTTAAGTTTGATATAATAAAAATTGATAACTTGAGTATTTTTTTCACTCACATATTTTCTATTAATTAAACTTGTGGCCCGATTATTAAAAATAAAAGTTGAATGTGGCACGCGAGTCTGAAAAGGTTGCAGACCTCTGCCTTAGATAATAGAAATACAGGATCTGATAATGTTAGAGTCTTGACAAGTAACAGACTGATTTGGAGGAAAATTATAGATAGGAAGTTAGTAATGATGTATATTTTTCGTGTAGTACTATCATATCCTGTACACCCCCTTGAGGGTACATGGCAGGAATTTGATGATGATGATAGTTTAAATAAAAGAAACAACAATGATTCTTTGAATCAAGTTGCCTATAAAATCAAGCAAGCGTCATTTCAAGATCAAATTAGTAAGTATTAATTGGATTTTAAAATAACCATCAACTAGAGTTTTGGGAAAATTGATACAGCCATAATTATTGAGGAATACTTTAAAGAGAACTGTTGCTGATTCCAAACACAATTATCTGACTTGTAATGACTTTCATATAGCACTTAAAATTTTTTTTGATCCTGTTGAAAGGGTGTCCAAGCCATTGTTTGCTAGTCCCAACTTACCATAATGATGGTACTGAATGTATTTCTTATATTCTCCGAGGCAGGTGTGAAGTCTTCCTGCCTGTTCTTTGTCCAGCCACAAATACAGAGCACTTTATACATTTCTGGATGCAAGAAAGGAAGAGAATGTTGTTAGTTTGATATATGGTTTAAATATGGTGTAGAGCTTATATTTATTAAGCACTCTGGATATTTTCAGATGTGGTCAGAATATATTAAATTAAAGAAGGTTTAATGCCAAAAGAAATTCATTTGAAGTTCATAATAGAGTATAGGCACTCTTCTCCTTCCTTTTCACCAATTAAGAAATGGGCTGCTGAGTTTAAACGTGGCCGTACTAGCCTTGAAGATGATCCACGTGAAGGACATCCAAAAATGTAACACCACCAGAAATCATTGATCAAGTGCATGATATGGTATTGGATGACCAGCGAGTCAAAGTGCATGAAATTGCTGAGACTATAGGCATTTCAAAATAACATGTAGGATATATTTTGCATGAAGAATTGCAAATGAAAAAGATTTGCACAAGATGGGTGTCACACTTTCTCAGAGCAGATCAAAAATGCACTCGCATGAAAATCTCTGAACAGTGCTTGGAGCATTTTAACAAGAATAAAACTGATTTTGTGCATTGATTTATTACTATGGATGAGACTTAGATTCACCATTACACACCAGAATCCAAACAGCAGTCAAAACAACTGCTGTTTGGATTCAATCGGCTTCTGTCCGGTCTGAATCCAAACAGACCGGATTGGCGCTGAACAACTGGACAGAAGCCGGTTGTTCAGTGCCAAAGAAGACACAGTCAGTTCCATCAGCAGGAAAGGTCATGGCATCGATGATTTGGGATGCTAAAGGCATTTTGTTTACTAATTATCTTGAAAAGGGTAAAACAATAACCAGGGAATATTATTCCAATCTTTTAACCAGACTAAACTAAAAAATTTGTCTAGTCTGGTTAAATTTCTTATGTTCTCCAAAGCAGATGTGAAGTCTTCCTGCCTGTTTTTAGTTACTCCAGTCACAAATAAATACAGAGCACTTTATACATTTCTGGATGAAAGAAAGGAAGAGAATGGTTGTTAGTTTGATATATGGTTTAAATGTGGTATGGAGCTTATATTTATTAAGCACTGGATATTTCAGATGTCTGAATATATTGGATAATAACAGTTTTGCTGTGGTCTTGTATATAAAGGAAGGAGGGGCATTTAGTAGTTTGTTTTGTGGAGATTATAGTCACTGGCTAAAAAGTGCAGTAAAGGTAGCAGAGTTCAATGGTATGAGCATTAGCACTGGAACCAACAGCTCTGGCTATGTGTTAGTTTATTATTATCATTTCTGTACTTGTTTCCAGTTAATATATGTAACATTTTCTGAAATTTCAGGACAAACCTACACAGAAACGTTATTCATTCATGAGTAAAGTTAAATATATAAATGAATAGTTTTTTTACTATATAAACCATTATGAATTTTTTTTTTTTAAATATTCAGAGCTATTTAAAGTTATACAAGACTTCAAAACAAATATCTATGACCAAAACTGGAGGAAATCAAAATACAATTTAAGGTGTTTGACATATATAGAAACACTTACATGTGGAGGAGGTGGTGGTTGAGCTGTCTGACCAGCGGAATTCTGTGATGACAAAGTGACATGCAATTTTGAAATATGTGAAGGACTCCCATGGGCTGGAGTACCAAATGACTGATTGGCTATTCCTTTTGGTGGGACTACACCTGATGGAAAGTGACTAGTCCGAATTTGCTGGTGTAGTAAGGAAAGCCACATGTCAGTTATTTCTTGAGTAGAACAAATAACAATGATTCTTTGAATCATGTTGCCTATAAAAATCAAGCAAGTGATTTAATTTAGGAATATCATAATGCATTTAAATAAATATGTAATGTACAAGCATTAATAACAAATTATTAAAATGTAACAAGAAAATGCATAAGAATTATGCAATATCTTCATTTACATAAAAATAGATCACTATTCAGTAACTTCTTTTCAGCCATTTTTCTGTCCGCTGCTGGACGAAGGCCTCCTCCAGTTTTTTCCACCTTTCTCTGTTCTTGGCAATGGTTGACCAATTTTCCGCAACAAATTTTGACAATTCATCACTCCACCTTCTTTTAGGATGTCCTCAGCCTCGTTTCCCTTCTTTTGCAATCCAGTTCATTAGTACGGTGGTTCATCGCCCATCTTCTCTTCTGGATAGATATCCAGCCCATTTCTATTTTAGTCGTTTATGGTGAAGAATGATGTCAGTGATATCAGTCTGGCTTCTTATCCAGGTGTTTCACTTCTTATCTTTTAATGTAATGCCTAGCATCAACCTCTCCATTTTTCTTTGAGTTGTTGTTAGTTTATTTGCCAGTGCTTTTGTTAGCGACCAAGTTTCACAACCATATGTCATGATTGGAGTATACGCTGGTTAAATGTCATCCTTTCAAAACAGTGGGACATTATTGTTTGACAAATGCTTTTCAATTTTCTGAATGCACTCCAAACAAGTTGAACTCTCGCATTTATTTCCTTTTGGAGTCCACAGTTTAGATCAATGAGATAACTTAAGTATTTATATGAAGAGACTCTTTCCCAGAAATTGTTTTCTATTATTATATTTTTTGGTGTTACAAAATGATTAAACATGATTTTAGTTTTTTCTCTGTTTATTTTTAGACCGACTTTTCCGCTTTCATGATATAGGTCTTCTGGAGTGTTTGCAAAAATTATCATCTACACATCTTAGGTGTGTTAGGTTTCTGTTATTAATTTATATACCAAGGTTTGTCCAGTTTATATTATTAAAGATTTCTTGAAGGACTGTTGTAAAGATTTTGGATGATAGAGAGTCTCCTTTTTGGACACCTTTTTCAATTGATATTTTATTGCTACTCACGTGAAGTTGGATTGTTGCTGTTACAGCGTGGTATATTTCCTGGAGGAGGTCCATATATTCTCCAGGAACTCCCTGATTCTGGAATGTTTTAATTATTGTAGTTTTGATGGAATCAAATGCTTTTTCATAATCAATAAAGGCTAAACAGCGAGGCCATTGGTTTTCTTCTGCTTTTTCTATTATTTGTTTTACTGCATGAATATGATCGATTGTGTTAAAGCTTTTACAGAATCCTGCTTGTTCTACTGGTTGATTTGAGTCTAGAAGATGGTTAACCTGTTTGTTATTACTTTTGTGAGAATTTTGTACAGATTAGAGAGAATATAATTGGTCTATAGTTCTTTACTTCTTCTTTGTCCCCTTTTTTAAATAACAGTATCAGAATAGCATTTTTCCAGTTTTCTGGTATCTTCTCCTCTTCTAGGCATAGATTTAGTAAGTTTGTGACATGGTGAATTATATCGTGTCCTTCCCATTTAATTAATTCTATGGGAATTAGGTCTTCACCAGGACATTTTACATTTTTTATTTGTTTTAATGCTTCTTTTATTTCATCTGAAGTGAATGGGGGAATAAATTCTATATGCGATGGAGAAGAGTTATTTATATTTGATTTATCTGTTGAAGGATCACTATAGAGTTCTTTATAAAATTCTTCTAGCCTGCTAAGGATTTGTTCTTGGTTCCTTATTGTAGTTCCATTCTTATCTTTTATTGCAGTTATTTGAGATTTGCCAACTGATAAATGTTTTCTTAGTATTTTCATATTTTTCTTGTTTTCAATTGTTTCTTTTATTTTTTTAGTGTTATAAGATCTTATTTCATTTCTAATCTTTTTCCTTATTGTTTTGCATAGTTCTGCATATTCTATTTTAGAAATTAAGTTTTTGTCTTGTTTCATATTTCGTCTCTTTTTTTTTTTAGTAGTTGTAAAGTTTCCTCTGAAAGTTTATGGTCTTTTTGTTGCTTTTGAATTCGTTGGCTGCTGAGATTATTACTTCCGTTAGGTTTGTGCTTATTTTATTTTTGTCTTCTTCTTCATATATACAGCAATCCCTCGATTAACGTGTTCTTTAAAACAGGTGCATTAATTGAAAATGCACTAATCGAATATAATAACCTATGGAAAAAAGTATAATTCGTTCCTCAATGTCTCAAGACCTAGTTAAAGGAAAACCATGAAGCTGAAAGACAATAAAACATATTCAGAATATAAATTTATTATTCTGCTTCTTAACAAGGAATTGGGCTAATGTAGTTTGGCAGGCATTCTGTTTCTTTTTTTTCATACGGCTGAGGGTATGGCCCTATTGCCTCTTCTGCAAATTTCGCTGGTTTTCTCTCTTCAGCAGTGTCAGTTTCTCAGCATTGCTGCTTAAAAACTGATTGTACAAAAACTATTTTCATATTGTTTCTGTAAAACCTCTTTGTGCTTGTCAGTGATTAGATTTTCATATTCTTCAGGATTTGCTCACTATGCATCTAAATTTAGTAGGTCAGAATTGCCCAATTTCTCAGAATGAGATTTAATTAATTAGATTAATTTGAAAAGCCTTTAAAATCATTTTCACAACGTGGAAGAATGTGCTTCAAAACGGCTCGCATATTGCTAGTAGTAATTTCATTCGACTTTGCGACTTTATAACCAGGCTGAGATTTCTCTGATTTAGCTAGAAAAGTCTTGGAAAACATTCGCTTCCAAAAAAAGGCCAGTTTCATCAACATTAAATATTTGTTGATCACAATAGTCCCCTTCTTATACAATTTTCTTCAAAATCTCTGGATATCTCCTTATCTGCACTTGCAGCTTTGCCTGTGATTAGAACATTATGTAGGCTATTTCTCATTTTGAAACGCTCAAATCACCCAGCACTAACGTGGAATTCTTCTTCTTTTCCATCATTGATAGCCCTTTCTTTCCAGGTTACGTTACAAAGAGACTTTTGATTTAATAAAGCCAGTGTTTAGTGGGATCCGTTTTTGGTTACAATCTTCGATCCATGTAAAAAGAAGTCTCTCTAATTCAAGCATTATAATACTCATACCCCGACTTCTGCTAATCCGGAGTTACGCGGTTTCTTATATGTACGTATTCCCATCCCACTTCAAGCCTCACCAGTAGTCTTATCTTTCCGGCACCGGCTGCATTTGCCAGTGTCGCACATGCTGTGAACAAGCACTGATGTGTTTTGCGCTGTCTCCATTCATACACGATTTTTATAGTCTACAAACCTTGCGATTGTTTAATGTTATGTTCTTGATAAAAATTTTATCACATTATGAAGAAATTTTGCTTGACAAGAAAAAGACATTATGCTGTCAGACGAATCTATTAATTTTATGAAACCATCGACATCGAAATAACTTTCTTTTTTTATGTACGAAAAATTACAATTATGATTATATTTCTTAAAAAATATAGGTGTTTTTGTAAACCTTTGGTCCCAATTGTATGTTTGTATATATAAATTACATGCAAAATTATACCCAGAGTTACACGAATTCGACTTAATTGCTTTTTGTTGGTCCCACCTACTGCGTAACTTCGGGGTATGACTGTACTTTGATTTCGAGTGCATGCATGATGAACTTGAAGCAGCGCCTTACCTTTCTCTTTGTATTCAGCAGTTGATTCACCCATTTTTGTGTTCTTGTCCTATCTTTGCTCTGGACTCACCTTGTTCATTTTTCTTTATTATTTCAAGTTTTTCTTCCAATCAGATTGCTTTTTGAATCATAGTGTATATGGAAATAGTGTAGTATGCTATTAAAAAATTATTTTATAAAATTTTTCAAATTGGTAACTAAATTATTTCATCCTGGCGAGTCATTTTTTAAAATAGTTAGCCATAAAAAATGTATAGATCGAAAAATTTTTAAATCTGTAACATTTATTTTTAAGATATATATAGGCGCACTAATCGAATTTGGGTATCAAAAAAAAATGACGCCCTAATCGGGGGCGCATTAATGGAGGGATTGCTGTATTTATTAAGTCTAGTTTTTGATCGAGTTTTTCTTCATAATCCTTCTTGTTTTCAATAGGTTTTAAGTCAAAACTTCTTGATTTTTTGTTGTTTAGTCATTTTATTCTTTCCAATTTGGGGTTTATTTTAATTTTGGCTATCACCAGTCTCTGGTCACTTCCTGTTTTTACTTGATTTAGTACTGAGGTATCTTGAACCATTTCTTTATTATTACATAGTATATAATCTATTTAATTTTTTATTTCTCCATTTGGACTTCTCCATGTCCATTTTCTTTTGAGGGCTTTCTTAAAAAATGTATTCATAATATAAAGCTTGTTAATGATAGAGAATTCTGTAAGAGCCATTCCCGAGTTGCTGCTTGTACTATGTATGTATGGTCCTATTATGTCTATTTGGTGAATGGGATGACCTACTTTGGCATTAAAATCGCCCATTATTATAGTAAAGTTTTAATTGCTATTTCTTTTTTTTTATTCAGTAACTATAGTACATAAAATGTAATCATCAAATTATAGCACTGAATAACAAAGTTGTAATTTAATTAAATTAGGTGATCTAATTGTCCTCTTTCAAATCACCTTTCACCTTTCTTAAACTCCACATCTGTTATACACCACTTCTCAGTCAGATTCTGTAACTTTGCAAATGATTCAAATTAATTCTCAGATTTTTACTGAGAATATACATTTACATAATATACATTACTTAAATTATTAAATACACATTCCTTTAAATTTTATTTCAACAAATTGGAAAAGTTCAAATAACGGATCAGGCATCATGAATAATATTGCAATCATTAATTTGATCAAAAATCAGTAAATGACAACAGCCGTGAAAGGCATCAATATCATACAAAATGCCAATTACCAAATTTTCATAAAGAATATTTCATATTATAATATGGTGCAATCATTGGAGATCTGAGGTCTTCATATAGGCTTTCACAAGTAATGACTGGAGAAATTATCAGGGTATGTGACCTAACGTCCAATTTTCAACATCTTGTGGTGCACCCCATTAGTAGGTATCTAACTGGATACTGAACAAACAAGGATGGGTAGCATTTTGGGATTTAGCCAACTAAACTGTAATTTTATTGGCTTAAAACAAATTGGAATGGAATTTCATACCAAGTGAGGAGGTGCCATACAGTTAAACAAGGCCCATCCCACAGCACAGTTTTGTCAGGGACCCCTGGCAAACAGGGAAAATTCAGCCACTGAAACAAACTCCAAATTCTGTTGATGCCAAAGAGCCATCAATAGAAAACAAGGGGAACTGGCCAAAGAATCTGAGAAATATGTCTGCATAATTGGTATTACTGAAACAAAGATAAGAAGGTAAATCGGTGAGATACTTCAAAATAAATAAAATATATTAAGAAAATCATGATCAGAGAAAGCAAAGAGTGGCTGTAGTTTTCAAGACTAAACATGAGAAAATTCTTGAATGGAAGGGCAATATCAACTAGTGATGTAGGTAAACATCAAAATGGAAGATTGGACAATGACACTTTATTTGTGCCTACAGTCCCTGAGGAGGAATTGTGAGTCATTAAAGAAGGCAGCTGATATTAAGAAAACATTAGTCCTTGGAGATCTAAACAGAAGAGTGGGAGATGATTACCAGACATATAGAAATGTTTTAGAAAAATATGAGGAAAAGAGCAGAGTAATAATGGTAAGTACCTGCTGGATTTCTGTTCAGGACATGGACTAATGTTCCAACATAAAAATGTGCACAAATTCACATGAAGAGAAGACAAAAAAATTAAAAAAAAGCCCGAGAAAGGATGAAACCTGAAAAAAATAATTTTATCTATATTGTTTTGGGTATAAGAGACAATCTTCATGCTGGTCCAGAACATAATAGTATACAGGAATTTAAAACAGGAAGTGACAACCATTTAGTTTTCGGCATAACAAAACTGAATATCATATTGAAAAGGAAAGTACATAAGAGAGTTTTAAACAAAGTCATGCAGCTTTCAAAGGTGAACTACGTCCTCAAAAATATGCAAATATTATTCAAGAAAAAAATGAAAGAATATGAAAACAAGAATCAAACCTTGTAGACTCAGTGGAAAACTAAATGAAATATTAGCTGATTCAGTCAGGGAAGCATGTGGTGAAGAGAAACATCAGAACTCCATAGCCTAAGGAAGTTAAAGAGGCAGTTATGCAAAAAAAAAAGGTTACATGGGCAGAATATGTGTCATTCATATTCTTGGGATTTTCAGACCATCATTATTGTTAACCACCTAAACGGCCATTATGGATCAAATAATCATCCTCATATGCTTCGTATCCATCATATATTTCAATGTAATATCAACAGCATTCCAATTTTAATATGCACTTCGCATCCATGATACCCTTGACGTCTATAGAGGTCTTGGCTGGTTGCGTGGTTAAGATTAGGATGGTTGAATAGAATTTCACAGACCTCTTTAAATTTGCACTGATACCACATTTGTGTGTGATATAATGAACAGGTGCCTTTCCAGCCAATTCTATATACGATATGATCAGAAAGGCCGGATTTATCAGTTATTAAACTGAATGAGTCTTAATGTTCTTTTCTTTTTAAAACAGGAATTATGCATCCAATTTCACCTATACAGAGCAAACAAATTACAGGTGCACTGAATATGGTATACTCCAGAATGAGCCAGCAGAGAAAGTGGATTCTTGGAGAAGTTGAATAAGTTCTTTAATTTTGGAGGAAGTTTAAAGGTTGCATTAAAATTGTATTTCTGTAGTATTCTGTTTATTTTATTTGATATTCCTTTAACGTATGAAATAGCTACAGTTTTATTGCAATCTAGTTCATTATTAGGTGGTGTCTTGTGAAGAATTTTGTTCATAGTATTTTTGTTGTAGCCATTTTTTAGAAAGGTACTGCTGATAACTCCTAATTCATGCTTAAGTACATTAAATTAAGTTCATTTTAGGTACTCCTTTTACATATTTTTGAAAAAAAAAAAAGTTTCAAACTTCACTGTAAACCCATTCTCTTACCTGTTATTTCAAATGCATGCTGGTAACTGTCACTAGGTTCCAGTTTTTTAACAGAAACTCCTGATAAAGGCAATTTTCCCTACAAATTTGAAAATACTTATTAATCAAATATACACATAAGTAAAATGCAAGTTTTATATATATATATATATATATATATATATATATATATATATAGGCCTATGGCTGATATCTACAATGTAATATGTGAAATAATATGTAGCATGCTAAGCAAAAAAAATTATGCACAAATGTTTTTCAAAAGGAAATATTTGGTATGCCTGACCTAAATGAATACCCCAGAAATATCAAACTTTTTTTGTGGCATGTGTTCAAAGGTGGTTGATGATGCCCAAGAGATTGCTGTGGAATGAGAGTGGAGGAATCCATATTTATGGTCACTAATTACGTAGTGGCCTAAAGGAGTTGAAGTTGATGAAATTCTTCATGATTTTTGCCATAATTAGTGAAAGTAATAGGAAAATAGTTTGATGGTGACTTAACACTCGCTTCTGGAATAGGCTTAATACAGATGTACTCCCATGCTGGACAAGAATGAAAAAAAAATGCTACAGAATGAGTGTTAATTCTGAAGCACAATTTAAGGAATACCATCAGGACCAGAAGACCTGTTGGTGTCTAATCTGTATATTATTACACACAGAGGGAAATATTCTTGGCATCACAGACAGTAGTTTGCTGTGGTCATCTATGCAGGAGTTGGAAGAGAAGAATGCTAGAAGATTCACCTGATCGTCAATGATTGAATCACATGAATGAGTGAGAGATATGCACCCAATAGCCCAAGAGGCTAGAAGGTTAGACTGTCATTTGAACAGGAAATAATTTTCTGTAATTGGCCCTACAAAATCAAATTTGAGTTAATTTATTCCCCTGAGCTATAGGCAAACTGTAGTATAGTACAAGTGCAACTAGAATGTTGGTCTCAAGCCACTCATGAAATATCAAAATTTTTATTTTATTTATTTTTGGACTAATGAACCAAGACTTGTTCACTGGTCCAGTGTTAACTGGTTGTTAATCGGAATGGAATGAAAGCCTTCATTCCAGATATAATTATTTCTGTTATTTGACTGAAGCAAAAAGTAATCAGGCCATTTAAAAGGAACAGACGATACTGAAGTCATCCCACTCAGCATCACTGTAATGCCATAAGGTATGAAACTGACTGGTTGAGTGACGGAAGGTAGCCTGAAAAAGAGGCTACAGTCTGAATTATCAAGAGAAGTGACATCCACAGTATAGATTTCGAATGGGAACTGGTTAAAAAAAAATGGGAGATGCTTATAAGATGGTTAAAGTTATCTAGTATTCTATTAGTATCAATGGACCATTTGTGTTGTTATTATTAACAGCAAATACAGGGTGATCAAAATTAAAGTATTCCTGTTTAAGGCCTTCTGTGGCCTAAAGGAGGTGAAGTTGATGACATTCTTCATGATTTTTGACAGAATTAATTTCACAGCATTTGGATCACCCAATGATCCAAATGCAGTGAAACTTTGAAGGAATACATTGTGTAGTGCAGAAATGATATCTGAGAAGGAAAAAAAAGCAGTTCCAAAATTCAACACCAGGGTATGATATACCAAATACAGATGTAGGATTTTTTCTGTGTGAGTGTAAGAAGGAGAAAAGTGACAAGTATAAATAACACATTTTTATTCACTTCCACTATGCATTCACAGGCTGTATTGTTCAACATGCTGCCCTTCCCGGTATGGCACAAACTGCATCCTTTTGCACAGTGTTCAATAGCAGAATCCAGCTAGTCAAGACTAAAGTAGTGCACATGCTGCATTATGCTGTGTCTTTCAGCTGGCAGATTATCAGGATGATTCCGATAAAGCCTGTCTTTCAGAAATCCCCAGAGCCAGAAATCACAGGAGGTCAGATCAGGTGAACGAGGTGACCATGCAGTGGGAAATGCACAGCTGATCACTCTGGCTTCTGTGAAATATTCTCGGAAAGCCTCCTGTATGAAAATGACTGCTATTACACAACAAAATTTTTTTATCATATCACAATACCTCTCGGCAGTAACTGAGCAGGTCACAGGACCCAACTGGATGGTCCAATGACAAACAAAGCTGTAAACCCACACTAGACAGTAACCGCAAGTGAATGCAAAGGAATTTGTTGAATTCCATGCAGGTTATACATAGCTCATATCAGGCAATTGTGGGTATTCACAGCTCCATTCAGCTGAAAGTGAGCCTTATCTCTCCACAAAATCATCCACTGACATTCATTTTAACATTCCTTGCTCAACTAGAGTTCGATGCTGGATGGTAAAGTCCTGCAGGTGCAACTCCTGTGTCAGGGTTATCGTAAATGGGTAGAAATGCAGAATCATCCATAGAATTTTCTAGACAGTTATGAAAAGCACATCCATGTGTGATACAGCATTGGCACTGCTGGAATCAAAGCTGTTATTCATTGCCTGCTCCACAATGGCAATAGCAACTTCATTCACTTGTTGTGAACTGATCGTTTTCGACCTCTGCCAGGTCGAAACTCCCAATGATCTCATTTCTGCAAAACAACTAATCTTCGTCACAGAGCACATGGAGATGGTGGATCTCGCTGACATTTGTTCAGGTGACAAAATTTGAGGGCACAGCAACAGCAGTGAAATTTTTTAGGTAGTAGTATAGCTTCCCAAGCAAGGAAGCATGTTAGTGCCATCCTGCAGATGGTATTAACCAGAATGAAGGGAAAAAAATCCCATGTCCATCTTTTTAAACCCTCATGGCACCTGCTGAGTTGTGTGATATGCAAATTCCATGCAGTTGGTGTTTATCATGCCCCTGGAGGTGAATTTTAAAATTCCCTCCCCTCTCAAATATTGCTTTTGCATGACACAAAATGTATTCCTGCAAAGTTTCTAAGCACTTGGATCACTGGATGGTGCTCCATAAGGCCTTAAACAGGGATACTTTAATTTTGACTGCCCTGTATTTTGGTATCTCTTTAAATTGATCTGCGGAGTTTTAGAGAAGGGGAAACTAGTTTTAGTTGTGGATGCTGAATTCTCCATGGAATATGATCTGAATGTTCGGAATAGGAAAAATCAATAAGACAGGAAATTAATTTTTTAAAATAGATAAGGAAATTCTGAGTCTGGACATAAGAAATTTTAGGTGCAGAATTGGTTGACTTGGGATGTCTGATCTGACAAATGTAGAGATACCATCATCATCAAATTCCTGACATGTACCCTCATGGGGTGTACAGGATATGATAGTACTACATGAAAAATTTACATCATTACTAACTTCCTATCTACAATTTTCCTCCAAATCAGTCTGTTACTTGTCAAGACTCCAACATTATCAGACCTTATATTTCTACCGTCTAAGGCACTTTGTACCGTATCAATCCACCTATATCTTGGTATTCCTCTGAGTCGTTTTCCTGCCAACCTGGCAGAGAACACTTGTTTTGCTAATCTTTCCTCGCCCATTCTGTTTAAGTGACCATACCACCTGCGATTAGCTCTGCTAACGCATTCCTGGATGCGACAATGTCAAGTTCTTTCCTAATATCCTTGTTTTTAATATGATATTGCCATTGATGCCATATTGAATAGCGTATTTAATCGCTTCTCTTTGGCACCTTGTCATATGCCTTTTCCAGATCGGCAAAACTTAAATACAGATCTTTGTTATTCCCATGATTTCTCCACTATTTGTCATAAAGTGAATATCTGATCCTGACAGCCTCTATTTGACCTGAATCCAGCTTGTTCTTCACCAAGTTTTTCTTCCACAATTCTTCTCAACTGTTTCTCAAGTATACTTGCATATATCTTACCAGGAACACTGAGTAGGAATATACCTCTGTAATTCTCACATTCAGTTTTTCCCTTTTTATATATGGATACTATGAGAGCTCTACTCCAATCATCGGGAATTCGTCCCTCTGTCCAGACATTCTGAACTAGGCAGTGCAGCCACTGTAAGGCTTTTATACCACCATACTTCAGCATTTCTGGTCGAATATCATCTATTCCTGCTGCCTTTCCACATTTCAAGCCTTTGATGGCTTTTTCTACTTCAACTTTGAATATGTATTCCTGACTGCATGCCTGGTCAGTGTTTTTTTTTTTATCACTGTGCTGTCAACACTGCTTGTTTCATTTAGCAGTTTTTCAAAGTAATTACTCCATACTTCAAGGATATCTTTTTCTCCCGTTTTGTCACCTTTATCATCTCTAACTCCTTTTACAGCACTCTTTCCTCCATTCCTAAGCTTCTTCAACAACCTACAGAATATCTAATATCACCTTCGTGATATTTATTTTTTATGTTCTTGCCAAAGTCCTCCCATGACTTTTGTTTAGCTAATTTTACACAGTGTTTAGCTTTCTTACATTTGTCTCTGTATTCTCTAAGAGCAAAAGCTGACTTATTTGCCAAGAACTTTTGATATGCTTTCTTCTTTTCCTTCACTGCCTCTTTAACTTCCTGTGTCCACCATGGAGTTCTGATTTTTCTATCCTTGCAGACAACCTCACCGCATGCCTCTCTGGCTGAATCAATCAGGGTTTTCTTCAAGGCTTAGCTGCAATATCTCACTTATGCAAAATTCCCTTACTAATTTGTATGTACGCAAATCGTACACCTAGCTACCCGAATTCCTGATAACCCTCTTCACTGTCCCAATACCCTCGATTTCTTTAACTGGTTCTCCTTCCAGGTACACCAGAGAGGTCACCTGTAAAGATGTTCAAATTCATTTAAATATCTTTACATAATTTTGTTTACGGAAGATGTTTACTGTTAGTTTACTTAAAATTAAAATTGGAATAAAAGAAGTGTACAACAATTGTCAAATTTTGTCAAAATGAATTCTTACAGTGGAATAGCAACAGCAGTATTTGTGGTTTCACTGTTAATAGATGACTGGCTAGGCTGTTAAATCCTAATTGTACCTCATGTAGTTAAATTCACCAATGGAAACAGTTCTTCCTTTAGCAGCAACAAAGAGAACCAGCAAGAGAAAGTACGTATCTTACTACATTATTGAAATTTTTCTGCTGAGAACATGAAATAGACATCAAGAGAATAAAGTGTCATCTTGAGTGCACTGCAGATAAACATATTCTGTGTGCCCTTACTGAAATGCTCTTTGTTGTTTGTGACATCATCACACAGATGGAAATCATTGAAAATAGAAACAAGAAATGAGAACAGCTAATGGACATGAGAAAAAAGAAATTATATGTAGTAAAAAAAGGAAAGGGAGAGTTGTAAATGATTCCCTTAAGAAAAAGAAAATAAATACAAAGAATGAATGAATGACAATTTTTTGTGGATTCTTTAGTATTTAACTTCTCAACAAGAAGTTAATAATATACTATCAAGTGTTGAGTTTTGTGATTGAAGATTGAAAAGAAAACCATATATTGTTTTATGGGCCTGACATCTGTCAAGTAAAAACATAGGAACATTCCAAAACAGTTGTGTTGTGTTTCATTATTAGGGTAACTGAAACCTGTATAATAAAGCTTTAATGTTTTTGGATACCTGTTTAAATAGAAAATGTTTGTTTCTGGACAAATTACATTTTATGCAGAAGAAATTACAAGAACACCTGTCCTACATTATTAATACAAAATGTGAGAAATCTCTAGACCAGCATGAGATTGATACTCACCGCAGAGTCTTCTGACTAGAATGCGCTGACTCCACTGATGCTGCTTCAAATTTAAATATTTATTTAAGAAGAGTGCTAAAGCCTTGCTGCATCATACTAATTTGAATCTGAATGACTGCATCTTCTTGCCAAAAATCAGGGAACATCTCATTCTTATCAGACATCAGTATCCCCTTCCCCAAAATTTATGTATCAGTTACTACTACTTGCTCACATCACATGGCTCACTGTTTTATACACCCTCTGTCCAAAAAGAAACCAAACTTTTCGAAAATAGAATAAACTAGTGGCGCCACCTGCTGTATCCTTCATTAGTGTTGAGTGAACAGTTTATGACATTTGCTTCATTAGAAGTCAAGTTATAGTGCCAAAAGTGACAGTGTATTTTGACGAATGGTTGGAAAATGAGTTTCAAACAGAGAGCTACAATTGACTTTTGTGTTAAACTTGGTAAACGTTTTACCGACACATCAAATGAGTCAAAAAATCATACATGATGAATGTTATCCCATACTCAAGTTTATGAGTGATTTAAGCAATTTCAAAGTAGTAGTGAGATGCTTGAGGACGACAAAAAGCCAGGCCATCCAAAAACTGGACTGAGCAAAGTTAACATCCAAACAGTGTGTGATTTCATCAAAGAAAACCTGAAATCATCCGTGAGATTGATTGAAGATGAATTGGGGATTCCAAAATCAACTGTGCACAACATTTTGACTGAGAGTTTGGGCCTTTATAAATTGAATTCGCAATTTGTTCCCCACAAGTTGACCGATGACCAAAAAATGTATCAAATTGAACACTGCAAGGACCACATTAAAAAAACCGCTCATAAGGATTCAAACTTCCTTGAAATGATCGTTACTGGTGACGAAACACGATTTTCAGTATGAGCCCGAAACAAGGTGCCAGTGTTGAGTGGGGACCACCAGAAGGGAGGCATCCGAAAAAAAGTCGCTTGGAGAAGTCAAAAGTAAAGACAATGCTGATTTGTTTCTATGATTCCAAGGGCATTATCCACAAAGAATTTGTTCCACTTGGCCAAATGGTCAATGGTGAGTTTTATCTCTAAGTTTTGAAGCGATTGATAGTGAGAATTTGCTGCGTAAGGCAGGAATATTGTGATGACTGATCATTCGTCAAAACACACTGTCACTCTTGGTACTATAACTCAGCTTCTAACGAAACAAATGTCAAACAGTTGACACAACACTTCATTAGTGTTGTGTCAACTGTTTGACATTTGTTTCATTAGAAGTTTCAGCTTTTTGACATTTGTTTCAGTTTTCAACAAAAAAAGATACAACAGGTGGCACTACTAGTTTCTTCTAATTTCGAAAAGTTTGGCTTATTTTTGGACAGAGGGTGTAAATAATCCATTGTTAACATTTCATATTCCATTTGTACATTTTAGCATACCTGACAATGAAGATGCCTTGTTATTTTCAGGTAGAAATATCTGGCCAATAAAAGTTTCTTACTTTTATTTTTGTTTTAATTTATCCTTATCAATAAAACTTCTACATGTAGACAGTTATTTAGCGCACAAATATCTCTTAAACAATGCATTTTGTGTCTATACAATTCACTGAATGAACCATTAGAAACATGTTAACTTCTGTCTCTGCAAACATTTTGTAATTATTGTCAGAAAACATGTGATCCAAGGTTTTAAGATTTTGAACATGTGCTTTCAGTAGCTTTACTCATTTCAGCAAGGAATATGGAGTTAATTGGATGTCTTCCATATGTAATTTTAGATCAAATTAAAAATGTGTTGGTAATTTCTGAAATGCAATTAGCCTAATTCATGCCATCATCATTTTCTGAAATGTTTTACTTGTTCCAGAGGTTCCCCGTTCACAACATAGTTGACATTTTCAACAATTCTACCTATTTTCATTGTCTTTGTCTTTTTAATGCTGACCTTCATACCATATCTATTACAACAGTTATTCAATTTAGTCAGGGAATCTTGCAAACGTGTAGTGGATATATTTAGAAGTATAACATTGTCCATATAAAGCAAAGAGCTGACATTAAGATCTCCAATTTTGATATCATGTTTAATACCACTTTCCGTCATAATGTGATCCATATAGATAATGAATAACAGAGGGGATAATGTACATCCTTGTCTCACACCAGATTTAACATTAAACCATTTTCCTGTACTTCCTTCATTTCTAACTGCTGACTTACAACTCAAATAAAGACAAAGTATTGCTTGATATATAATGCCCAATTGACACCATATAACTGTAGCTTATCGAATAGCTTCTCTCTTAGCACCTTGTCATATGCCTTTTCCAGATCTACAAATCTTAAATACAGATCTTTATTATATTCTCATGATTTCTCAACTATTTGTCGTAAAGTGAAGATCTGATCCTGACAGCCTCTATTTGGCCTGAATCCAGCTTGTTCTTCACCCAGCTTTTCTTCCACAATTTTTCTCAACCATTTCTCAAGTATACTTGCATATATCTTGCCAGGAACACTCAGTAGGAAAATACCTCTGTAATTCTCACATTCAGTTTTATTTCCCTTTTTATATATGGGTATTATGAGAGCTCTACTCCAATCATCGGGTATTCGTCCCTCTATCCAGGCTTTCTGAACTATGCAGTGCAGCCACTAAGACTTTTATACCACCATACTTCAGCATTTCTGGTCGAATATCATCTACTCCTGCTGCCTTTCCACATTTCAAACCTTTGATGGCTTTTTCTACTTCAAGTAGAGATATGTATTCCTGACTGCATGCCTGGTCAGTGTTTTTTTATCACTGCGCTATCATCACTGCTTGTTTCATTTAGCTGTTTTTCAAAGTAATTGCTCCATACTTCAAGGATATCTTTTTCTCCCGTTTTCATGTCACCTTTATCATCTCTAACTCCTTTTACAGCACTCTTTCCTCCATTTCTGAGCTTCTTTAACAGCCTCCAGAATATTTAGCTACCTTTGTGATATTTATTTTCTATGTTCTTACCAAAGTCTTCCCATTATTTCTGTTTAGTTAGTTTTACACAGTGTTTATCTTTCTTACATTTGTCTCTGTATTCTCTAAGAGCACAAGCTGACTTATTTGGCAGGGACTTTTGATAAACTTTCTTCTTTTCCTTCACTGCCTCTTAAACTTCCTGTGTCCACCTCTCTCTCTCTTTGGTGAATCAATCTGAAAATTGGTAAACATAGCAGCACATCACAACATCCTGTCTTGTGACTTCCTTTTTATCTCTTCATAACTCTTAGTGCCAGTTAGCATCATTATGTTATTTATATATGAAATTCTTTTTCTGCCTCGTGGCCTCTTTCCTTCTACAGTCCCCTCCATTATTTCTGTAATCAGTCCTCCATGCCTCAAATGGTGTCCAATTAGGCTTTTTCTTCCCTTATTGATGTGTTTCATTAATGACCGCTCTTCGTGAACTATATTCAGAACTTCATTACTTTTCTTTTCTGTTTAACTAATTTTCATCATCTTTCTCCAGTACCAAATTTCAAATGCCTCCAACTTTTTCATGTCTTGTTTTGTTAGAGTCCAGGCCTCACAACCATATAATGCAATGCTCCATATGTATGTTTTCACTGGCCTTTTTTTGAGCTGGATGCTAAGTCATTTACTGGTAAAAATGTTTCTTTTGTTATAGAATGCTTTTTTGGCTAGGATTATTCGTGCTTTAATATCTAACTGGTTTCTTCCATCTTCTGTGATAAGACTTCCAAGATATTGAAAAGAGGATACCTGTTGTAGTAGGTTATTATTTATTTCCAGGTTTAGTTTCATCGGATTTGCTTTACTTGTAATTAATAATTTTATTTTCTTATAATTAATTTTTAGGCTGTACTGTGTGAAGATTTCTTCCATCTTTGTTAGGGTGGCTTTCAGTTTGTTTTCGTTATCAGCTAAAACTGCTATATCATCCGTAAACCGTAGCCAGTTAATATCAATTCCATTTATCTTAATTCCGGTTTCTATTAGTTCTTTCAGTTTATTTATTGGAACTTCAATGTACAGATTAAACAATATGGGTGAAAGAGAGCACCCCTGTCTTACAACTCTACGTATTTTTACTATTGTGGTTTTTGTTGTATTGCTGGCTGCTTCTATTAGGGCTTCTTGATGCTTGTAAAAATTAAATATGAGCCTTCTATCTGTCCAATCTACTTTTATTGTTTTTAGGAGGTGAAACATTTGATTCCAGTGAATACTATCGAAGGCTTTCTCCAAGTCAAGAAAGACTATCCGAGTATTTTGATTCTTCTCCAATCTTCTTTCAATAACTGTTTTTAGAGCTAGGATTGCTTCTCTTGTCCTCTGCTGTTTCCTGAATCCAAACTGGTCATTGCCAACATATTCTTCAACCTTCTTTGGTAGTCTTTTTTTGTATGATTTTGAGTAGTATTTTCTGTGTATGATACTGTGTCCACCATGGAGTTCTAATTTTTCTATCCTTGCAGACAACTTCACCACATGCCTCTCTAGCTGAATCAGTCAAGGTTTCTTCAAGGCTTGCCACTGAATCTCCAAGGTTTGGTTCCTGTTCTCAAACTCTTTCATTTTTTCTTCAATAATCTTTGTGTATTTTAGTCTACAGTACACATCTGAGAGATGCTCAACTTTTATTCGCTTTAAAACTTTCTTACATGTTATTCTTTTCAATATGAAATTCAATTTTATCCTGCTCAAGACTAAATAGTGATCACTTCCAATTTCCAATCCTCTGTACACTCTGGTGTCCTGCACCAGGGAGAAAACATCACTATCAACAATAACATAGTCAATGAGACTTTTCTTATTCCTTGCCTCTTCTCTCCATGTGAATTTGTGCACATTTTTATGTTGGAACATGGTGTTAGTTAGTAATAACCAATCCATGTCCTGAGCAGAAATCCAACAGATATTTGCTATTATTATTAGCTTTGCTCTTTTCTCCAAATTTTCTCAAAATATTTTTGTATGTCTCACAATCATTTCCTACTCTGCTATTTAGATCCCCAACAAGGACCAACGTTTCCTTTTTCATTGTGTCAGTTGCTTTTTCTAAAGCCTCAAAAAATTCCTCCACTTCTACCTTAGTAGAACCTAATTCATGCCTCTTATTTTTATTTGTAAAATGCAAATTTCTTCATATGCAATAGACAAATAGGGAAATAAAATCACCAAATTTTGAAATTGTGTTAGCTCATATGCAATTTTTCATGAGGCGACTATGATTTGCCTGGCGAGTAAAACCAGATGAACATGTAAAATGCCATCTGATTGAACATAGCAATGACCTGCATAGGAATTCATTAAGCACACAACACACACACACATCTCAAAATCTCTCTTACCACAGTACACCCATGTGCATTACCCTACGAGAGTGTTATAAGAATTCAAATAGTGAACAAAAAAAAAAAAAAAAAAAGTTATGGACTGAGGATAAGCATGAAATAATAAAATGTTTTGAAAGAAACGAGAGAACACATGATGCTGCAAGTCTAAAGGAATCCATGTTGCTCCAAGACAACACTACAAAAATAACAAGAAACATCTTTAGTCAGAACAACTACTAGTTCTATAAAGTCAATTAAAACAAAGTCTAAAGAAACAGTATTTACTGTAGTGTTGTATTTCTTTATTTATTAAAATGTTTAAAACTCAGTAGCATTTTATTGTTGCATATATAACTTACAAGACTACAGGTTTTGAATGTTCTACCCCTAACCCTATTTTTTCTATAAGGCATGTTATTTATATTCACAAAATTCTACAATGCAGTGATTTTTAGTAACACACATACTGCATTATAAAGAACAATGGTACGTGAAATCAGTGACCTGTCTTTCAGTTTCTTTCATTATATATTATATATTACATTAGAAATTTTATTTATTTTTCATTTATGCAAGAGAAATTTCACTTTTTTAATTTTTGAGTTTATAATATAAATTTAGCATGTTCATAAATATTTCTAAATGTTTTTCTTTTCAGTCTTTAAAACTATTAGCTTTACTGAATTTAAAGTTAAATCTGAAAAATTTTGATGTCTTCCACCCACCTCTAAGTCCACATTAGAGAAGTGCTATGAAAATTTAAAAAAAGGAAACACGTGGGCCTTGTAACTGATTTCTCACATGCATCACAAATAATAACAGATTTTATTATTTAATTGCAAATAAGTGTGTTGGGCTAGGATTGCATAACTATACACCACAAATCATAAAACATAGGATCAGTGCATTATCTGTTTACATGCAATTTTCTTAATCTGTTAAATTTTAAAAATTCAATGCTTGAATTTATTAGTGCTTTTGATCTTTATGTAATAGTTATCTAATACTAATGTATTAGATCCTTCAAAATTACTTTTAAAAATTTATTCAACGATAACAAAAAGAATAGTAGTAGTGTATTAGCAATTTACCTCATAAATGAAGGCACTCATGCGAGGACTGACTGACAGAATGACTAGAGTTTGGGGAAAAAGAACCAAGTAACGATCTTTGCGTTCCTGATCTTCGGTCAGAAAAACTACTTGTCCCATTTCAATTATATCTCCCAGTGTACTAACCTCCTATATAAAAGCAAAAAAATTTTATAAAATAATATTTGATATGACTGCAATACTGCAAAAATAACAAAAATCGTCCAAATCTCTCTAAAAAGAAAATGATTTTTTATTTTATCATTTCTAACCAAAATGCAATGATTTTTTATTACATACTGAAAATAGCTCTAAATTTAAAAAGCATAAAAGTGATCATCATCATAATGCTAATTACGGATACAGACCATAATTGTCTGTTCCAGTCTCATTATCCATCTAATATCCTCTTTTGAGGTCTACATGGCCTTCTCTTTCGAAATGTTTTATATTTTATTAATTGTTTAAGACATAAAAGTGAACATTTCTTAATAACTTATTTATGATTAATTTATATAATAAATATTTTAAATTTCTCCAGAAATAATTTTTATAAGAATATTTAGTTTAAATTAATTACTACTATTTTTTTTTAGCAAATATGACTTTCAATTAGGCTATCTATTTTCAATCTGTAGCTCTACAAAATTAAAACAGCAAAAAACTAAAGCTTTTAATCAAAGTACATATCTAGAGAATTAGAATAATGAAATGCAATTTAAAACAGATTTCTTTTAATATATTAATAATAGACAAAATTAATATATATTATAATATACAACATACAATAAAATATTAAAAATATAATATATAATATAAAAATAATAATATACAAATAAAAAATGAATAAATATTTATAATCATAGAGAAGGAAGTGGAAAAAGTAGAAAATATAAAGGTAGCAAATTAAAAATATTGGACTGTTCTGGCATTATCTTCCTGCAGAAAGATAACTTATAATTTAATTTTTAACTAGTGAATGGAATTTTGGCTACATTTGTTTTATAATATACTATTAATTCAGTTTGCATTTAAAGCTCTGTGTGTATAATGTGTATAATAAATAAAATGTAGGACTTCCTTTCACTGCTATAACCACAGCAATCCTATAAAGCATACTTTCCATAGGCATGCAATAGTAATCAATGGGAATTTTGGATCATTCTTCCCACAAACATGTAATGAAGTCCTAAACTTCGGGTAGATGTCTCTTGACCTCAACTGAAGCCCTAGTTCATCTCACAGATGTTCAATAGGGTTGAGATCAGGGATCTGTGGAAGCCAGTCAAGTGTGGTAACGTTCATGTCCATTCCTCCACAAATTACAGCATTATGACACTGCTGAAAGAGACAATGATCAGTTCCATAGAAACATCACAAAGTAGGAAGCATTGCATTGTCGAGAATGTTCAGCTATGTCTCTGAGTTCAATGTTCATGGCACCACAAACAGAGGTCCGAGGCCAAACCAGGACCATATACCATCACACCTCCAAATTTCATAGTTGGGGTTATGCGTTCTGGATAACAACACACCCATATCCGTCCATTTGCTCAGTAGAGGATATAGTGTGAATCACCGCTCCATAACATAGCTTTCAAGCTTCAACATCTCACTGTATACTCTTTGCACCACTGAAGACGATGCTGCATGTTGGTTCAGGTAATGTGAGGCTTGCATATTGCAGTCCTACCATGGAAACCCATGTTGTGAGACTCAGTTCCAAATATTTTTGTGCAGATTCGTGTTCCAATCAATTCATTGTATTAGTGACAAATGGCAGTTTTTACATATTATCCTTCATCACACCCTAAGGTTATGTTTGGTGAGTGTGGTGGGTCATCCACTGTGGATAGCACCTGCAGCTGACTCCCTGCCCTTCTATCCCAGTATAATATCACTGATTGTTGACCTGGCATGGCCTAATTTGTCAACAATTTGAAAAAGGCATTGTTATAGCATGCCTTGTTGAAGGCCTATCTGTTCAGCAAACTCTGTCAATTCCCTTCTCCCAGCCATTTTCACCCAGACACAGTTGCAATGACATGAAAGCATCATATTCCTCCAATTTATACTGGCTACAAACTCGACTTGTTACATAGCATGATGCATCTTGCCCCTGGAAAGTGTCTGTTGACTTCTTGCCAAGCAGTGTACATAAAGCACACAAAAGTACAACATGAAAAGTGCTGATATAAATAAATAAAAGAAATAAAAAAAAAAACTAGGAACATGAAATTATAATCTAGAATTGATTTTTACATAGCTTAAATTAATGTCACTTACTTGAAATCTTCATAATGAACTACTGTAAATGTATACAGACTATAAAAATTTAGATCCGAAACTCAAAAATTCAAAATCTGAAGTTTAAAATTTTTTACCTTAGTGTCTTTCAAACATAAAATGAGTTGCTACCCAAACAAATTCTATAACTTGTACTTAAAGTTGAAATTAAAAAACACTGTACAGAATATTATACAATGTTTATTTAATTTACAGTTATAAAAGAACAGTTTCAATCTATGGCAGCTGTACATCACTGGATCTGTATCGAATCAGGAAACTAACATGGTCACCAGTAGTGTATCACTCCCCCCCCCAGCAGGGTGACTAATGTTCATTACTTCTATTCTCCCTTCTCTTTGTAACTGCAAATGACCTAACTACTGAGGTCTTTCAGGTTATTTTTGATTTTAATGGTAATAAAATGCACACATTTAGTTTATTATGAGAACTTTGGGTAAGTGGCATTAATTCTGGATTTTGATTTTTATAATTGCATGAGCTTGTTTTCTTTCTTTGTCTCCATTGTATGCATCTGCACTTTTTATGTTGTCATTTTATGTGCCTTGTGTAGAGTACCAGCCAAATCCTCTGTACCATCAATGTACAATTTCCCAGCTTTCTTTCGTTTCTTGCAATTTCCTTTGTTCTGTTTTCAGCGATTTCTTTTATTTTTCATAAAATTATTTTATTCAATTTCTTCTTATTATTATTATCAGTGGTGGCTCATGGCTTGAAATCATGGGGGTACTACAACTTTAGAAATATACATACATACTGTAAGTACAGTGTATGTGTGTTCAGATGGTAAAAATTATGAATTATGGTAAAAATTGAAAAAAAAAAGTTAAACATGAAAAAATATTGTTTATTATCGATAAAATTATACAGTTTGGTATAATTCAAAATTAAAATCCATTCTTCTTGTTTTGTTTCAAGCGAAAAGGTCAATAACTTTTCCCTAACTGTTGAAATCATCGCAACTGCATTTAACCTACCCTGATTCATAGTGCTCCTCAGAAATGTTTTTATTCTCTTTAATGTTGAAAAACAGCGTTCAGGCTCTGATGTAGTCATAGGAATTGTCAAGAGAATTTTTATCAATACAGTAATTTCACTAAGAACAGAATATAAATTATTTTCTGTTATAAATTTTAACAAGTCGATTAATTTACAATAATCGTGCATGTCAGGTCTACTGTAGAATACTCTAAGTTCAATTCCAAATTTTTCTTTGTTGATCATGGAATGTGCTTCAGTGGTCAATTTTATTTCTTCTGTAGGCAATTTATTCTTAAAATTAGCTAATTTATCCTTGTTAAATAAGTAAATAAAAAATAAATAAAATAAGGAAGACTGAGTAAACACGATAAGCACTATGAACAGTCTACTATTGGCGCAAACTGCATATAAACAACAATGGAACTGCACAACGGACATGAGTGCCGCATTACGCTAATAGCTCGCATCTCACTATGACATGCATATGCTTGTGCGTGTAGCAATATAACACTGGTAAACACAGTGCTGCTAGCGTCCTTTGCCCTCCTAAGTGCTACAAGATGGATTTTTATTATTTTTTATACAAAATAAGAGAATTATATAGGATTGTTGATGATAAAATTAAATATTACAAGAAAATATAAATAAATTAATAAAAATATTTTTATATCGAGAAAAATTGGGGGTGCTGCAGTTCCACAATGCCTATGCACAGGCCGCCCCTGATTATTATTATTACATCATATCTCCAAGGAGTTCAAAGACTCATTGAGGGAGGACACCTACCCTAAAACTCTCCATCTCCATCACTCAAATCCACCAACTATAATAAACCGCAACTACCATCATCACCTACACCAACTGCATCTACTGCACACCACCAATAGTATTCTCACAGACAATCACAAACATCCATGCCCACAGCAGGATTCGAACCCACAACCTTTTGGCTGCTGAGAGGATATGCTAACCACTCGGCCCACCAAGTCAGCACTTCTTTTCTAAAAAGAAGTTTCTAGCTTCTTTTATGTTTTTTTTGTGATTTCTTTTGTGTTATTTCCACTGATGTCCTTCCTGCAATGTCTTTTGTTCTCTTTCTGCAATGTCTTTTGTTCTCTTTCTGCAATTTCCTTTGTTCTGTTTCTAGTAATTTTCTTTGTTGTATTTTTTGAAATTGTGTTATTTCCAATGATTTCTTTTATTTCCTGCAATTTCTTTTGTTTTGAGAAGGGGGCTTATATTCTTACCCTAAATTCACTATACTAAATCCTGTATTACAATGAATTATGTCTATGATCACTAGGGATTTACTATAGTGATCATTAAATAAAATAATGATGTCAAATCACATGTAAAATGTTGAACTAAATGCTGAAAATTTGTGAATGCTATCTTATAGAATATTAAAATATGCTGTTCATAGTGAATTAGAGTCTAAAGATTTTGCAAATAAACTCATATCCAGTAGTCCCCACCCCCTTATCTGCGGGGAATACATTCCAAGACACCCTGCAGATAGTACCGAACCCTATACATACAGTATTATGTTTTTTTCCTATACATACATACTTATGATAAAGTTTAATTTATAAACTAGGCAAGTAAGAGATTAACAACAATAACTAATAATAAGATAGAACAATTATAACAACATACTGTAATAAATGTTATCTGAATGTAAATGGAATCTTAGCAACCTCAGCATACATTTTTTAAAAATTATTTATTATTTTATGAATTCAAGAACTATCACCTTTTTTCACTTAAAAGGAAGCATTTTTCGGCTTCTCTTTGCCATATCCAAATTACCAGCATCACTACTCTTGCACTATGGGGCCATTATTAAGTAAAATAAAGGTTATTACTTGAACACTTGTTATGGTATCACAAGCACTGGATACCAAGATAGTTGATCTGATAACTGAGAACTACTCAGAATGGCACACAATTTAAAACATATGAATTGTCTATTACTAAAAGAAAGAGTGCCATACAGCTTCATTTCAGTGGTGTAAAATTACAATGGCAAAGAGAATATTAGATCCAACATAATTTCAAAGTCAAATGTTTGTAGAAACGATGAAAGTTTCGTACATTCACCAGAGTGCTTACGAGAATACAATCCTCGGCATCCCCAAGATGCCTTAGCTTGCATTATTCGACTTATGTAGCTATGGCAATTCGGGGATGCCGAGGATTGTATTCTCGTAAACACTCAGGTCAACTTATGAAACTTTCATAGTTTCTACAAACATTTGGCTTTGAAATAATGTTGAATCTAGTATCCACTTTGCTTATGTAATAATAAATTGTTCTCATCTTCCTTTTCCTTCTTTTACCTTGCAGTGTTGAGAGTTAGTTAATTATTGGACCTCAAACTGTTCACAGAATAAGGTGGTCAGCACTACACCCTGGTGTATCCTATGTCCGTAATGTTGAGTTCTCAAGGCCAGTTTGCCTGCTTTGTGGGATGAAAAACCTCAGGATAAACTGAGAGAAATACCCCTACTGTCCACACCCAAGACCAGCTAACTTGGCTATGGCTGAGGAAGATCCTTCAGCTCCTCACATCACCAACAGGAATCGAACCTAGGACACTCCTTCCCCAGGCATATGGTTGTGAAGCGCAGAGCCACTAGGCTAACCATGAGGAATATAAATTGTTTATTTCCGGAATTTTCCATTTAATATTTTCAGACTGGGGGTTGACTGCGGATAATTGAAAACATGCAGAATAATTAATTATCACTATTACAGATAATTATAAAGTATGGACTTCAAACTAAAAAAACAAGTTCCTGTTGCAAATAATCTTAAAGCACTGTTCTGAGTTATCCCTTGAATCACTAGAAATTCAGTTTATTTTACAGTGGTTGATCTTTGGGCTTACAATATCAAAGGAATATGATCATAACTCTGGCAAAAAATCAATTTCCCAATGCATACATATATGAGGAATGTCTGAAAAGCTCTGATAAACACCTAGAAAAAAGTGATATTAAAGCAAAAGATATAACCACAAGAAAGAACGTAGTAACAGAGTTATGAAGTTCATGTTCTTATATCCTCATAAGTTCCTTCTTGGGGTTATATCAGTTGCTTTAATATCCTTTTTGTTCTAAGTGTTTATCAGAACTTTTCAGACCCCCCCCCCCCAGTAAATGAGAATTCACTGTATTATTATTCATGATTAAGAAATAAATTTAGTTTTAATTAGTTTGCATTTAGTTTTACAATCATCAGCAATTAAAATTTTTCAAATTAAAAATCATACCTCTCCTTCCCAACCTCTTATGTTTCCAGATATGACTTCCAGTTCCATCTCTTTTTGTCTTCTCATATCAAGGCAAGCAGCCTGTAATATTTTTTTATTTACTTCAAACTTTATACCAAACACATACAGTATCACAGAACAGAAAACTATTAGAAAGTATGATGCATGATTTCTCAGATATTAACATACCAGGGACACAGAGAATTTGAGAGAGAGAGAGAGGCAGAGATCATTTAGTTTTAATCAGGATAAAACTAAATATCACACTGAAAAGAAAAATATGCAAATGTTATCTTTAAAAAAAAAAAAAAAGGTTGCAGCTTTTAGAGATAAATGTGGATTCAATCTTGTTGGTGAAAAAGTGAAGGAATCTGAAAATAAGAACAACCTTGGAGAAAATGGTAAGCTTTCAACAAAATGTCTCAAGCCAGGAATGCATGTGGTAGCAGTGTTTGAGAAGACAGAAAAATAAGAGCATCATGGTGAATATAAGTTAAAGAAAAGGCCCACGGATAAATTATTTCTAATAATAAAAAAAGTTGAGAAAATTTTGGAGAGAATAGAGAAGATACATAGATGGCAAACTGGAAGGAAAAATAACACGAAAGGAATCAAAAATAGTAAAGAAGATATATAAACTGAAGAATATTCTAGGTGTCTGGAGTAATGCCTTTGAAAAAAATTATTAAATGAACTAACAAAAGCAAAAACAATGGTAAAAAACATCACAAACTTAAAATGGGAAAGAGGACAGCATCAGAAAAGATCATGATGACCTTTCTGGATATTTTTTTTTTTAATTCAAAAGGCTATCACAAGGTCAAGTCACAGCTGATCATACCAACTGATATATAAAAAATAATAAAACTGAATATAAAAATTATAGAGAAATTTACTGAGTATTCCAGAAAGATTTGTGAAAATGTACTGAAGAAAAAGTTAGAAAAATTGGTGAAAAGTAATCTGGATTTAGGCTAAATAGCTAGCATTAGATTTTTATCTGACAAAAACATCATGGAAATATAATAATGTTCTCCAAGTTGTTCCCCTAACTTATTCTTTTATCCAAGTCTAAGAATAAAAGAATAAGTGAGGATGAAATGAATCACAAAATTATGCAGGAAATGCAGAGAAAGAGGATACAGAACAAAGTTGCTCCTCTGCAGTACAAGAAACAGCTAGGAAGGTTAAGAGTAATAAAGAAAGAGAAACTTGGAATATTAAAGGAAACTAGCTGAGAAGAAAAACAAAATCATAGTGAATTCTACAGTTATGTGTCTAACAAAAGAAATGGAGAATATGGAAGACTGACTAGTTGGAGATGGCACAAGTATCACATCTATTTAATTATAATGGAAGTGATCCATAAGTACTTTGTCAGTGTATATCAAAATGGGGAACTAGGAGTAGTATTCAACAACAGTGGGAAAGAAAAGGAAA
The DNA here is from genome assembly GCF_054136105.1 of Typopeltis vanoorti. Lineage (NCBI taxonomy): Eukaryota > Metazoa > Arthropoda > Arachnida > Uropygi > Thelyphonidae > Typopeltis > Typopeltis vanoorti. The sequence continues at coordinate 82,215,409 of NC_143569.1, read as the reverse complement.
TACTGGAAGTTCAGGAATGTAAAGTGTTGAAATTTTTAATAAGCTTGAAGTTAGTAAGGCTGTGGAACTAGATGACATGCTGCTGCTGCATATATTAAGGATATATGCAAATGAGCTGACAGTGTCCTTAACTTTGTTCAACAAGATTGGTAACAGGAATGAGACAAAAAAGTGCCTCCATAGTGCAATTGACAGACAGAAGAGGAATCCTTAAAATGGGCATGTTCAATTGAAGATGATTCAGCTGATTTCATGGCCTTGATAATTAGATAGTGAACTTTGTTGACTATCTAATGTTATCAAAGGTTATTCACCCTGTATACAGGAAAATTAGTCAAAAGAACATACACAATTTACTGCCAAAAATTACCATTGGTGAGCAGCAGAGAGTGCAGTATAGATGGTGGATTAAATACTAGAAACAGCAGGTTGTGTAAAGTAGAGCATCCTCCCATGATGAGTCCATGAAGACATCACATAATGTGTCACTATGTAAGAGAGAGCCCAAGTGAGTGGTGTCAAACTAAGTCAGTTTGTGTGTTGGGTGTAGTAGTGAAGGTTTTAGAGGCTGACAGGAGAAAGAATACAAACACAGACTAATGAGAATATAAATATTTCTAGAAATCTTTTATGGGTCTGTTAAAGGGAATTCTTGTTTTAGCAACCTGGTTCTATTTTACAATAGAGCAACAAGCGTATTGGATAGAGGAGATGTTTATATGATAATTTTTCTCGATTTTGAAAAGGTATTCAGTAAAATACTGCATGATAAACTACTATTGAAACTAAGTAAGATAGGAATGAATAATCAGTTAGTAGCCTGGTTAAAGACATAATTGGCCAACTGGGACTAGCAAGCTGCATATAGGATGCAGCAACTCAAAATAAAAAGGCATCAAGTAGGACATACTACAGGTCCTGTTCTGGAACCACTGTTGCTTGTTTTAAATATCGACAGTGTAGTTCAAGATTGAAGAGAAGACATTCAGTTATTTGCTATTAATGCTTTGGTAAACGTACTATCAAGAAAGCTTTGAATGATGTTGTTACAAGAGGCTGAGTAAGGTGGTGCAGAGGAATGGGAATGCCAGTTCAATGTTGCTAGAAGTCTTTTATGGATGCAAAATTATACACTTGTTAAAAAAAAGATGGAACAAGTTGAACAAGGTGTATTGCATTGGAGGAACTTTGCTCCAGGAGGATGAGGTGGATTGTGTGGTGCTGGCAGATAGGGAGTCGAAATTCAGGGGATATGCAAAAATTACTTAAAAATTGCTCCATAATGAGAAGAATACTGAAAAGCAGAAAAAGAAGGTGACAGTTTCACAGTACTTCTCAGGCCTCATCTAAATTTCCGAGAACAAATCTAGTTGGATGATAAGGAAACACCAGAGAAAGGGCATGCAAAAGCAATGACTGTCAATACATTTAAAATACTGAGTACAAAGACAGGTAAAGGGAATGCACTATGCAAAGCCTGGAAAAAATGGAGGAGAGGTGATATCACTGAGACACAAGAAAGTGAGTTGAGCCTATCAGAAAGATATAAGGGAGATATTGCATATGGTAATAGGTATGAGGTGTATGTGATGTGAGCAAGGAAGTGAAAAGGAGATTCTGTGCTTACTGAATGCTCCAATAGTGAATATTTTCAAAGCTAGGTATGATATGTAATGTAGTCTGTAGATTTTGGTCTCCTGAAATAGACTTCTGACTTCATAGAGATCCACACATAATACTAATAAGTACTCAGTAGTAAAACTATAGGTTACACATTTTTGTTATTTGGGGACAACAGGAATAGAAGGAATGTATGGTAATTCCATTGCATAAGGGCAGTGCAAAAGACCGATGTATCCAACTATTGACCAATTAGTATCTCAGGAGTGGTGGTGAAGATTTTTGAAATATTGGTTAAGGCTCACATTAAGAAATGGGTTGACAGTGAATCTCTACTTTGCAATACAACATGGGTTTACTAAGGGAAGGCTCTGTTTTAGCAACTTGCTCACATTCTATAACAATGTTATGATTGAACTAGACAAGGGGAATAGATACATCATGATACTTTTGGATTTTGCTAAGGCTTTTGACAGAATACAGTATGGAAGACTTGCATAAATTGGAGAAAATGAGTTTGGGTTATACAACATTAGCATGGATAAGAGGATGGCTGACTGACAGATATCAAAAAGTGGTATACGGGGGATCTGAGTCTGCAAGGTTTAAGGTAACAAGTGGTGTACCATAAGGATCAGTGCTTGGTCCACTGCTATTCAATCTGACATTAATGATATTGGAAAGGATTTTACAAGTGATATACAGTTATTTGCTGATGATGCAAAGATAGGTAGGGTAATCAGAAATGCTGCTGTTATGCAGTCTTTGCAGAATGATTTGAATAGGCTGGAATTGTGGGCATGGGAAGATGGGAATCAGTTCAATGTCAGTAAATGTAAAGTGATTCACTTCAGCATGATTAGATATCCAATGTTGTATTATATTGGTGGGATTAGGCTTGAAGAAACTGATGAGGCTAGGGAACTTGGAGTGTTAGTAGATAGGAAGTTGAAGTTAAGGCCATGCAGCAAAGATTGCAAATACAACTCAAAAGATAATTGCAATGCTGAAATGAATTCAAATGTAAAGAATGTCATTTTGCCTCTTTACAAGGCTTTGATAAGACCTCACTTGGTCTATTGTGTGCAGGTCTGATCTCCTGGTTTATTATGATTCTGATATATTGAAGAGAGTAGTACAAAGGAGAGTGTTAAAAATGATATCAGGATTGTAGAATACTGATTATAAAGACAGATTGAGAATTTGTAGACTGCAGACACTAGCAAACAGGAGAAAGAGGGGTGATATGACTGAGACTTACAAACTTCTGATAGGGTCATACAGGATTTCAATTGATGGAATTTTTCAATCTATGGAGGGTGGGGAAAGGACGAGAGAGCATCCTTGGAAGCTGAGAATGAAGGCTGTCAAGAAGGGGATGAGATCTAAATTTTTCTCTCATGGAGTAGTGCATAATTGGAATGGATTGCCACTGGATGTTGTGAGTGCAAGCAGTGTGAATGAATTCAAGAATAAGTATGATAGCTGGTGTGTGTAGTATGTGGCCTCCCTCGATGAGTCTGACTCCCTGGAGGTCTCTCTTAATAATAATAATAATAACAACATTTATTGAAGATAGCTAAATAACTTTATATGAAATAAGAGGAATCAGCCAACTAGCAGTACACAGACAATACAGGCAGTTCTGTACATGTCTATACAAGAGCTCGCTTTACAAGAGCTCTGTTCTCACTTTGCAAGTTTAGGGTTTACGAGTTATGTTTTCAAAGCATCGACATAAAATTGAAAATATGAACATTAGTTGCAATAAATAAATAAAACGATTCATAAATATGGTGCATCAAACCACACATGTAGCTATACAATACAGTACAGTTCTACTCTACAGGAAGATGAGAGCATCTCACTGACTGATATAACATTACACAGTGACTGTACTGAATGTTATGTTGCTCTTCATTTTTGTGGTCTTATTTCACATTTATATGTCTTATTAATACTGTACATCATCATCAAATTCCTGCCATGTACCCTCAAGGGGTATACAGGATATGACAGTACTACATGAAAAAATTACATCATTACTAACTTCCTATCTGCAATTTTCCTCCAAATCAGTCTGTTACTTGTCAAGACTCCAACATTATCAGATCTTATATTTCTATCATCTAAGGCACTTTGTACCGTATCAATCCACCTATATCTTGGTCTTCCTCTGGGTCGTTTTCCTGCCAACCTGGCAGAGAACACTTGTTTTGTTAATCTTTCCTCTCCCATTCTATTTAAGTGACCATACCACCTGAGATTAGCTCTGCTAATGCATTCCTGGATGCTGACAATGTCAAGTTCTTTCCTAATATCCTTGTTTTTAATATGATATTGCCATTGATGCCATCTGTTCACGCCTCTAATCTTTCTCAGGACTCTCATATCTGCGGTCTCTAGTCTTTGGTCAAGTGTTTTACTTCTGACCCAGCTCTCAGATCCATAAGTTAAAACTGGTTTGAACACTGTCTTGTATACAGCTAATTAATACTGTACAGTAAGCCAAAACCATTCTACAAAGAGTGATGTTAATAAAAAGAAACAGCAACGACGAATCATCAACAAGCGTGCATTTGATGATGATGATGAAGACATTCTTTAGCATTTGTATGACAAATCATTTCTTTATTATTACAATTTGCTTGATTTTAAAGGATATGTTTGCATTTCTTTGGTTAAATAAATCACTTTTTAACTATCATTTTGTTAAACTTTATTTACCATTACTATGTTAAAATTTCATGGTTGGGAACATAATCTCTGCTCTTAACATTAACACTAGTGGAAATAAATTCCCGCCTCACAAGGTTTTGCTTTATATGTTCATACTAAGAACAAATTAACTCAAAGTTAACTACCTGTGTATGTTAACTTGGTCTTTTGGCTAATTGTAATACACAAAATCAGAGTTACTTTTGAAACAAAACAGTAATCAATAGTAAATATTACAAACATGAGTTCTGAAGAAAATCAGAAGAATGAACTGATAGCATTAATGGCAACATCATAATAAAAATGAAGATATCAACAAAGAACTTGACATTATTAACATTCAAGAATGTGCATATCTTACATATTCATGTAGTGATCATACCATCTTGGAGCTAATATCATCATCATCAAATTCCTGACAGGTAACCTCATTGAGTATATATAAGTTTGCATGAAGCAGGCTTTTACAAACATCCATGCCCAAGGAGGGATTTAAATCCATAACACGCTGGTTGGAGAATGGGTATGCTATCCACTCAGCCAACCAGGCCAGCATAGAGAAGATTTGAAAACATTACATCATTACTAACTTATCAACAATTTTCCTCAAATTAATCGATTAATGCTAATATAAGATGGTATTATCACTTCTATAGAATGAAAGAAGAAATATTTGACACAAAAATGATGGGGGTTGGGGGGGGGGGGGGAACAGAGTAAGACAAATTTATGTGGGTTGACACATGACCATAAGAGCTCATCAAATTTAACATCAAATTTCAAAAAGTTAACTAGAAACTAATCATGAAATATTAGATTATGTTACTATGTTAGATTATAATGTCAGATACATACACTTCATAATTTACACACCAGAAATGGTGCACTTTTTAATAGCATTTATTTACGTACTTTTATGTAACACTCCCACAAGGTTGCAGCCCTATAATACATTGCATTAATAATGTACTATAGTTCTGCAACTTTTTGTGGGTAGGAGTTACTTAGCCCACTTAATAATAATACTGTTGGGTGGACTAAGTTTTTTTTTCCTATTTTTCATTAATTTCTTTATTTTAATTTATTTTTTACAGCCTGGAAACCCTGAGACAACAAACATAGAACTGGGACCTTTTTCAAGCCACTTGAATGAGGCATTCAATATGCAGGGCAATGATCTCACACCAAGCAAATAAAATTCATCTCCTACCTACAGACAATCACAAACATCCATGACCATGGCAGGATTTGAATGTGCAGCCTATTGTTTATAAAGTGCTGACAACTCAGCAAACCAGACTGGCATTGTAATCACATCCAGAAATGCTTGGAAATTTATAGCACATTACACATAGGTGGTTGGCTAGATGAAGGTTAGACAGACAAGTAAACAATTGACATTTGTGTTTAAATAAGGGCAATGTTATGTGCCCTGCAAAAGAAAAGTGACTTTAAATTTCAAATCTCTTTAAAATAAATATTATGAATGAAATACCCAGATATCCTGAGTTGTGTGCTGTATAGAAGAAAAATGATTTCTATGAAGTTGAAATGTTCTTTTAAATAAAACATAACATTATAAATGATTTATCTGGTCCCCATGAACTATCTTGTGAGAAAAAAAAAAAAAAAAAAAACAACTTCCAAATATTATGCACTAGGAATTAAATCAATTACTAATAGTCATATCATATGCCCATTTTGACTCAATTTTTTTACTCTAATTTATAAGACTTTTTTTTTTGTATTACAGAAATTTCTATTATATAGAATTCTTAAACTTCACAATGAAATGGCAATGATAATGGCTATGGGCCTTAACTAAAGATCCAGTATATATTAAACAAACATTATTGTTATGCGAGTGTTATTCCATAATTATTTTTACCATTAGGTCTTAAATTTCGTTGATGGCATCATCTGCATGTGAGAGAAACAGAGACGGGAAACATGGAAGGATAGGTAACATTACTTTTGCACTCATTGGCATTGGAGTCTTCTGGTTCAATGCCACTGAAACAAAAAAGCATGTTTTTTCCATTTAGCCCATTCAAATTCAAGACTATTTTGTTGATGATTTTATGCAGCTGCTTCAGAGATGTAATGCAGGCCAAGTGCAAAGCTAGAGTTTTTATCTTATGCTGCTTGCTTCAATGTCTTTGGAAACTTGTTGGAAAAACAAGACTTAAATATCTTCAGGAGTTTTGAGTGGAATATGGAATATAAGATGAAGACCATTCCAGCAAGAATAACTTTCATTCAGTTAAAGCAAGTGTGGGGGTGCTTAAAGGTCAAACCTGTATAACTGAGAGGAGACCTCCACATAGCCTTTAAAGGAATGCAGAGAACCGACAAGGGCTTCTGAACTAATGTCCAATCCTCACCGTCTCGTGGTGCACCCTGTTGGGTATCTACCTGGATACTGAACGAACAAGGATGGGCTGGCAATTGGGGATTTAGCCAACCAAATTGTATTCTTATTGGTTAAACCAAAATACAAAATGATGGTACAACATGACAAAATTTCATGCCGGCTGGGGCATCGCCCGGTTAAACAAGGGCCCCCCCCCCCCCCCCATTGTTTTCGCCAGGGAACCAGAGCGAACAACGAAACGTCAGCTACCGGAACAAATCTGAAAACACACCCCAACTCAACATCACCAGAGTTAAAGATCAGTACTATCAACGTAAGAAGCCTGAATGGCAAAGAAATGGAGCTAGCTGAGGAATTAGATAAGTACCAGATCGACATAATAGGGGTGACTGAAACAAAAAAGACAAAAACTGGCAAGATCTTTCTGAGCAATAAATACAAAATGTTATATTCAGGCAATGACAATCAAGGAAAAGAAAGAGTAGCCATAGTATTCAACACAAAATACTAGGCTCATCTTCTTGAATGGCAGACAGTGTCAAGTAGAGTGATTTGGGTAAATATCAGAATGGGGAACTGGACAATGAGACTTATTTGTGCCTATGGTCCCACAGAAGGTTCTACTAAGATAGAAGTGGAGGAATTTTTTTGAGGCTCTAGAGAAAGCTACTGACACAATGAAAAGGGAAAAGTTGGTCCTTATTGGGGATCTAAATAGCAGAGTAGGAAGTGATTGTCAGACATACAAAAATGTTTTGGGAAAATTTGGAGAAAAGAGCAAAGCTAATAATAATGGCAAATACCTGTTGGATTTCTGCTCAGGACATGGACTGGTTATTACTAACACCATGTTCCAACATAAAAATTTGCACAAATTCACATGAAGAGAAGAGGGAAGGAATAAGAAAAGTCTCATTGACTATGTTATTGTTGATAGTGATGTTTTCTCACTGGTTCAAAACACCAGAGTGTACACAGGATTTGAAATTGGAAGTGATCACTATTTAGTCTTGAGCAGGATAAAATTGAATTTCATATTGAAAAGAATAACATGTAAGAAAGTTTTAATGCAAATAAAAGTTCAGCAGCTCTCAGATGTGAACTGTAGACTAAAATACACAAAGATTATTGAAGAAAAAATGAAAGAGTTTGAGAACAGGAACCAACCCTTGGAGATTCAGTGGCAAGCCTTGAAGAAAACCTGTATAAGTTGCTCAACTTTAATTCTTTTTAAAACTTTCTTACACACTGTTCTTTGCAATGAGATGTTCATTTTTATTCTACTTAGAACTAAGTGATCGCCATTTCCAATTTCAAATTCTCTATACATTCTTGTATCCCAAACCAACATGAAGATAGCACTATCAACATTGACATAGTCGATGAGGATTGTGCACATCTTTATGTTGGAACATGGTGTTAGTAATGACTGGTTCATATTGACCAGTCATTACTAAATGGACCAAAAATCCAGCAGATATTTACCATTATTATTAGCTTTTCCCTTTTCTTCAAATTTTCCCAAAATGTTTCTATATGTCTAGTGGAAATCATTGATTCAGCTAGAGAGGCATGTGGTGAAGTCGTCTGGAAGGATAGAAAAATCAGAACTCCATGGTGGACACAGGAAGTTAAAGAGGCAGTGAAAGAAAAGAAGAAAGCATATCAAAAGTTCCTGGCAAATAAGCTTGTGCTCTTAGAGAATACAGAGACAAATGTAAGAAAGCTAAATAGTGTGTAAAACTAGCTAAACAAAAGTCATGGGAGGACATTGGCAAGAACATAAAAAATAAATATCAAGAAGGTGGCAAAATATTCTGGAGGTTGTTGAAGAAGCTTAGGAATGGAGGAGAGAGTGCTGTAAAAGGAGTTAGACATGATAAAGGTGACATGAAAATGGGAGAAAAAGATATCCTTGAAGTATGGAGTAATTACTTTGAAAAACTGCTAAATGAAACAATCAGTGACAGCATAGTGGTAAAAAACACTCAACAGCCATTGAATCAGGAATACATATCCATACTTGAAGTAGAAAAAGCCATCAAAGGCTTGAAATGTGGAAAGGCAGAAGGAGTAGATGATATTCGACCAGAAATTCTGAAGTATGGTGGTATAAAAGTCTTACAGTGGCTGCACTGCATAGTTCAGAATGCCTGGACAGAGGGACAAATTCCAGACGATTGGAGTAGAGCTCTCATAGTACCTATATATAAAAAGGGAAATAAAACTGAATGTGAGATTACAGAGGTATATCCCTACTGAGTGTTCCTGGCAAGATCTATGCAAGTATACTTGAGAAACGGTTGAGAAGAATTGTGGAAGAAAAGCTTGGTGAAGAACAAGCTGGACTCAGGTCAAATAGAGGCTGTCAGAATCAGATCTTCACTTTACGACAAATAGTCGAGAAATCATGGGAATATAACAAAAATCTGTATTTAAGTTTTGTCAATTTGGAAAAGGCATATGACAAGGTGCCAAGAGAGAAGCTATTCAATATGCTACAGTTATATGGGTTCAATGGGGCATTACATCAAGCAATACTTAGTCTTTATTTGAGTTGTAAGACAGCAGTTAGAATTGAAGGAAGTACAGGAAGATGGTTTAATGTTAAAACTGGTCTAAGACAAGGATGTACATTATCCCCTCTGTTATTCATAATCTATATGGATCACATTATGAAGGAAAGTGGTATTAAACATGATATCAAAATTGGAGATGTTAATGTCAGCTCTTTGCTTTATGCGGATGATGTTATACTTCTAAATAAATTTGCTACAAGTCTGCAAGATTCTCGTACTAAATTTAATAACTGTTGTAATAGATATGGTATGAAGGTCAGCATTAAAAAGACAAAGACAATGAAAATAGGCAGAATCATTGAAAATGTCAACTGTGTTGTGAATGGAGAACCTGTGGAACAAGTAAAACATTTCAGCTACTTAGGCACGATTTTTACTGAAGATGGTAAATTAAATATGGAAATAGACAACAGAATCAACAAAGCTGGTATGGTAGGAAGTCAATTGAATAAATTCATATGGAATAAGAGAGAAATTAGTCAGAACACTAAATTAGCTGTATACAAGACAGTGTTCAAACCAGTTTTAACTTATGGATCTGAGAGCTGGGTCAGAAGTAAAACACTTGACCAAAGACTAGAGACTGCAGATATGAGAGTCCTGAGAAAGATTAGAGGCGTGAACAGATGGCATCAATGGCAATACCATGTTAAAAACGAGAATATTCGGAAAGAACTTGACATTGTCAGCATCTAGGAATGCGTTAGCAGAGCTAATCTCAGGTGGTATGGTCATTTAAACAGAATGGGCGAGAAAAGATTAGCAAAACAAGTGTTCTCCTCCAGGTTGGCAGGAAAACGACCCAGAGGAAGACCAAGATATAGGTGGATTGATACAGTACAAAGTGCTTTAGATGATAGAAATATAAGAGCTGGTAATGTTGGAGTCTTGACAAGTAACAGACTGATTTGGAGGAAAATTGTAGATAGGAAATTAGTAATGATGTAAATTTTTCATGTAGTACTATCATATTCTGTACACCCCTTGAGGGTACATGGCAGGAATTTGATGATGATGATGATAAAGCAAGTGTTTGGATAAGGAGAGCAGAAACAGTAATCAGACCATGGAAAGGAGAAGTAAAAATCACAAAGGTCATCCCAGTTAGCATCAATGTAGTGTTTCAAGACTCACAAAACAGAGTGGAGCTAGGTGAAGGAAGTTTTATAGGAGGAAACTTGGACAATGTTATGCCCTAAGTTACAAAGAAGAGTAGTGCTATCTACAGTACATTTGGAAGAAGAGCTGGTTAAGAAGAAATCAAGGGTGTTGATAAGACAGAGGGGATTGAATGGTATTTAGATGGGTTGATGAAGAATATGTTAAATACTGTGAACAGCAAATATGTCAGCATTATTCATGATAGATGAGTGGAAGTGGAGAAATCAGTTTCAGTTGCAGACAGTAATTTCTATTTCATTATTTGCAAACCTTTAGGAAATCAAACTTCAAAACTAAAGAAGTCAGAGGAGTCATCAGCAATGATGCAGTATACTTCCCACAGACATGGGAATATTTAACTGCTAGCTAATAGCATGTACAAGCATTTTGCTATAATGACAATTATAATTCCTCTCTGAAACATTTAACTCTTTTGAGCATATGGATTTATTATACTGTAACCACAATATCCTTTATAGGCCTCTGAACCTAATTCCTGGTTTCTAAATTTGGCTTCTTAGAAACCAGATTACTGCTTATGATAGGGTAGTTAATCCTATCTGGTTTGTTTGCTATATCTCTAAATAATGTTTTTCATCCTGCAAAAACAAACTGTCTTCTGGACACTTTTTTAAATAACGAAACCTGTGGTGCGTTCATAATTAGAAGAAACACACGTATAAACCACAGTGAAAATTATTTAATTGTAAATATTTCATCCTAAGTATCTTAGGACATCATCAGTACAGTATTTAAACAAAAATTAGGAATAACATACAGTTAGGGCGCATGATTACAATAGAATCTCATGATAACGTGCTAAAGTAGTACAAAAAAAAAAAAAAACGTTAATTATTTAACATTAGTGTTAAATAATTAACGTTTTTTTTTTTTTTTTTTTGTACTACTTTAGCACATTATGCACGTTTTCATGAGATTCTATTGTAATCATGCGCCCTAACTGTATGTTATTCCTAATTTTCGTTTAAATACTGTACTGATGATGTCCTAAGATACTTAGGATGAAATATTTACAATTAAATAATTTTCACTGTGGTTTATACGTGTGTTTCTTCTAATTCTGGACACTTGTTTTTGCAAGATGAAAAACCTGAGTTACCAGGAAGGAAAATAGCCATCACCACCATATGAGACTGGCTAACTCCTAGCTCACTTTTGATTGAAAAGCCCATAAAGGTTCTTTGGATCCTGAGGGGATTCAAACCTATGTCTTTCTAACCAAAGGGCACCATCAATACTAGAGCTACAGAGGCTCTGTGGAGTAATTTTATATTTTTAAATTAATTGTATATCTTTTTCTTCAGATTAATAGGAAATAGGAAGAGTAACAGAAAGATTAATAGAAAATCTGACTGAAAATGCAACAACAAATGAAAACAAGCAAGTGAAGAAAAAGGGGGAAAAAATCTAAAGCAATTTATTATGATTTTAATATTTTAAAATATTGTTAAAAAAAATATTAATTATTACAGTTCAGAAAACAATCAGCTTAATTTATTATTCTTACTTACTGCGATATCTCTGTACACAAAAATTGCTCTTTGAGTATCTCCACGATCAATATGACTTTCCTGTTAAAGGAAATTCAAAACATTCAATTCATTGAAGCCTTACTTTAACTAGATTTTTTTTTTTTTTTCATAATAAAGAAATGCTTAATGCAATTCTCTTAGTGAGTGTCTTAAATTCTTGAGCTTGTTACAAAAGAAAACATTTTCCAAAGAGTTACACACTACGGTACCTGCTGAGTTTGTTAATACTAAATATAATCAACAGACATGAACATTTGGTCACCTTCCTGATATTTTCTATATTCTTACTTAGTATAATGAAGCAAGTCTAGGAACTTGACTTCATTATACTTCCTCTAGGAACTTTCACTATGCTTTCTTTTTTGTATGGGACTGCTTCTTTAACAGCTTGTTTCCAACCATGGTGTTCTTATTTTTCTATCCAACTTCACCATATGCCTCTCTAGCTGAATCAATGTTTTCTTCACACCTTGCCACTGAGATTCCAAGGTTTGGTTCTTGTTTTCAAATTGTTTCATTTTTTTCTTCAATAATGTTTGTATAGCTGAGTACAGTTTACCTGTATAAGTTGCTCAACTTTAATTCTTTTTAAAACTTTCTTACACACTGTTCTTTGCTTTGCAATGAGATGTTCATTTTTATTCTACTTAGAACAAAGTGATCGCCATTTCCAATTTCAAATTCTCTATACATTCTTGTATCCCAAACCAACATGAAGATAGCACTATCAACATTGACATAGTCGATGAGGCATGTATTTCTTGTGTCTTCTCTCCACGTGAACTTGTGCACATCTTTATGTTGGAACATGGTGTTAGTAATGACTGGTTCATATTGACCAGTTATTACTAAATGGACCAGAAATCCAGCAGATATTTACCATTATTATTAGCTTTTCCCTTTTCTTCAAATTTTCCCAAAATGTTTCTATATGTCTGGTGGAAATCATTTTCTACTCCGCTGTTTAGATCTCCAACAAGCATCACTTTTTCTATTTTCTTTGTGCTGAGTGCCTGCTCTCATGACTCAAAAAATTCCTCCACTTCTTCCTTAAGAGAACCTTCTGTGGGACGATAGACACAAATAAGTTTCATTATCCATTTCCTCTTTTTGAAGTTTGCCCATATAACTCTACTTGAAACTACCTTCCAACAATATCTTCATGGCTGATGTTAAATGCTATTGCTACTCTTTCCTTCCCTGGATTGTTATTGCCCAAATACAACATCCTATACTTATTATTTAATAAGATCGCACCTATTTGTCTTCTCTGTCTCAGTAATGCCAATTACCATATATGTAGCGTATAAAAACCCCTCGAAATCACGGGTAGTCTTATACGGTGAGTATAAAAAGGGAAGCTTAATTTCTTGGATGAACATTTAGGTAGTTACAATATATCATTATATAAGAAAATAGGCAGTGTTTATAAACAAATCAGATTAATTTTTGTCACATAAATTTAATTTATTTAAAATATTACAATAGATGTAAGTCTTAAAAAACAAATAATAATTATTAACCTAAATTTTCATGTTTTCTTCATCATCTGTTGAAAACAGTTTTTCAGATTCATTGTTTAAATGATCATCATATGGATCTCAGGGGTGCTTAAGGGTCAAAGCTGTATAACTGAGAGGAGACCTCCACATAGCCTTTAAAGGAATGCGGAGAACCGACCAGGGCTTCTGACCTAATGTCCAATCCTCACCTTCTCGTGGTGCATCCTGTTGGGTATCTACTTTGATACTGAACGAACGAGGATGGGCTGGAATTTGGGATTTAGCCGACCAAATCGTATTCTTATTGGTTAAACCAAAATAAAAAATGATGGTACAACATGACAAAATTTCATGCCGGCTGGGGCATCGCCCGGTTAAACAAAGCCCCCCCCCCCCCATTTGTTTTCGCCAGGGAACCAGGGCGAACAGCGAAAAGTCAGCTACTGGAACAAATCTGAAAACAAACCCCAACTCAACATCACCAGAGTTAAAGATCGGTACTATCAACGTAAGAAGCCTGAATGGCAAAGAAATGGAGCTAGCTGAGGAATTAGATAAGTACCAGATCGACATAATAGGGGTGACTGAAACAAAAAAGACCAAAACTGGTGAGATCTTTCTGAGCAATAAATACAAAATGTTATATTCAGGCAATAACAATCAAGGAAAAGAAGGAGTAGCCATAGTATTCAACACAAAATACGAGGCTAATCTTCTTGAATGGCAGTCACTCTCAAGTAGAGTAATGTGGGCAAATATGAGAATGGGGAACTGGACAATGAGACTTATTTGTGCCTATGGTCCCACAGAAGGTTCTACTAAGGTAGAAGTGGAGGAATTTTTTGAGGCTTTAGAAAAAGCAACTGACATAATGAAAAAGGAAAAGTTGGTCCTTGTTGGGGATTTAAATAGTAGAGTAGGAAATGATTGTGAGACATACAAAAATATTTTGGGAAAATTTGGAGAAAAGAGCAAAGCTAATAATAATGGCAAATATCTGTTGGATTTCTGCTCAGGACATGGACTGGTTATTACTAACACCATGTTCCAACATAAAAATGTGCACAAATTCACATGGAGAGAAGAGGCTAGGAATAAGAAAAGTCTCATTGACTATGTTATTGTTGATGGTGATGTTTTCTCCCTGGTGCAGGACACCAGAGTGTACAGAGGATTTGAAATTGGAAGTGATCACTATTTAGTCTTGAGCAGGATAAAATTGAATTTCATATTGAAAAGAATAACATGTAAGAAAGTTTTAAAGCGAATAAAAGTTGAGCAGCTCTCAGATGTAAACTGTAGACTAAAATACAGAAATATTATTGAAAAGAAAATGAAAGAGTTTGAGAACAGGAATCAAACCTTGGAGATTCAGTGGCAAACTCTGAAGGAAACATTGATTGATTCTGCCAGAGAGGCATGTGGTGAGGTTGTGTGCAAAGATAAAAAAATCAGAACTCCCTGGTGGACACAGGAAGTTAAAGAGGCAGTGAAGGAAAAGAAGAAAGCATATCAAAAGTTCCTGGCAAATAAGTCAGCTTTTACTCTTACAGAATACAGAGACAAATGTAAGAAAGCTAAACAGTGTGTAAAACTAGCTAAACAAAAGTCATGGGAGGACTTTGGCAAGAATATAGAAAATAAATATCAAGAAGGTGGCAAGATATTCTGGAGGTTGTTGAAGAAGCTTAGGAATGGAGGAAAGAGTGCTGTAAAAGGAATTAGAGATGATAAAGGTGAAATGAAAAGAGGAGAAAAAGATATCCTTGAAGTATGGAGTAATTACTTTGAAAAACTGCTAAATGAAACAAGCAGTGATGACAGCACAGTGATAAAAAACACTGACCAGGCATGCAGTCAGGAATACATATCCATACTTGAAGTAGAAAAAGCCATCAAAGGCTTGAAATGTTGAAAGGCAGCAGGAGTAGATGATATTCGACCAGAAATGCTGAAGTATGGTGGTATAAGAGTCTTACAGTGGCTGCACTGCATAGTTCAGAAAGCCTGGACAGAGGGACGAATTCCCGATGATTGGAGTAGAGCTCTCATAGTACCCATATATAAAAAGTGAAATAAAACTGAATGTGAGAATTACAGAGGTATTTCCCTACTGAGTGTTCCTGGCAAGATCTATGCAAGTATACTTGAGAAACGGTTGAGAAGAATTGTGGAAGAAAAGCTTGGTGAAGAACAAGCTGGATTCAGGCCAAATAGAGGCTGTCAGGATCAGATCTTCACTTTACGACAAATAGTCGAGAAAGCATGGGAATATAACAAAGATCTGTATTTAAGTTTTGTCGATTTGGAAAAGGCATATGACAAGGTGCCAAGAGAGAAGCTATTCAATACGCTACAGTTATATGGTGTCAATGGGGCATTATATCAAGCAATACTTAGTCTTTATTTGAGTTGTGAGTCAGCAGTTAGAATTGAAGGAAGTACAGGAAGATGGTTTAATGTTAAATCTGGTGTGAGACAAGGATGTACATTATCCCCTCTGTTATTCATTATCTATATGGATCACATTATGAAGGAATGTGGTATTAAACATGATATCAAAATTGGAGATGTTAATGTCAGCTCTTTGCTTTATGCGGATGATGTTATACTTCTAAATAAATCCGCTACAAGTCTGCAAGATTCTCTGACTAAATTGAATAGCTGTTGTAATAGATATGGTATGAAGGTCAGCAATAAAAAGACAAAGACAATGAAAATAGGCAGAATCATTGAAAATGTAAACTGTGTTGTGAATGGAGAACCTGTGGAACAAGTAAAACATTTCAGCTACTTAGGCACAATTTTTACTGAAGATGGTAAACTAAATATAGAAATAGACAACAGAATCAGCAAAGCTGGTATCGTGGAAAGTCAATTGAATAAATTCATATGGAATAAGAAAGAAATTAGTCGGAACACTAAATTAGCTGTATACAAGACTGTGTTCAAACCAATTTTAACTTATGGATCTGAGAGCTGGGTCAGAAGTAAAACACTTGACCAAAGACTAGAGACCGCAGATATGAGAGTCCTGAGAAAGATTAGAGGCGTGAACAGATGGCATCAATGGCAATATCATATTAAAAATGAGGATATTAGGAAAGAACTTGACATTGTCAGCATCCAGGAATGCGTTAGCAGAGCTAATCTCAGATGGTATGGTCACTTAAATAGAATGGGAGAGGAAAGATTAGCAAAACAAGTGTTCTCTGCCAGGTTGGCAGGAAAACGACCCAGAGGAAGACCAAGATATAGGTGGATTGATACGGTACAAAGTGCCTTAGACGATAGAAATATAAGATCTGATAATGTTGGAGTCTTGACAAGTAACAGACTGATTTGGAGGAAAATTGTAGATAGGAAGTTAGTAATGATGTAATTTTTTCATGTAGTACTGTCATATCCTGTACACCCCTTGAGGGTACATGGCAGGAATTTGATGATGATGATGATGATGATATGGATCTCAGTTCAAATCTGGTGAACTGATTTTGTTTTCATCGTCATCAGTGTCCCACAAAAGATCATCTTCCGTACCATCCATAAGATCAGAGATACCACACTTTTTAAATGATTTTATCACAGTTTCTATTTTTACTTTATTCCATGCTTTGATCACAAAATTGCACAGCGTATCAAGTGATGCAGTGCGCATAGATCCCCATTTGTAAATGATTTTTCACCAGTCAACATCCAATTATTCCACTCTTCTCGCATGTGATCTTTAAATCGTTTGTTCAAGCAGACGTCTAGTGGTTGCAACATAGAAGTTAAACCACCTGGTATAACAGCAATTTTTGTTTCTTTTTTCCTAGAAGACTTTTAGTATTCTCAATTAAATGACTACAAAACATATCCCATACTAATAAACTGCGTTTCTTCATTATACCGCCTGGTCGCGTGTTCCACACATTATTTATCCATAATTTCACACCATTTTCATTCATCCATCCTTTTTCGTGAACATGTACAAAAACACCTGAAGTAAATTTTATCTTAGGTTTAGTTTTACTTTTGAAGATGATCATTCCATCAGCCAAACATGACAACACAACCTTGTTTTTTCATTACCTGTATACTTCGAACTAGTACACTCTTACTACCTTTAGACTTCATTTTTTATTGGTTATCATATCAAAGCTCATAGGAGTTTTATCCATATTTCCAATATTTGACAATAGAAATTTATGTTCTTGTCCCAACTGAATCATAAATTTAAGAAAGTGGTAAGTTTGTAGTCAAGATCTGCTGGTAGTTTTTGAGTAATTTTCGTTTTTTGTCAAACTTCAAACATTTCAGTTTCTTAGCTGGAATTAGCCTGCATAAAAAGTTTAAATTTAAATTAAATATAAACATAAATGTTAACACGTTCAAAGAATGAAAATAGAAAGATTACCAAAATAAGTCTTAAAGTACAAGCCATTAGGAAAAAGAAAACCAGGACATCCTCTTAAAAGATTCAACGATGACTTCTAAGGCTGGAACAGGCCACGCTAGGCATAAATCCTTGATATGCATGATGATGATGAAAAGGTTTAAATTCAGTCAAGGATGGATCGTAATATGTGAAATCACTAAATTAAAAATTAAATTAAAGCTGTATATAATCTTATATTTTGATGAAAGGAAGATATCTGTTTACTCTATTCCTTTAAGATGTGTGTGTGTGGGGGGGGGGGGGGGTTTCTTTCTTAGATTTTTCCTGGAATCCTATCAATTATAACAGCCATTTTTGTTGGTGGATCAACAAAATTTTTGAAGTTTCAGAGGGTTTTAAAATTAATCACAGCTTATTTTCTCATCATCATCATCAAATTCCTGCCATGTACCCTCAGGGGGTGTACAGGCCTATGATAGTACTACATGAAAAAAATTACATCATTATTAATTTCCTATCTACAATTTTCCTCCAAATCAGTCTGTTACTTGTCATGACTCCAACATTATCAGATCTTATATTTCTATCGTCTAAGGCACTTTGTACCGAATCAATCCACCTATATCTTGGTCTTCCTCTGGGTCGTTTTGCTGCCAACCTGGCAGAGAACACTTGTTTTGCTAATCTTTCCTCGCCCATTCTGTTTAAGTGACCATACCACCTGAGATTAGCTCTGCTAACGCATTCCTGAATGCTGACAATGTCAAGTTCTTTCCTAATAACCTCGTTTTTAATATGATATTGCCATTGATGCCATCTGTTCATGCCTCTAATCTTTCTCAGGACTCTCATATCTGTGGTCTCTAGTCTTTGGTCAAGTGTTTTACTTCTGACCCAGCTCTCAGATCCATAAGTTAAAACTGGTTTGAACACTGTCTTGTATACAGCTAATTTAGTGTTCTGACTAATTTCTCTCTTATTCCATATGAATTTATTCAATTGACTTCCTACCATACCAGCTTTGCTAATTCTGCTGTCTATTTCCATATTTAATTTACCATCTTCAGTAAAAATCGTGCCTAAATAGCTGAAATGTTTTACTTGTTCCACAGGTTCTCCATTCACAACACAGTTGACATTTTCAATGATTCTGCCTATTTTCATTGTCTTTGTCTTTTTAATGCTGACCTTCATACCATATCTATTACAACAGTTATTAAATTTAGTCAGAGAATCTTGCAGACTTGTAGCAGATTTATTAGGAAGTATAACATTGTCTGCATAAAGCAAAGAGCTGACATTAACATCTCCAATTTTGATATCATGTTTAATACCACTTTCCTTCATAATGTGATCCATATAGATTATGAATAACAGAGGGGATAATGTACATCCTTGTCTCACACCAGATTTAACATTAAACCATCTTCCTGTACTTCCTTCAATTCTAACTGCTGACTTACAACTCAAATAAAGACTAAGTATTGCTTGATATAACGCCCCATTGACACCATATAACTGCAGCGTATTGAATAGCTTCTCTCTTGGCACCTTGTCATATGCCTTTTCCAAATTGACAAAACTTAAATACAGATTTTTGTTATAGTCCCATGCTTTCTCGACTATTTGTCATAAAGTGAAGATCTGATCCTGACAACCTCTATTTGGTCTGAATCCAGCTTGTTCTTCACCAAGCTTTTCTTCCACAATTCTTCTCAACCGTTTCTCAAGTATACTTGTATAGATCTTGCCAGGAACACTCAGTAGGGAAATACCTCTATAATTCTCACATTCAGTTTTATTTCCCTTTTTATATATGGGTACTATGAGAGCTCTACTCCAATCATCGGGAATTCGTCCCTCTGCCCAGGCTTTCTGAGCTATGCAGTGCAGCCACTGTAACACTCTTATACCACCATACTTCAGCATTTCTGGTCAAATATCATCTACTCCTGCTGCTTTTCTACAATTCAAGCCTTTGATGGCTTTTTCTACTTCAAGTATGGATATGTATTCCTGACTGCATGCTTGGTCAGTGTGTTTTACCACTGTGCTGTCATCACTGCTTGTTTCATTTAGCAGTTTTTCAAAGTAATTACTCCATACTTCAAGGACATCTTTTTCTCCCATTTTCATGTCACCTTTATCATCTCTAACTCCTTTTACAGCACTCGTTCCTCCATTCCTAAGCTTCTTCAACAACCACCACCAGAATATTTTGCCACCTTCTTGATATTTATTTTCTATATTCTTGCCAAAGTCTTCCCATGACTTTTGTTTAACTAGTTTTACACAGTGCTTAGCATTCTTGCATTTGTCTCTGTATTCTCTAAGAGCACAAGCTGACTTATTTGACAGGAACTTTTGATATGCTTTCTTCTTTTCCTTCACTGCCTCTTTAACTTCCTGTGTCCACCAGGGAGTTCTGATTTTTTTTATCCTTATAGACAACCTCACCACATGCCTCTCTGGCAGAATCAATCAATGTTTTCTTCAGAGTTTGCCACTGAATCTCCAAGATTTGATTCCTGTTCTCAAACTCTTTCATTTTTTCTTCAATAA
This sequence comes from Typopeltis vanoorti, assembly GCF_054136105.1. Lineage (NCBI taxonomy): Eukaryota > Metazoa > Arthropoda > Arachnida > Uropygi > Thelyphonidae > Typopeltis > Typopeltis vanoorti. The sequence continues at coordinate 82,194,959 of NC_143569.1, read as the reverse complement.
TCTTTGTGTATTTTAGTCTACAGCTCACATCTGAGAGCTGCTCAACTTTTATTCGCTTTAAAACTTTCTTACATGTTATTCTTTTCAATATGAAATTCAATTTTATCTTGCTCAAGACTAAATAGTGATCACTTCCAATTTCAAATCCTCTGTACACTCTGGTGTCCTGCACCAGGGAGAAAACATCACTATCAACAATAACATAGTCAATGAGACTTTTCTTATTCCTTGCCTCTTCTCTCCATGTGAATTTGTGCACATTTTTATGTTGAAACATGGTGTTAGTAATAACCAGTCCCTGTCCTGAGCAGAAATCCAACAGATATTTGCCATTATTTTTAGCTTTGCTCTTTTCTCCAAATTTTCCCAAAATATTTTTGTATGTCTCACAATCATTTCCTACTCTGCTATTTAGATCCCCAACAAGGACAAATTTTTCATTTTTTCATTGTGTCAGTTGCTTTTTCTAAAGCCTCAAAAAATTCTTCCACTTCTACCTTAGTAGAACCTTCTGTGGGACCATAGGCACAAATAAGTCTCATTGTCCAGTTCCCCATTCTCATATTTGCCCACATTACTCTACTTGAGACTGACTGCCATTCAAGAAGATTAGCCTCGTATTTTGTGTTGAATACTATGGCTACTCCTCCTTTTCCTTGATTGTCATTGCCTGAATATAACATTTTGTATTTATTGCTCAGAAAGATCTCACCAGTTTTGGTCTTTTTTGTTTCAGTCACCCCTATTATGTCGATCTATTACTTATCTAATTCCTCAGCTAGCTCCATTTCTTTACCATTCAGGCTTCTTACGTTGATAGTACCAATCTTTAACTCTGGTGATGTTGAGTTGGGGTTTGTTTTCAGATTTGTTCCAGTAGCTGACTTTTCGCTGTTCGCCCTGGTTCCCTGGCGAAAACAACGGGGGCCTTGTTTAACCGGGCGACGCCCCAGCCGGCATGAAATTTTGTCATGTTGTACCATCATTTTTTATTTTGGTTTAACCAATAAGAATACAATTTGGTCGGCTAAATCCAAAATTGCCAGCCCATCCTCGTTCGTTTAGTATCCAAAAAAAGTAGATACCCAACAGGGTGCACTACGAGAAGGTGAGGATTGGACATTAGGTCAGTAGCCTTGGTCGGTTCTCCGCATTCCTTTAAAGGCTATGTGGAGGTCTCCTCTCAGTCATACAGCTTTGACCCTTAAGCACCCCAGCTTATTTTAAGACTGTTCAATTTGTGACTTTTTTTTTTTTTACTGACATTTTATGTATACAAAGGCCTGGGTGTTGTTAATTATTCATAACAGTGCTTCACAGTATAAATGCTACCAGGAGAAAAAAATAATTTATTGAACTTACTAATATTTTGCTGGTTTTCTACCCAGTATCTTTAGAGCACCAATTACAACTGTGATAAGTGTTGAAAACAATCAACTGAACCACTGCAGAAAAACATTCAAATTGTAACTGAAAAAAACTAATGTCCTATCACAACACCCTCTATAGGCCATATAACCATAAAGATTATTTGGAGAAGTCAGGCTATTTGATTCAAGAATAACTGCCTCCCAGATTGTTGCAAACAAGCATGGTTGCATTAATTTATTATTTTAACTGGCCATCAAGTAACTTGGCCAACAAGTTACTTGATGGCCAAGTAACTTGGCTTCTTAGGAACATGCTGAAAATAGGAACTATTAAGTCTATTGGCAGTGTTTGCCATGTCTGTAAATTACATGTATTCTTCTGGTCAGTTTGTTCTGTTGGATGAAAAACCAGAGTTTCTGGAAGGAAAAAGCCTGTCACAGTGATATGAAACTAACTAACTCATCCACCTTTATTTGAAAAGCCTTGATAAAGGTTCCTCCCATCCTAGACAGGATTCAAACCCAGGTTTCCAACCAAAGGCATCATCAACACAGACTGAGCTACAGAGGTTCATGTGCTCATATAAATTATTATATTATTATTATTAGACCTCCAGGGAGTCAAGGTCCCATCTAGGGAGGCCATACATCACCCACACCAATTGTCATACCTTATCTTAAACTCATTCACACTAAATGCAATCAATAATTCAACAAGCAAACTGTTCCACTTGCCCAGTTCAAGAGAAAAATCTAGCTCTTACACCTTTCTTAACTGCACACAAACTTAACTTCCATGGATTCCCCCTTGTCTTCTCTCCACCATCCATATAATGATATGGAAGGTGGAGAGATTATTTTCTCCTATAATATCTCTCTATAATATCACCTTCTTTGCAGCCCTTCCACATCTTTATCCTCTCTAAACACAGTAGACCAAATCTGCACACAGTAGTCAAGGTGCAGTCATATCAAGCCTTGTAAAGAGGAAAAATGACTTCTATATCCATACATGTCAATGTTCATTTCCACATAGCAATTTTTGTTACGTGACCTTTGAACTTCAATTTCTACCCACCATAACTCCAAGATCATTAGCCTCATCAGTTACTCCAAGCATAATCCCACCAATATATAATATGCTGTTGAATATCACATCACATAACTTTACTTATTAACAATGAATTGATAGCCATTATTGTTTGCTAACACTTCAGCCCATTTAAATCACTCTATATATACAGATCCAGCAAACAATTGAGCATTTCCTGTCAAGCCATTTTCAATATCATTGATATATAGATCAAACAACAATGGTCCAAGAACTGATGGCTGAAGCACTCCACTGGTTACCTTAAACCTAGGAAATTCACACCCCCATATATATCACTTTCCAATACCTGTCTAGCCATCCACTTATCCAAATCAATAGTTTATGCAACAGCCTCACATGTGGTATCCTATTTGTTTCAATAATGGAATACCATGAGTTGGCTTAATCAAAAGAACTATAAAAATGGAGAACTCATGCAAAAAGCTATTTTAATGTAGAATTTTTCACCTGAGTGTCATAGGCATCATCAGTACAGGATCACAGAATGAAAATTAAACAATAACACAATTCTAAAAAGTGCCACCTAAGTAGCTAATATTAGATAACTAAATAAGATCAATAATTTTTTAACTTAAGAAAAGTGTGTGTGGGGGGGGGGAATAATATATACATATAGGAGATAAAGTTAGGAAAGATTAGCAAATTTAAAAAGTCCTATCTCCCATAAAGGGGATAGACAGATCTGTTTAAGTTGGGACAATGAAGTTTCATGTTTCTTTATAAGGACATTCTACATTTCAACTGGAGGTGGCTAGCTCACCTTGAGTTGAAACCACCACCAGTCTCACATGGAGGAAGAAGGGTTCCCCCATCCTGGAAACTTGGGTTTTTTCCTCCTGCAAAACAGGCAAACCAGCCAGAAAAATACACATGATTTACAGACAAAATACACTGCCATCACGTTTTGCACATTTTTCAAATATAAGTCAGAAAACATCTTCAACAATATTTAATTATTACCTCAGTGTGCCTCTGGAGCTCCTGAAGAAGAGCAGGATATTTTTCTAATCTCCTGAAAGGCCTACTGAGCCCAGTAGTTAATGTAAGGATACCAGGAGATGATGCACCTTGATCTTCCATAAATTTACTTAAAACATCTCTGAAAAAGTAAAATATTTTAATGTTTTTCAATAAAACAACTTATTTTAATATGAAACTTTTTTTTCAAAATATAACTTCCACTCATAAAAGATTGTAAACTTATATTACATCAGTACTATGGATAGGCTAAAGATTTTTTTTTTTTTTTCATATGTTACTTTTATTCTGAAAAAGTTTCATTCTACTTTTTTAACAATGCACATTGTCTTGAGAAAAACATTTAGATGTTGCATTACATTTTATTTCTTTTTTAGAAGGTTGAACAAAAGTGAAATAGATTCAATCTTCTAATTTTAAAAATTCAGTTTGCTCAATTTAATCCTATAAGCTATAAAAGGATTTGGTAAAAAGACAGACAAATGATAAACTAAGTTTCATATAAGGAAATTAAACAAATCAAATTTATGTAAATATCTTCCTTTAACTTATCAAATATTCTGGAGGTTGTTGAAGAAGCTTAGGAACGGAGGAAAGAGTGCTGTAAAAGGAGTTAGAGATGATAAAGGTGACATGAAAACAGGAGAAAAAGATATCCTTGAAGTATAGAGTAATTACTTTGAAAAACTGCTAAATGAAATAAGCAGTGATGACAGCACAGTGATAAAAAAACACTGACCAGGCATGCAGTCAGGAATACATATCCATACTTGAAGTAGAAAAAGTCATCAAAGGCTTGAAATGTGGAAAGGCAGCAGGAGTAGATGATATTCGACCAGAAATGCTGAAGTATGGTAGTATAAAAGTCTTACAGTGGCTGCACTGCATAGTTCAGAAAGCCTGGACAGAGGGACGAATTCCCGATGATTGGAGTAGAGCTCTCATAGTACCCATATATAAAAAGGGAAATAAAACTGAATGTGAGAATTACAGAGGTATTTCCCTACTGAGTGTTCCTGGCAAGATCTATGCAAGTATACTTGAGAAACGGTTGAGAAGAATTGTGGAAGAAAAGCTTGGTAAAGAACAAGCTGGATTCAGGCCAAATAGAGGCTGTCAGGATCAGATCTTCACTTTACGACAAATAGTCGAGAAAGCATGGGAATATAACAAAGATCTGTATTTAAGTTTTGTCGATTTGGAAAAGGCATATGACAAGGTACCAAGAGAGAAGCTATTCAATACGCTGCAGTTATATGGTGTCAATGGGGCATTATATCAAGCAATACTTAGTCTTTATTTGAGTTGTAAGTCAGCAGTTAGAATTGAAGGAAGTACAGGACGGGGATTTAATGTTAAATCTGGTGTGAGACAAGGATGTACATTATCCCCTCTGTTATTCATTATCTATATGGATCACATTATGAAGGAAAGTGGTATTAATCCTGATATCAAAATTGGAGATATTAATGTCAGCTCTTTGCTTTATGTGGATGATGTTATACTTCTAAATGAATCTGCTACAAGTCTGCAAGATTCTCTGACTAAATTGAATAGCTGTTGTAATAGATATGGTATGAAGGTCAGCAATAAAAAGACAAAGACAATGAAAATAGGCAGAATAATTGAAAATGTCAACTGTGTTGTGAATGGAGAACCTGTGGAACAAGTAAAAAATTACAGCTACTTGGGCACAATTTTTACTGAAGATTATTATTATTATTACGGGCAACTCCAGGAGTCATTAGACTCATCGAGGGAGGCCCAAATCATATTCATCACAACTATTTGACATTCATACAGTATCTATCATACCTCGCCTTAAACTCATTCACTGTCACAGCATCCACTACAGACTCAGGGAGCGCATTCCACTCATTCACTACTCTAAAAGTAAAGAACCCAGCTCTAACACCTTTACTAACCACACTTTTGCCCAGTTTCCATGGATGTCCCCTAGTCCTCCCACAACCAGCCCTGTTCTCAAAAATATCTTCTGAATTAATTTTATAGAAACCCTTCAGTAATTTGAATGTCTCAATCATATCTCCCCTCCTCCGCCTATCAACCAATTTTTGCAACCCACAAATCCTCAACCTGTTCTCATACGGTTCATTCCACAGACCTGCTATCATCTTGGTCACTCGCCTCTGGATCCTCTCCACCTCCTCCCCATCAAGAAGAAACCTAGGTGACCAATTATTAATTATATTAATAGGTGACCTAGGTGACCAATATATTAATTATTTAAATTAATGTATTAATTTACCATCTTTGGTAAATTAATACATTAATTTACCAAAGATGGTAAATTAAATATAGAAATAGACAACAGAATCAGCAAAGCTGGTATGGTGGGAAGTCAATTGAATAAATTCATATGGAATAAGAGAGAAATTAGTCGGAACACTAAATTAGCTGTATAGAAGACAGTGTTCAAACCAGTTTTAACTTATAGATCTGAGAGCTGGGTCAGAAGTAAAACACTTGACCAAAGACTAGAGACCGCAGATACGAGAGTCCTGAGAAAGATTAGAGGAGTGAACAGATGGCATCAATGGCAATATCATATTAAAAATGAGGATATTAGGAAAGAACTTGACATTGTCAGCATCCAGAAATGCATTAGCAGAGCTAATCTCAGGTGATATGGTCACTTAAATAGAATGGGAGAAGAAAGATTAGCAAAACAAGTGTTCTCTGCCAGGTTGGCAGGAAAACGACCCAGAGGAAGACCAAGATATAGGTGGATTGATACGGTACAAAGTGCCTTAGACAATAGAAATATAAGATCTGATAATGTTGGAGTCTTGACAAGTAACAGACTGATTTTGAGGAAAATTGTAGATAGGAAGTTAGTAATGATGTAATTTTTTCATGTAGTACTGTCATATCCTGTACACCCCTTGAGGGTACATGGCAGGAATTTGATGATGATGATGATTTATCAAATGTATCTTTTTCAATTTAAAATAAATTTTAGTAAATATTTAAATGTTATTCTATGCATTCTTAGAGAGAGAGAAACAAAAATGATTTATATATTTTTATAGATTATTTCAAGTCAGAGCATAATTGGTCACTTGCTGCAAAACCAGCACTCAGAACAGACAATACATATAAAATACATGACTCACTCTACAGATAACAAGTGGGTAAGAATAAAAGATAACTAGTGATCCAATAATTAAGTTGGAATAGCAAGCCAAATTGAATGCTTTTTTGTTCTAGAATAAAAAAAGTTGAAAAATAACATACAGGAAAATGCATGGCACCAATCAGATCCTTAACTCAATGACAGCTTGGTTGACCTAGTGAGAGCTGTTCTAACATGCAGGTTGTTCAAATTTCACTATGGTATGGATATTTCTGAATGTCTTCAAGGTAGCAGATGATTTTCATTGCTCATTAGGCAACATGGCAATCTTCCTTATAACATGATATAGCCATACTAATAGCATAACCAAGAATATTTAAATATACAATTACATTTTTAAAAATATATATTTTCAAAATTTATATTCTAAAGACTTTTAATGTTTATTCGCAAAGATCTGCTGACGTGATCTTTGCGAATAAAAAAATGACAAAGAAATGACAATGTACAAATAATGCATAGAGGAGAAAGAACCAGAAAAAATAACAGGTTTCCCCATTATGTTTGACATAGTACTAGTCATGTCAATACATTCTTTGACAATCGAAAGTAAATGACACTGTCATTTATGAAAATGGAAAAAGAACAGCATTTACAAATTTTGCATTGCAGAGGAGATCTTAATGGATTAAAGTTAAAAACTGTGAAGCAACCATAAGAGAAGAGGCTATATTAACACTGATTGCTTGTTTTAGAATCTAAAAGAGAGAACAGACAGTTGGAGATTCAAGGAAAAGGTACATAGGATAAGTTTTTAATGGAAAATTGCTTAGAAATAATAATGAACAAGTTAGAGAAAGGTTAAAAAATGGAAGAAGGTAAATGCAAGAGCAATGACACTGTCGACGAGAAAAATCCTTGGAATGATCTTGAGAAAACTCAGAAGACAAATATGGTGGTGGAATGATGCAATACAGTAAAAAAGTATGGATAGAATCCTATTAAAAACCATCGGAAAGTGTACAGAAAAGCTATGAAAGGGGGGGGGGGAAACAGTCACAACACAACTAAAGTATAATGTCCAAATAAGATTAGTAAAGAACCAACACAAGTAAGGGACAAAAGAAGATATTCCTAACTGTGAAAGCAAGAAATGTGATAACAGATATCAACCATACTTCATAGATGAAAAACATATTTGTAAAGGATATATATAGACAAGATCAAAGGAATATGCTGAAAAACTCATAAGTTCATATAAACATGTGCCCAATTGCCAATGGATGCAGATACAGCTGGTTGAATTTGGCACATAAAAAGCTATTATGAGAGATATTAAAGAACAATAAATAACTTATTTGTATTTACTCACTGTTTGAATGATACAAAACACAAATAACTGACAAATACAGTAATTTACAGTTCATAATAAATGTTCGAAAATTCCACTGCCAACTACAATGCACTTTGCAACCCTTGTGGTAATAGTATGTGTTGTTCTTCTGAGGTCATCTTGACATTCTTTTATGAGGGCAGCATTATCCATAATGCAAGTGATCAATTCATCTTTTGTATTTACCTTTTTTTGTATATTTCACTTTTAATCCAACCCCATAAACCAAAATCAATGGGAGTGATATCTAGAGACCCTGGTGGCCAATGAATAGCCGATCCATCATTCAGAGAAAGTCCAATTTAGATATTGTGTCACCTGACAGCTATAATGTGCAGGAGCTCCATCATGCTGAAAGAACATACCAATCCTTGTAGACAAGGGAACATCCTCCAATCGTAGTAAAAGTTCGTTTTGCAGAAATTGTAGATAAATGAGTCCTGTAAGATTATTTGGTAACACAACAGGCCCAATGAAGTGATTGTTGATCATACTGCACCACATGTTTACAGAGAAGCAATGTCGGAAATTTGTTTCTAGAGTGGCATGTAGATTTTTGTCAGACCACTGATGCCAGTTATGAGTGTTGTTAACACCGTCACAGGTGAAAGTAACTTCATCAGTGAACAGTATTAATGGAATTAATCAGTGATTAGCATTTACCTACTTGCCTTCCTCTCCGGGGAGAAAGTGTTACACTTGCTGTATGTGAAATGGATACAAACCTTGCTCACATAAATGTTCGGCATACTCTTGTACGAGGGTGGTCAAAAAAGTTCTCGGCCTAACAATGAAAAAACAAATTTATAATTTCAAAATTATGTTTATTTTTTAACATAATCTCCTTTAGACAACTACATTTATTCCAGTGATGCTCCAGCACCATTATCCCTCCCTACAGTGGTTCTCAGTAAGATCTGCAAAAAACCCCTCTACAGCTGCAATCACCTCTTGATTCGAAGAAAAATGGTGACCAGCGAGGAAGAGTTTTAGTTTTGGCCACATTTAAACTCAGCAGCCCATTTCTTAATTGTCGAAAAGGAAGGAGAAGAGTGCCTATAGACTTTTATGAACTTCGAATGAATTTCTTTTGGCATTAAACCTTCTTTAATTTAATATATTCTGACCACATCTGAAAATATCCAGAGTGCTTAATAAATATGAGCTCTACACC